>NC_080064.1:72080288-72680288 GCF_949987535.1 Balaenoptera acutorostrata | reverse complement strand
GCAGTCAGGAGAACAGCTAGATACAGACTGGAGAAAATGAGGGCAAGCTAAACCTGCCAGCCCCTCTGCATCTGTTTCTCACAGAATTTAACCACATTGACCTTTGAAGAACTGTGGCTACTTCTTTTCTTCTACCTTTCAAATATTACGTGTATCTTTTGGCCAACCTCATAGGAAAGGGATTCGGAGATCTGAGGTTCCAGCTTATTCAAGTGGGTAAATTAGAAAACCACCACAGCTGTTAATATGAAAAATAATTTCTTTGACCATTTCTCCACAATTGAATTCCTATTTCCTATTACTGAAATTGAAGAAGCTATATAGCATAATAATTAATAGTAAAGTCTTTAGTGCCAGACAAACCTGTGTTTAAAATCTTAGCACTGGCATTTACTGCCTATAGGAGATTGGAAAACTGACTTAACGTTTCTTAGGTGTGAACTACAAAGTAGGGTAGTAATATAACCACCTCAAGAGTTCCTCTAATGATTAAAAGATAGAAGGTATGTAAATCACCTAGAACCTGATAAATATCCAAAAGTATTAGCTACGAGGCTTCTTATTATATGTAGCAAATGCCGTACATATAATAATGAAAGCTAAAATAAATACTAAAAAATTGCAAAGAGAATTATTGAGGTGTTGGCAGGAGAGGGAGACAGTGGCAAGTAGTGCATAAACTGAATAATTAGTCCCCAGTCACTAGTTTCACTATAATTACAAAGTTCCTGGTGCCAATTTTAAAACATTAATCCTCAAGAAATATCTAGGTAGTAACAGAGGAGATAGTAGAAATGGAAATACAACCAAACTTTCCCAAATGTTTCACACTCTTTTGGCCTTCTCTATTATCTTAAATATCCCTTCCTGTTGTGACTATTAAATGAAGATACCCGGACTCTGAGACTTAAAAAAAAAATCACTGTCAAGTAGAGTTTGAACTCTTCTAGGAAAAACATAGTCTCAGCGTTCATATTCACATGTGACCCCTGAAAGAAAGCACAGGTTTTATGGAAATGAGCAGGAGGTCTTTGGCTAATTGTTACCTAGGTGCAATGCAAGTGTAACCCATGTTTGTTCACACTACATCAAATTGAGAAGTGGGGTAAAGTCACAAAAGCAGTGGCACAATGGCATTTTTCAGGCTTAGCTCTCACGGACAGCATTGTGCAAACCCCAGATCACATTCAAATTACTTCTGACTAATTCAGGAATTACCCAAGGACTATGCCATGTTTATTGCTGGATGTAATCGTCCACTTTGACGCATAGTAGCCTTCTTCTTCCCCACTCCTGGAACTGTAACTCAATCACCAGATCACATAAAAGTTCTGGCTCTGTGCTACCGCACATGCAGTGGCTCTCCTTCTGTTGTTGATATCTACATTGGGGCCCAACAGCCAGGAAAGGAAGCTGTTGTTCTCTTCCCTTCCTGCTGGACTCATAAGCCCTGATTTCCTGGTTGTCACACCAGGATAAACCAGTCTGGATTAGACCACTGTGGCTGTCTCCTATTGCTGCTGCTGCTTCCAATAGTTCAATTCTAAGCTTCTAATAACATCTCTTTGAACAAGGGGAAATGTCCTACATCCAAATTTGTGTTCCATTTTGCTCTTTTCCATAAGGTACAAAGCATTTGTGCTGCTTTATGCTCTCAGTGTCCTAATTAGATTTTAGTTATATGACTAAGTTATAATCAGAAGAAAAAAAAATCCATTTGAATTTCTCAGTGAGAACCCTGTGATTGTTTGAAAGAAATATTGTTTCCATTGAGCCATCAGGGTGGAGATGAGACCTCAAGTGCATTCAAATAACAGAAGATGAGTAAGACCACAAATGGATGAACAAGAAAAAAAAAAACCAAACAACTGGATAATGAAAGGAGGAAGAGAAGAAAAAGAAGAGATTGAGGGAAGACTTGCAGCATTGTATGATTTATCTCAGTAACCCCCAAATCTTTTATTCAATTTGCTAATTCTAGTAAAATTTCTTAAAAGTCTTGACTAATTGGCTTTATTTTAAAAGCAGTAAAGTTCTGTATTAAGGTTGACAGAGGATGAAATTGGTATAGTCCCAGGAGCCAGAGCAATGATTTTTCAAGAGTTTGCAGAAGTCTTAGAAAGTTTTAGGTTTATTCTAAATGGTGGAATTTGTATTATTAAAGTAAAAATATCTAGAGCTCCAGGGAAAAATAGTTATCACAGATCTTAAGAATTAAAAGATATTCTTATTACCTCTTCTTGTCAAGACTGGCAAGGTAGCCTGGAATGGGAAGTAGAGAAGGTTTTCTCCATAGAACATACTTTGCAACACAGGAAATTCCCCTCCCTAACTTATCACCCATTTTCCTTGAGCCAAACAAATGCCTTCTGACTCTTTCCTAAAAGCTATTGGGGACTTCAGGTCTTTTGGGTATTAGCTGCCCATTCTCCTTGCTTGCACCCTGCAATAAATGCTGTACTTTCCTTCACCAAAACCTGGTGTCAGTATATTGGCTTTAAGTGCATCAGGTAATCAGAACTGAGTTCTGTTCAGTAATAAATGAAAGAGGATTTATTGTATGTAGAACATGAGCATGGAAACTGTTACTCCCTGGTCAAATTTCAAAATTGTACATGATTTATTTGGAGGAAAACTGACCTCTGGAGAGAAAAAGGAGCCTCCAAAAATAAATAATCCATAAATGCTTTGTGAAATAGTAATTCAAATAGTTTGGGATTTATCACATAATTTAATTATCACTTGTGAAGTGGATAGGAGAGTTAATCTTACCCTCATTTTACAGATGAAAAAATTAAAGTTCAAGGTCATTAACTATGACATGCTCTCATTTGTTTTGAATTCTAATAATATAGTTTAGTGGTGAATATACTGGCCTGAATGTCAGAAAACTTGATTGGGTTCTAGTCCTGGCCCTTCATTTATTAGCTTTTGGATTTGAGAGAAATTACTTGTTTTCCTAAATTACAAATAATCTTTATTATCAGAAATAATATTATTCACTTTTCCAATAATATAAGGCTATTGTGAGGATAAAATGAGTTAATATATGCCCAAAAAAACCCAAAACTTTTTAATTGCAAAAGTCTCCGTAACTCTATTATTTAAAAATTTTTATCTAACACCATTTTACATAAACAAGTCTTAGAGCCCTCAAGAATTGAGAATATTAATACACTCACATGTAAAATTGGCAAAATACACACATTCTTGATCTCATTTAGATCCTTGTTGTATTTGAACAACAGAAGGGGTTACCTCAGTTTCTTGGATGAATTCAAGGATTTTTCTACAAAATGTAGTCAATTGAACTGGTTGCTCCAAAGGATATTGACGTGTGAAGTACTCTATTAAAGGAATCCTCTTTGATCTACTTCCTTTGAAACCATTACAAAAGTACCAGACCTTAGCAGCCATTAGACATCATCAGGTTAATCCATGCCCTTTCATGTCAGGATGTAAACATTATTAAACATTAACTGGATCTTGGAGACTAACATGTTAATATATGACAACTCCATTGTCTCAATCTATTTTTCATAATAAATGAATTATAAAACTTGACCAGAACAGGCCAGGCATTTACAATCTCTCTGTTTTCCTTCAGTTCTAGGGAGATAAAGAGAAAACTATTAAATGTTTGATCACTCTCAATAAGTGCTAGTATCAGTAATATTCAGCAATGATTATGACTTGTCAAAGTGAGCCTTGAAAATATGAAGTCTTTATGCTCTTAACATACTTGCACATATTAAATGGATGAAAAAAGTTTACTATACAAGAGTGGTATCAGATTTTTAAATACTTATGGTTCAGATATTTTAAACCATATACCTTTAAAATACTGAATTCTTGATTGGTTTCCAAATGAGGTTTCATTCTTTTTAAAAAACACAACTTAGTATTTCCACTTGAATACACTTAAAAACCTTCATGTTACCACAAATGCCACCTATTTAAAAAGGCACTCATTAACCTCCCCTCAAATAAATTACAATTCTGAAATTCATTGTTTTTGTGAATGTCACTATATTATGAATGGTCTATACAGTTTGAACTCGATGGCTTGTGGTCTCCCCCCTCTGCTGTCACTGATCTGCCCTGGAGCCCCAGGGCAGGGCAGCCTCACTGTGCTGCTGGCTCTGGAGGGGTGTCACCGGCTGAAGCCACGACCATCCTGGGGACTACCAGCCAGTTGTTTCAACAAGTAACTTAAAGACAAAATGGAAAAACAAGGAGGTTTTAGCCTGAGATCATGCTGATGTGAAACCATGAATGGCCACCTTGGGACAGACAAACTCCCAGTATCATTTATTGGGAGCAGGAGCCGATGGGTCCAGTGAACTTCCCAGCATCAGACAAGCACTCTCCTAGAGCTTCTAAATGTTTCTTGAAAAACAGTTGCTCTGAGGTTTGTGAGTTGTTATTTAATTGTACTCAGAAAACTTCTTGTTTATCTCTAGGTCTCTGGTAGCAACATGGCATTTTGCTTGAATCCTTGGTTTGTCTTAAGGAGACCTTGCTTTTGGAGGTTTTGATTAAAAAGTGCCGTGTATGACAGGGTTTCTTGATCTGTATGTGGACTTCTGATTTTAAAATGCTGCATTTCACTTAGTAGGAAGCAAAGATGTTATCCATTTCCAAAGAAGTTTTACGTAATGTTCCAGAAGATAAAGGCTTTGATTTTCCCATCATCAGATGATTTGAGTCCACCAGCATGACTAAAAACCTTTAGATTACACTGACTAGAAGGAATAATCACAGAGGGGGAAAACCCAGTTTAATAGTGGAAACTTTACTCTAATCTGCATTTGAATCTTTTGAAACCCACTGAATGTATTCCTGTGGTTTGCACAATGTGTTTTTCTATCTTCCCTTCATAAGTTCCCTGACCTGAACTTGAAGGCCACCTTTATTCACACAAGGAAAGGATTTTTCCATTTGGAGGTCAACATGTCAGAGTAGGACTGCATGATAAGAACTGACCACCACAGGAGGACCTTCAAGATGGTGGAGGAGTAAGATGTGGAGATTACCTTCCTCCCCACAAATACATCAAAAATTCATCTACTTGTGGAACAACTCTTACAGAACACTTACTGAACACTGGCAGAAGAACTCAGATTTCCCAAAAGGCAAGAAACTCCCCACGTACCTGGCCGTGTGGCTGACAGGGTCTTGGTGCACCGGCCGGGTGTCAGGCTGAGCATCTGAGGTGGGAGAGCCAAGTCCACGACACTGACCACCAGAAACCTCCTGGCCCCACATAATATCAAATGGTGAAAGCTCTCCCAGAGATCTTCAACTCAACGCTAAGACCCAGCTCCACTCAATGACCAGCAAGCTCCAGTGCTGGACACCGTATGCCAAACAACTAGCAAGACAGGAACACAACCCTACCCACTAGCAGATAAGCTGCCTAAAATCATAATAAGTTCACAGACACCCCAAAACGCACCACCAGAGGTGGTCCTGCCCACCAGATTGACAATATCCAGCCTCATCTACCAGAACACAGGCACCAATACCCTCCACCAGGAAGCCTAAACAACCCATTGAACCTAACTTACACACTGGGGGAAGACACCAAAAACAACAGGAACTACGAACCTGCAGCCTGTGAAAAGGAGACCACAAACACAGTAAGTTAAGCAAAATGAGAAGACTGAGAAATACTCAGACGACGGAGGAGCAAAGTAAAAACCCACCAGACCAAACAAATGAAGAGGAAATAGGCAGGCTTCCTGAAAAAGAATTCAGAGTAATGATAGTAAAGATGATCCAAAATCTTGGAAATAGAATGGAGAAAATACAAGAAACGTTTAACAAGGACCTAGAAGAACTAAAGAGCAAACAAACAATGATGAAAAACACAATAAATGCAATTTAAAATTCCCTAGAAGGAATCAGTAGCAGAATAACGGAGGCAGAAGACGGATAAGTGACCTGGAAGATAAAATAGTGGAAATAACTACCGCAGAGGAGGATAAAGAAAAAAGAATGAAAAGAATTGCGGACAGTCTCAGAGACCTCTAGGACAATATTAAATGCATCAACATTCGAATTTTAGGGTTCCCAGAAGAATAAAACAAAAAGAAAGCGTCTGAGAAAATATTTGAAGGGATTATAGTTGAAAACGTCCCTAATATGGGAAGGGAAATATTCAATCAAGTCCAGGAACCTCAGAGAGTCCCAAACAGGATAACTCCAAGGAGAAACATGCCAAGACGCATATAAATCAAACTATCAAAAATTAAATACAAAGAAAAAATATTAAAAGCAGCAAGGGAAAATCAACAGATAACATACAAGGGAATCCCCATAAGGTTAACAGCTGATCTTTCAGCAGAAACTCTACAAGCCAGAAGGCAGTGGCAGGAAATATTTAAAGTGATGAAAGGGAATAACTTACAATGAAGATTACTCTACCCAGCAAGGATCTCATTCAGATTCGACGGAGAAATTAAAAGCTTTACAGAGAAGCAAAAGCTACGAGAATTCAGCACCACCAGACCAGCTTTACAACAAATGCTAAAGGAACTACTCTAGGCAGGAAACACAAGAGAAGGAAAAGACCTATAATAACAAACCCAAAACAATTAAGAAAATGGTAATAGGAAATACATATCGATAATTACCTTAAATGTAAATGGATTAAATGCTCCAACCAAAAGACATAGACTGGCTGAATGGATACAAAAGCAAGACCTGTATACATGTTGTCTACAACAGACCCACTTCAGACCTAGGGACACATACAGACTGAAAGTGAGGGGATGGAAAAAGATATTCCATGCAAATGGAAATCAAAAGAAAGCTGGAGTATTCATCCTCATATCAGACAAAATAGACTTTAAAATAAAGACTATTACAAGAGACAAAGGACACTACATAATAATCAAGGGATCAATCCAAGAAGAAGATATAACAATTGTAAATATTTATGCACCCAACATAGGACCACCTAAATACATAAGGCAAATGCTAACAGCCATAAAAGGGGAAATTGACAGTAACACAATCATAGTAGAAGACTTTATCACCCCACTTTCACCAATAGACAGATCATCCAAAATGAAAATAAATAAGGACACACAAGCTTTAAAAGACACATTAGACAAGACGGACTTAATTGATATTTATAGGACATTCCATCCAAAAACAACAGAATACACTTCTCAACTGCTCATGGAACATTCTCCAAGATAGATCATATCATGGGTTACAAATCAAGCCTTGGTAAATTTAAGGAAATTGAAATTGTATCAAGTATCTTTTCCGACCACAATGCTATGAGACCAGATATCAATTACAGGGAAAAAACAAAAATACAAACACATGGAAGCTAAACAATACACTATTAAATAACCAAGATATGACTGGAGAAATCAAAGAGGAAATCAAAAAATACCTGGAAACAAATAACAATGAAAACATGATGACCCAAAACCTATGGGATGCAGCAAAAGCAGTTCTAAGAGGGAAGTTTATAGCAATACAACCCTACCTCAAGAAACAAGAAACATCTCACATAAACAACCTAACCTTACACCTAAAGCAATTAGAGAAAGAAGAACAAAAAACCCCAAAGTTAGCAGACGGAAAGAAATCATAAAGATCAGATCAGAAATAAATGAAAAAGAAATGAGGGAAACGATAGCAAAGATCAATAAAACTAAAAGCTGGTTCTTTGAGAAGATAAACAAAATTGATAAACCATCAGCCACATTTATCAAGAAAAAAAGGGAGAAGACTCAAATCAATAGAATTAGAAATGAAAACGAAGATCAACTGACACTGCAGAAATACAAAGGATCATGCGAGACTACTACAAGCAACTCTATGCCAATAAAAGGGACAACCTGGAAGAAATGGACAAATTCTTAGAAAAGCACATCCTCCCGAGACTGAACCAGGAAAAAAAAGAAAATATAAACCGACCAATCACAAGCACTGAAATTGAAACTGTGATTAAAAATCTTCCAACAAACAAAAGCCCAGGACCAGATGGCTTCACAGGTGAATTCTACCAAACATTTAGAGAAGAGCTAAAACCTATACTTCTCAAACTCTTCCAAAATATAGCAGAGGGAGGAACAGTCCCAGACTCATTCTATGAGGCCGCCTTCACCCTGATACCAAAACCAGACAATGATGTAACTAAAAAAAAGAAAATTACAGGCCAATATCACTGATGAACATAGGTGCAAAAATTCTCAATGAAATACCAGCAAATAGAATCCAACAGCACATTAAAAGGATCATATACCATGATCAAGGGGGATATTTCCCAGGAATGCAAGGATTCTTCAATATACGCAAATCAATCAGTGTGATACACCATATTAGCAAATTGAAAGATAAAACCATATGATCATCTCAATAGATGCAGAGAAAGCTTTTGAGAAAATTCAACACCCATTTTTGATAAAAAGCCTCCAGAAAGTTGGCATAGAGGGAACTTACCTCAACATAATTGAGGCCATATATGACAAACTAACAGCCAACATCGTTCTCAGTGGTGAAAAACTGAAACCATTTCCACCAAGATCAGGAACAAGACAAGGTTACCCACTCTCACCACTATTGTTCAACACAGTTTGGGAAGTTTTAGCCACAGCATTGAGAGAAGAAAAAGAAATAAAAGGAATCCAAATCAGAAAAGAAGAAGTAAAACTGTCACTGTTTGCAGATGACATGATACTATACATAAAGAATCCTAAAGATGCTACCAGAAAACTACTAGAACAAATCAATGAACTTGGTGAAGTAGCAGGATACAAAATTAATGCACAGAAATCTCTTGCATTCCAATACACTAATGATGAAAAATCTGAAAGAGAAATTAATGAAACACTACAATTTACCACTGCAATAAAAACAATAAAATACCTAGGATTAAACCTACCTAAGGAAACAAAAGACCTGTATGCAGAAAACTATAAGACACTGATGAAAGAAATTAAAGATGATACAAACAGATGGAGAGATATATTGTATTCTTGGATTGGAATAATCAATATTGTGAAAATGACTATACTATTCAAAGCAATCTACAGATTCAGTGCAATCCCTATCAAAGTACCACTGGCATTTTTCACAGAACTAGAACAAAAAATGTCACAATTTGTATGGAAACACAAAAGACCCCGAATAGCCAAATCAATCTTGAGAAAGAAAAATGGAGCTGGAGGAATCAGGCTCCTGGACTTCAGACTATACTATAAAGCTACAGTAATCAAGACAGTATGGTACTGACACAAAAACAGAAATATAGATCAGTGGAACAGGACAGAAAGCCCAGAGATAAACCCACACACAGAAGGTGACCTTATCTTTGAGGAAGGAGGCAAGAATACACAATGGAGAAAGACAGCCTCTTCAATAAGTGGTGCTGGGAAAACTGGACAGCTACATGTAAAAGAATGAAATTAGAATACCTCCTAACACCATACACAAAAATAAACTCAAAATGGATTAAAGACCTAAATGTAAGGACAGACACTCTAAAACTCTTAGAGGAAAACATAGGCAGAACACTCTATGACATACATCACAGCAAGATCCTTTTTGGCCCACTCCTAGCAAACTGCAAATAAAAACAAAAATAAACAAATGAGACCTCATCAAACTTAAAAGCTTTTCCACAGCAAAGGAAACCATAAACAAGACCAAAAGACAACCCTCAGAATGGGAGAAATATTTGCAAATGAAGCAACTGACAAAGGATTAATCTCTAAAATATACAAGCAGCTTATGCAGCTCAATATCAAAAAAACAAACAACCCAATCCAAAACTGGGCCAAAGACCTAAATAGACGTTTCTCCACAGAAGATATACAGATTGCCAACAAACACATGAAAGGATGATCAACATCACTAATCATCAGAGTAATGCAAGTTAGAGAAATGCAAATCAAAACTACAATGAGGTAGCACCTCACACTGGTCAGAATGACCATCATCAAAAAATCTACAAACAATAAATGCTGGAGAGGGTGTGGAGAAAAGGGAACCCTCTTGCACTTTTGGTAGGAATGTAAATTGATACAGTCACTATGAAGTATAGTAAGGAGGTTCCTTGAAAAACTAAAAATAGAACTACCATATGACCCAGCAATCCCACTACTGGGCATATATCCTGAGAAAACCATAATTCAAAAAGAGTCAAATACCCCAGTGTTCATTGCAAAACTACTGACAATAGCTAGGACATGGAAGCAACCTAAGTGCCCATTGACAGATGAATGGATAAAGAAGATGTGGCACATATATACAATGGAATATTATTCAGCCATAAAAAGAAATGAAATTGAATTATTTGTAGTGAGATGGATAGACCTAGAGTCTGTCATACAGAGTGAAGTATGTCAGAAAGAGAAAAACAAATATGCTAACACATATATATGGAATCTAAAAAAAAAAAAAGGTTCTGAAGAACCTAGGGTCAGGACAGGAATAAAGATGCAGACATAGAGAATGGACTTGAGGACATGGGGAGGGGGAAGGGTAAACTGGGACAAAGTGAGAGTGGCATTGACATATATACTCTACCAAATGTAAAATAGGTAACTAGTGGGAAGCAGTCACATAGCACAGGGAGATCAGCTTGGTGCTTTGTTTCCACCTAGAGGGGTGGGATAGGGAGGGTAGGATGGAGACGCAAGAGGGAGGGGATATGGGAATATATGTATAAGTATAGCTGATTCACTTTGTTATACAGCAGAAACTAGCACAACATTGTAAAGCAATTATAGTCCAATCAAGATGTTAAAAAAAAAAGTTTGAACTCGTCTTTGATCAACTTCTTTCTTTACTTCCCAATACCTAGTTAAATACCAGTTTTGTTAATTCCCTTTCAATTTCCTTCTCATATGTATCCCCTCTCTTTTTGTGGCTACTGTTACCTCCCGAAGTCTAACTTTTCACACTCCTACCTACATCACTGACATGACTGTTTTCAACAATACAAGCAATGACAATAAACAGACATTACGTGAGTATAAATGTAAACTTATCAAGTCTTACACATGGTTGCATCCTTACACGTGGTTGTGCCAACATTAAGTTTGCTTTAAGTAATTGTTCAAATGTTTGGTCACCAGATAGCTTACAAAAGTATAAGAGAATCTGTTTAGGCAGACACTTGATTTATCAGTAATGAATGGGATCAGTGGCTATATTTTTTTAATAGCTCCTGCTTTAAACCATTATCGTCTCTCTCCTGGATTATGAGTTTAAAAAAAACCCCTCACTGGTTTCCCTGCTTCTGAGGTCAACTGGCAACACAACAGCCAGGGTAACTTTATTAAAACATGAGTGATATAGATATGTATTTGCTTGCTCTGTTAGCTGAGAGGGCCCAGTGCAATGAGATCCCAAAGACCACACCCAAGGACCAGATCTTGGTTTCTCCAATAAAAGGATCTAGGGCTCCTTAGAAGTGGCTGACTCTAAAGTTAGAGCAGGGAACATGCAAGATGAGCCTGGAGCACTCTGAAGTACAAGAATATAAGGCAGTATTCAAACACATGCACACACTCACACACACACAGTGATGAGGTTATGTCAGCGGGACATAGAAATCAACTGAAAGTGTTCTCAATGGCAAAACTGGAATAATTTGAGCAACAAAATAAACAATGTAGTGTTGGATTATAACCCAAAGAATTGAAAGGAAAGAAGGAAGGAAGGAAGGAAGGAAGGAAGGAAGGAAGGAAGGAAGGAAGGAAGGAAAGAAGGAAGGAAGGAAGGAAGGAAGGAAAGGTCTCCTGTGCATAATATTTCCAAATAATTTATGCAGATAATATCCTCTCAAGGAGCACAACACCCTACCCCTTAAGCGTGGCCTGAAAATAGTGTCTTCCTTTCAAAGGAAAGAGGGAGAAAACAAAAGAGTAACTTTATAGTGATGGAACCTGACAAACACTATTTCAGTCAGGACATCAAAGTCAATATCAACAGTGATAAGTCATGTTGACAGTATGTATCTTTGATATGACATGATGAAAATTGCACTTACTTCTGTGGTCTTTCACCAAAAATCTTACAAGTCCTGCCTAATCATGAGATTAACATCTCACAAATCTAAATGGAAAGACATTCTATATGATAACTGACCAATACTCCCCAAACTCTCAAAGTCATCAAAAAAAAAAAAAAAAAAGGAAAGTCTGAGAAGCATTCCCAGTCTAGAGGAGCCTAAGGAGATATAATGATTAAATGTAATGCAACAAAAAGACAAGAGATAACAAATGCTGACATGTATGTGGAAAAAAAGGAATACTTGTACACTGTTGGTGGTATTGTAGATTGGTACAGCCACTGTGGAAAACCGCCTGGAGGATCCTCAAAAAATTAAAAGTAGAACTAACATATGGTCCAGCAATTTTATTTCTGGGAATATATCCAAAGGAAACAAAAACACTAAATTAAAAAGATATCCACACCTCCATGTTCATAGCAGCATTATTTACAATAGTCAAGCAGGAAGACAATCTAAATGTCCATCCATGGATGAATGGACAAAGAAGTCGTGGCATAAACACACACACACACAATGAATATTACTTGGAGGAAGATGGCCAAAAGATACAAATTTCCTGTTATAAGATCAATAAGTACTAGGTATATTATATACATGATGCCTATAGCTAACACTGCAGTATGATATACAGGAGAGTTGTTAAGAAAGTAAATTCTAAGAGTTCTCATCAGAAGGTGATTATTTTTTCATTTTTCTTTTTTTTCTTTCTTTTAGTTGTATCTATATGATAAGATGGTGTTATTTGAACCTACTGTGGTAATCATTTCACATATATGTAAATCAAACTATCATTATGTACACCTTAAAATTATACAGTGATGAATGTCAATTATGTCTCAATAAAACTGAGAAAAATAGCAACTTAGAGGTGAAGCAAACCTCATGAGATCATTTTGTGTCATTTACCTCTTGGTGGTTTGGTGTTATTAGTACCTCCTTTGGAGCTGAAGATTAAGAAAGCATGAGAAGAAAATAAATAAAAAGCTTGTATTTTGCTGTTGTTATACAACTTTATTATTTTTTGATTGCAGAATACCTGTTATAAGAAAGTCTTTCACTACAGAAATAAAAAAGAAAAAAAAAAGACTTTTTATTAATGCTACTCAAAAGTCACACATAAGATGAAGACATTGCTGAAGACATTCTCATTCTTTCAGAACCTAAAATTCCACCCATTCATCCACTTCTGTAGCATATTGTAACTAAGAAATATTATGATTGTGGTGGTTTTGACACCCACTAAGAAATGTGAAAATTGTGTTTGTGACAGTACAAGCACAGAGGCCTACAGACTTCAGTAGATAATAAAAAGGACAGACATAGCTCTAAAAATTTAAACTCCTCCATTGACATACATGTTCTTAAAACTAGAAAATGGGTGAATCTCACTGAATCACACTGATCAGTGACTGTGTTGCTGTCATTAGTCTCTCTCTGTATATATTTACTGAGTACTCCTTGTGATCAAGCCCTCATGCTGAATACTGAAGCACACTAGACACAGGAGTCATTAAGAAGCTTGCTGCTCTAGAAAGATCTAAAACACTCCTTGTAGCCCTGCCTTGACCCATAAGACCTTAGAAGGTCTAGAAAATCATGAGTTATATATCAAAATTTTACTCTACTTGGAAGTTTAGTCGCCTTCAGAAATAAGCATTGTCTTCCTTAACCATTTGTTTCAGACTCACTCTTGCTTTCAGATGTAGTGAAAAAGGCAGCATAACCAATGAAATGAGATAAATGTTCTTTTCTTTCTGATATAGTCTCTTTACCAAACATGGTTGGGTCAGCAATAGAGAGTAAAAACAAATGCTAGTCCCATTGTATTTTCATAGCATGGTCAAAATTCTGACTCAGCTTCTCAGAGTAACTTCTCTAGTCCTAAAAATTGTGGATTCTGTAAAACATAGAATAGAGCATAGAGCAGCAATAAGGAAAGTAAGAAAGAATGACTTTTTGTGTAGACTATTTCAAGGTAGAGTCTAGAAAATCCATGGCAGAGTTTTCTTTGGAGAAATAAGGTGGTGGAAGTTTTTCCCAACTAGAAGCCTGTAAGGTATTTTCTTTTGCCACAAACCGAAATTTTTGTCACTCTTCTTCTTGATCTACTATGTTACCAACATCATTCTCATCATCACTACAACCAATAAACAGTCACTGAGCACTTTTTATATTCTAGACACAGAACAACAGAACTAGGCATAATGAGCAGGTAGGGGGCCAAAAAGATTCAACCCTCCCTCCAGTGTCTTTTCATAATTGAGACTATAAGATATCTAATTTTTTAAAAATTAAGATAAGTTCAAAAAAAGCTGTATTCAGAAGGAGGATGTTAGAATCCTCCTCTCAGATATTTTTACTCATTCAAAAGCAGAAAAAATAACTACTTCATGAGGTTAGAAATGAGGTGTGCAAATTGTGTCATAAAAGGCTGCCTTATAGTTGGCTGTAAAACAATAATAACTACAACTTATTGAGAGTTTTCTGCATACTAGGTATCATCCTAAGCACTTTACATACATTTACTTATAAAATTTAAAAATCATTGTATGAGGTAAATGCTTGAAATATGAGGAAACTGAGACACAAAAATGTTAAGTCACTTGCCCAAAGTTAGCTTGCAGGTGATGGGTGAGGACATAAACCTAAGCATTATGGTTCCAGAGCCCATACTCTTAAACATATTGCTATATTATGGTAGATATTTGCAATAGCTTGATTAGAAGAAGGAAGGAAGATGATATCACATTGTAGTTTTGATTTGCATTTCTCTCATTATTAATGATGTTGAGCATTCTTTCATGTGTTTGTTGGCAATCTGTATATCTTCTTTGGAGAAATGTCTATTTAGGTCTTCTGCCCATTTTTGGATTGGGTTGTTTGTTTTTTTGATATTGAGCTGCATGAGCTGCTTGTAAATTTTGGAGAACCTTCTTTGGTGTCTTCTCTCTATTGTCCATCATGCACATGCATCTTTCAAAGTGAATCTTTGATTATCATTCTCTTTGATGCGGCAGAATGTAGGGGAATGAACATGGGCTTTGGAATCAGAAAGGCTCAGGATTAAATCCTGGCTTTTCTACCTACTAGTTGAATGACCTGAGCACAGAACATAAACTTTCTGAGGCTCATTTGAAAAGTAAAGATAATATCTATTTCTCAGAGTTGTTATAGCATAAATAAATAGTGCATATCATAGCACTTTGAAAACTGTAAAGCAGAATACAAATGTTGGTTATTATTTTTCTGTCATCTTCAAGGTTCTCTACCTCTGACTTCAAATTCAGCTTGTCTCTTAGTCCCCTTGACAACCTGGACTTGTGGTCAAACATGCTTTATGTTATAATACTTGGAAGACTTTCTTTATGCCCTTGATTTCTTTGAAGGCAGAGAAGAAACTTTTGACACTAGAGACACACTCTGCATGTGTCCACATGCACTCCTCACACTACTCAGGCATCATAATCTGATCATGTGAACTTACCTACCCACTATAGAGCTTGAATTCTGAAAAGAGCCTTAGACATCACCCAGGGAGTTCACAGGAGTCTCAAAAACAATCGACTTATACTGTTTATGTGCAAATATCAGGCAAGAATCAAGAATGAATAATGAGGGAAACAAAGCCAATCAATTGGCCAACAAATAAATAAAACCAAAAAGCTTTAGGGACAGTGTAAAGAATATTCCACATAAAAAAACTAAGGGAGCAGGCTTGTATAATTAAAAATTGTTGATACATAACTGAAACTCAAACTATGTTTCCAATAAAATAGTAAAAACAAAGACTCTCTGGGGAAAAAAAAGAAAGATAATTACAAGCCAATACACTGAAATGAGAAAGAAATTAGCTGAATGAAAGAACTGATTACAAGGAAACTAACCATTCCCAGGTAATATTAAATACAGTACACTACAAACAACAAATGCAGCTCTGACATTTCTGAAGAAATGCAAAATCAGTCTGGTCTTTTTGTAGGGCAACTTTGCCACGCGGGCCAACACACTTGAAATTGTAAATATCCTTTTACACATTGATTCAACTTCTGATCTTTTATCCTAATACAATACTCTTCAGAGATATATAAAATTATTTAACAATGATGTTCATTTAAAATACTAGAACTTTTTTTTTCTTTTTTGCAAAATTGAATCCATTCTTAATACTCTACAGCCTATTTTTTTACCTGCAGCCTATTTTTAATTTATCCTTATGTTTTAAATTTAGGAAAAAACTATAAATAAATGTAACTATTTGTGCTTGTATGCATTCTATATGAGCATAAAAAAGAGTGAGGAAAGATATACATCAAATATTGATCACAGGACACTTGGAGAGTATAGGGAGAATAATTTGGGAGGAAGAGGGTGAACTAAAAGTCATTGGCTGTTTCTTAGCACATATCTGTTACCAGCCATTTTTCAAAAATGATGTATTGCTTTTGTAGTTTGAACGGAGAAAAAAATCAGTGAAGTATTTTCAAAAATTTTATTTAAGGCAACAAAAATTTGGAAACTTTCTGTAGTAGTTAAGGTACAACTTGCTGCTTAACACATGAACTCCCAAATCTTAGTGAATTATAATAAAAGTTATTTCTTGCTCAGGTTCACTAAGGATATGTTGTGGGCACCCTTCCATGTGGTGAAACAGACCCTGCTGTTTCCATCATGTGTCACTGTCATATTTTACGTCTTAGAGTCCTTTGTTCTCTGTAGACAGAGAATGAGAATGAGAGTGGAGAGAAGGGAAGGGGAAGGAATCCATTAAAGATCAGCTCTGTAAATGTGTAGTGTATATCATTTCTGTCCAATTCAACTTTAACACGAAAGAGTCACATGGCTCCACTAAGATGCAGAGGAATGCTGGGAAATGCAGCCACTTTCCAGCAAAAACTCAACATCATGGGAGGGGAGTGCAGCCTTTGTAGACAGCTTCTCTGCCATCCTGTTTAAATGCCTGAAAACATGCTATTGGCTAAAAATATTATAATAAATATATTAATATTGGGTCATAGAAAACATGTAATAACATGAGAAGATATTTATTATACCATCAGATTTATAAAATATTATAATTCCATTAGTAAAAAAAAAGGAATATATATTTGAAAGAGACAGATAGATTATATATTATATTCATTCCTGATTTCTTCCTATGGAAATCTTTCTAAAAGTGAAATTAACAGGTAAAAATATACTTTTAAAGTATTGCGCTATTTTTTCTTTCTCTTATAATAAACACAATTCTTTGTATGGTAAATGTTTGAGAAATACATCATAGAATGAAAAAGAAAAGAAATTATCCATACTCCCACGCAGAAGATATACACCAGAATGTTAACGGTTATTAACTTTGAGTGCAATATTACGAGTGGTTTGTGTCTTCTTTCATGTGCTTTAAAGTATATTCTAAAATTTCTGCAGTATGCTTATATTACTTTTATTATCAGGAAAATTGAATACTACTTAAAAAAATTCCATCTGCTCTTTCAGTAATTTTTCAGAAGTTACCTTCTCCAGGAAATGTTACCTGAACAACCCACTTGTAAGTAAGAGTTCTTTTCTCTTATTGAAGCTAAATAAAAAACCTTCAGATACAGATCCCAGGTGAGTTCCACACTGAAGTGGTTTCCTTGGGTGACTACCCTGCACAGAGACCCAGTGTTTGGACAATGGCAGGGCCATTGCTCTGCCACTGAACAGTTGTTCCAAACTTGAGAGAATTGTATAACCTTTCTGTATCTCCGTTTCTTCATCTGTAAAATGAAGGTTATAATGGTACCAATTTCGTCCGTTTACAGGTAGTATTAAATGAGTTAATACATGTGAATCATTTAGAAAAGCAAAGGCAGGTAGTAAACCAGCACTAGATATTAGCTATCATTATTATTATTAATGTTATATTACATACTTATGTAAATTTTATTGAGTCTTACTTTGAAGTTATATTTTTCACATACTTTTTTACCCTTACTTTATTATACACTCTTCAAAATAGAAACCATGGTTTATGCCTATTTATAGCCTTTATAGCACTTTATATACAATTTTGCACAGAGTAAGCCTTCAATAAAATATTAACTGAATTTATCAGTAAGTGCATGAATGGGATAGAAAAACCTCAAGCTCGGGTGTATTACAGGAACAACTTAAATGTAGATATTTATTTCGGAAATCTGCTCCAGGAAGTACTGTGGACAGAGGACTTTATCAGTGAAAGTCAAAGAAGAAAGGAGAAAGTCAATGAGAGATTTTGGGAAAGAGGGAGAAGGGTAGGCACACTGCTATAAGTAGTTCTTGGAAAGAGGACAGTGGCACTCAGAGTGACCAAAATGGATAGGGAACTGCTCTGATCAGGTGTCTGTGAGGCAAGTGGAAGCATCAATTTGGATAACAATTAGCAGTATCATTTTTTTTTTTTTTTCATGAACAATAATAGCAACTGAGTCCTCTCAGATTGAGAGAAGTTAAACAAATTGCCCAGGTCCACAAAACAAACAAGTTGCCAAATAGATTCAACCCAAGTCCATCTGACTCCATGACTGTGCCTTACTTCATAAGTACCTCATAACATCAAGTTTACCCCAAGGGGGCTTCCCTGGTGGCGCAGTGGTTGAGAATCCGCCTGCCAATGCAGGGGACACGGGTTCGATTCCTGGTCTGGGAAGATCCCACATGCCGCGGAGCAACTGGGCCCGTGAGCCACAATCACTGAGCCTGCGCGTCTGGAGCCTGTGCTCGGCAACAGGAGAGGACGTGATGGTGAGGGGCCCGCGCACCGCGATGAAGAGTGGCCCCCACTTGCCACAACTGGAGAAAGCCCTCACACAGAAACAAAGACCCAACACAGCCATAAATAAATAAATAAAATTTAAAAAAAAAAAAAAAAAAAAAAAAAAAAAAAGTTTACCCCAAGGTAGGTTACTAGTCTGCTAGTACTGAATCTGTTTTTTGTTTATTTATTATTCCGTTTAACAATTTTGTGTTTATTTTACTTAATTATGCTTTGCAAAATGGATTAAGTGCTTTAAATCTGTTATAAATAAGTCTTTTTCTTGGATATAAACAATGCTGCTTTGTTATTTCCCATAGATTTCCCTGAGTCCAGTCCAAAGGCCCAAAGTTTCCAAGAGTATGTCTTTTTTCTCACTGAGCTACTTCACAACTCATGTCTGCAGAGGGGAAGGGCCTGGTTCAGAGTGTTTGAAAAGCCACAACCCCCAAACAGAGAGAGGAGGCACACTGCCAAACCCTTCTTATTTTCTTAACTTTAACAAATAGTACCCTGAACCAATCTACACTTGAATCCTTCAGCTTGTCACTGAATAATTCATGGTTATTTAATTTTGGCCCCTATCAAAAGATTTACAATGCATAATCTTTTAAGTACAGAGATTGTAAGTATGTCACAGGGCTTATTTAAAGCTTCACTGTTCTGTTTAATACATTTAACTTTGCCAATGAAAAGATCCACAAAAACTGATGTATTCTTATCCAACTTGAGATTAGACAGTACATGTAAATAAAGAATGACATCTGATATCACCAAATGTCTCCCTTACTATGCTTGGTATTTGGAACTCAGAAATATCTAAACAAATTGTACGAAATCGCATTCAGAGGGACAAAAAAGAAAAGAAAAAATAAAACAGCCTTGCTTTTCTGCTCTAGACTTTGAGCTAATGGAATGTTTATTCTAGACATCAGTATAACAATATTACTAAACTTTGCGCTAATGGAATGTTTATTCTAGACATCAGTGTAACAATATTACTGTCCTAAAAAGATGTATATTTATATGAATTGACAGTATTTTGTGATATATGAGAAAAGCAGACCTCTCAGGATTTAGACAACCTTCAAACCAACTGTAACTGAACAAAAGTAGAGTGAGTAGTTCCTAAAGCCCCCATCTGTTCCACATATACAGATTGTCAAAGGCAGAGACAACAGCAGTTTTCTCGTTTGGTCTTACTGAGGAGATTCCTCCATCCTGTATGTACTGCTGTTAGTATACAAATGATATCTTCGACAGAGATGTCAGTATAAATCGTCAGGTTTTCATTCTAAAATCCAAAATTTTTATACGAAGAAGAGAGAAAAAGAGCTATGACTTCTTCTTGTTGAATAAATTGCAAAAAAATGTAACTCAAATAGATACCACTAAAAGCAAGAAATACTTTCTCTGTTTAAGGGCTCTTAACGAGATGAACATTGAAAAAGTTCTTATCCTGCAGCAATAAGCAGAACTTTATCAATTTTTTTAAATCTTAAAGCAGTATTTTTGTCATGACTTCTTGACTTAAGGAAGAAAAACAGCAATTTGGATAATGCCACTCCTTAAGGAAAAGGAAAATCTAAATCATCTCGGCATTTGGAGAACGTTGTACAAAATATTAGGCTGCTTTGTGCAAAGACAGCAGGAGTCTTCCTCGCCTGGCAAGCACATTTGTAACATATTTCTAAGCCATATAGGTTCTACTACCTTTTTCTTTTTTAAGTAAAGACTGGTCAAACAAACCAACAAAAATACATTTTCTTCCTGAAGAATATGAACAAATGTCAAAAAAGCAAGCACTTAAGTTACAACTGCCCCTAGGCAAATGTAACTTCATGCTGGGCTTATGCTACTATCATAGACATCACACCACAGGAAATCACTAACACTAACCATGGCCAAGCCAGTCGTGTCTTTCCAGAATTTAAGGCGTAATTGCCTTAATGAACTCAGACAGTATCTGAAAAGTTCCCAATTAACAGTCATTCACTGAAGAAAATTGTGTTTCATATAGAGGTTTTCTGTGTTCGGTCACAGATAATCAATAATTATTTTGTAGTTTTAAGGGGTTGTGAGCATCAGGTAAATGATGGTAACTGGCCAGCTATCAAGAGAGAGCAGCGTTAAAATTGTTTTTGTATGTTTGGGGGAATGGGCAAATGTCAGCGTCGGGCAGCATCAGATCAATAATACAATCTCAAATGTTAAGGATGTTGCTTTATGTACTCAAATGTAGGCATGAAAATGGACAATAGCGATGAAGAAAGATCAAGTAAGCAATCCAGTCCATGTACACACCCCAGCAGGGGAAAATTGCTTCCTAAAATAAACCTTCTAATATTTTAGTGCTGTTGACTTTTGTATGTCCCTGGTGATTAAGCTTCTATCACTCACTTTTCCTGCAAGACTATTCTTGTAACCTAATATTTTCCTATGTCAGGAAGTGCCTTAAATTTCCCTTTCTCAGTTTCAACCTACAATCCCAGTACTCCACGGGATATTAGGAGAATAATTAAACAGTTGTAAATCATTCTAAATATTTCAAATGAATGTTATCCACAGTCTTAGAAACAAAAATTTTCTTCTTTATAATTTAAAAATGTTTTCTACTTTCTTTCATTATACATTATGCAATGGCAATTTAGTAAAGTGATGAAATCCTTTAAAGCAGGAACTATGTAATGTAATGTAATTTCAATTAATATGTTATATATTTTTAATTTGGGATACCATATCAATCCTTTCTTTTCCTTGATCATTTTTGTTATTCTGCCCTGCACTATTTTAGTTTTAGCCACTCATTTGGAACAAAAGACATTTCATAAATGCTACATTTCAAATCATTTTAGGAAACCACTTTCATTTACTTTATTTTATATTCAGTGGCAAAGCAGCCCCATCAGTGAGATTTGGGGGCTTCTCTCTTTGATTTTAATTCTTTGGTCATAATATTTGATCTCATCATATAAGTTAAAGGACACTCTAAATGGAGGAGATGTCCAATATTGAGATCCACAATTTACCTAGAAGTTCGTGTCTCCCTCAACCACTCAATTTACCTCCCTATGACTCCCTCCTCATTTCTCATGCGAAATTCTCTTAATTTTGTCCCTTGGATAATAAACATTTTTCTTACAGAAATTAGGAACCCTCTCAGTACTGTATGTCAGTACTCGTGTCCCAAATTATAAATGAATATGTGCCTTACAGTACGATTTTGTGTTTTTCAAGAATGTACTTCCAAACATGGGCAAAAATAACATTTGATATTTTGCTAGCTTCTCACATAAGTAGTGTTTTGATATTAAGTTTGTGGGTTTATTTTTTTTCCTAGATCAATGTTAATTCACTTGGTTCCCTTATGGATACATTATTGGGAATCTGAACAAATCCTTACAACCTGTCTGCTTTTTGTGTCTTCTATGATTTTGCAGGAAAGCTATTTCATTTCACCTTTGACTAGTTTGCAGAAAAGCTATTTCATTTCACCTTTGACTTCAACATAATGCAAACAATATTAAAAATATATGGCAAAATATAATCTGAGCTAAAATGAAATTTCTGCTTACATAAAACAGTTGAGTTGTAAAATAAATATGCTATATGAAAGATGATAATTTATAGGGCAGAGAATAACACTAGCATATGATATAGGACTTTGGTGATGATATGTTGTACGTTTTATACTATACCAATTTCATCAGTTGAATTAGAAAAAAACTTGAAAATTCAGACTATAGGTTTATAACTAAGTCATTTTCCTAGTAATTTATCAAGGTTTTGTGAATAAACATTGTGGAGGGCAATTGAAAATCTAACACTCTATTTCACTTCTTGTTTAAATTTCAAAGGCCATCAGGTTAATACAATGCAAAAGTCCTGGGTTTCTGTCAAAATCACCATTGACGATTTTACTATTTTATAAATGGCCAGCATTGATTTAGGCAATGGATAACACAGATTTTACTTGGATGTGCAGTAAATCATGATATTACATATAGTAACTGAAAATGTGTAGTTACTTTTCTTTCTCTCACTTTTGTGCAAAAAGAATAGCCAGTGGAGAGTAATATTAAACACAAATCCAGCAGTTTCTCTCTTTTAAAGACTAAGCAGTTACTCTCTTTTTAAAGACTAAACAGATGAATAACAAACAGACTAACTTTAAAGTATGCATCTATTATCTATTCATATAAAGTATTTTTTGATACGTACATGGGGAAACACTTTAAAAAATTAAGGCTAATAGTTTCCTATGTTTATTTTTATTCCTAATTTGTAAATTAAATTAATTACATATTTTGTTTTGAATTAATAAATACTAAATTGACAGAAATTAAGATTATTGAATTTAAAATTACATTTTTTTAATTCATCAATGGAAGTATATTAACAGGAGAGTTGCTTGATATAATTATTTTTCATTAAAAGAAATTATCTCATGAAAATGCTGAGAAGTAAATTAAATCTTTCTTAGATTCTTTTGGCTATATTTTAATTAAATTAAGCAGTTCTTATATTTTGAGTAAGAATTTCTATACAATTTCTACTGACTGGAATCAATTACAGAAATTAGAACTAGTACATAGAGCTGCTAAATTTTAATTTTCAAAAGGGAAAAATCGTAACTCTCATAAAAATATAAAATGAATACATGTCAAAGATTTTGTTAAACTAGTCAGGGAGGAAATCAGTAAGGTGTTATAATTGGTTCAAAGGAGAATTTGAAGAAGACACACACATTTTATACGTATATACATTTTATAAGTATATATTATATTATATTAATAATCAGAAATGCTGAAATGAATTTTCTAGGAAATGTAGAGGTCAGTAAACCTTTTCTGTAAAGTGCTAAATAGCTACATTTGGTTTTGATCACATTCTTATTCTTCTTTTGTGTGTGTGTTTGTGTTTTAACCACTCATTAAAATTAAAAAAAAAATTCTTATCTCACAGGCCATTTTAAAAACAGGCCACAAGCTGGAATTGACTTGCAGGCCATAGTTTGATGACTTCTACTATAGAGCAATGAAATGTAATATTTGAACATATCTTTCCTATAGGGCAGAAGTCAATTGTCTCTATATCACACACTATTTGTATTTCTATGGACAAGAATCATTTGCTTTTCTGGCCTTTTTCTATAATTAAACATCTACCCCTACAGAGTATAAGGTAGTCTATCTAGTCAAGAGAAAAACAATAGGTGCACACCTCTATAGAACCAGAAAAACCCCAGAGGGTCATCTGGACAATATCAAACACTCCACTGAAAGGACGTCCTGGAATACCTTCTGTCCATTTCCAAGTTTTTGACTATATTTTCGTAAGGCACTGCTATTAGATCATAGCTAAGTGTATGAGCTTTACATAAACCTGGGTTCAAATCTCTGGGATTCCATTTCTGTGGTATTTGACTCTGGAGAAATAATTTAATTTCTGTGAATCTTGGAATATTTATCTATTTGTAAAATAATGTTACTGACACTTTATTGGTAGTTTTAATGTTAAATGAGGCAATACCTATATAAAATAACCTCTTTTGTCTTCTTTCTCCCTGCCCCTATCTCTGAAGCCTCAATATCTCAAAGCCAACAACAGAAAGAGTTTTTGTATTATGATTCAACTGGAATCTTTTAGGCAACCACCATCATTATTTCTCTCATTATATAAGAGAAGTGTGTAAATTTGATCTTTATGAATTTGGGCTAGTTATTAACCTCTTTGTGTCTCTGTGAGATGATTTTATATATATACCTTTGCCCCAGTTCCTGACACAGAACTCCTAAAACCCTTGTAATTTCCTAAGTGATAGGAATACTAGGAGCAACTCTTGTTGTAATATTTGTCTTTGTCTTTGACCCAGTCCCCGACACAAGGCTCTTAAAACCCTTGCAAATTCCTAAGTCATAAGAGCACTAGGAGTACTTTTGTTCAAATGAGATGACTCCGGATGAGCTTCTGGATGACTCCTGGATGGGGGCTGGTCACCAGAAAGACCAAAAGACCAAGACATGATTAGATACTTGAAATTTTCAGCCCTGCCCTCCCTCTCACTTCTCCAGAGAGGGGAGATGGGGCTGGAAATGGAGTTAATAATTGATCATGCCTATGTGAAATCCCAGTAGTAGGGGGTTTGGAGCGCTTCTAGATTGGTAAACTCATGGAGGTACTGGGAGAGTGGCATACCCAGAGAGGGCATGGAAACCCCCTTTCCACCTAACTCACCCTATGCATCTTTTCCACCTGATGTTCATCTGTATCCTTTATCATATCCATTAACAAACTGCTAAATGTAAGTTGTTCCTGGGTTCTGTGAGCCACTCTAGCAAATTAATCAAACCTGAAGAGCCAATAGTTGGAAGCTCCATTTTGTAGCCAAATTGGACAGAAGTTGTGGGTAACCTGGGCTTTCAACTGGGATCTAAAGCAGCTAAGATGTAGGGGGTGCAGTCTTGTGGGCCTGAGCTTTTAACCTATAGATCTGAAACTATCTCCAGTTAGGTGGTATTAGAATTGAATTAAATTATAGGACAACCAGCTGGTGTCACAGAGAATTGCTTGTTTTGGGGAAAAATCTCCACATATTTAATGACAGAAATGTCAGAAGTAAAGTGTTCTATGTGAGAAGTAAAGGAGACTCATAGGAAAGAAACACAGTTGAAAAGAATTGGGTTTTCCCTAGAGAGAAAGAGGAAAAATGTGAGTTTTTTTCTTTTACAGTCTCAATTTCTCTATTAAATGGTAATAATTTATTATCAATTCCATAATGAATAAACAGAGTTTGACAAGTAATAAACACTTGATAGATCAAAAAATATTCCTTAACAAGGCAAAAGAATGCTTGTCTTTTTTCTAGCTCAGGATAGAAGTCTCTACTCTGTGAATTTAGTATCACGTTGTTTGGGTCCATGATAAGATAGCGGATACGATGAGGTGAGTAGGGGAGAGGTTGGAAGGAATAGTGGGAAAAGCAGTGGTTGGGAGAAGCAAAAACAATCTCATTACATACATAAAATGCCAAATATCACATAGTAAGCATTCAATAAGTGACATTCCTTGATATTATTGCCTTTGACTCCCATTAAAAGACTTAAATATCTTATTTTACAAATATTTATTAAAGCCATCAATCTTTTTTTTTTTTTTCATTTTTATTTTTTTGGCCACGCTGTGTGGCTTGTGGGGTCTTACTTCCCCGACCAGGGATTGAACCTGGGCCCTCAGCAGTGAAAGCAAGGAGTCCCAACCACTGGACCACTAGGGAATTCCCTCATCAATCTTTATTAAAGTAAAATGAACTTCATTGCCCAATTTTAACCAAGGCAAGTTATTTTCATTAGTAATTGTAGCCAGTAAATGGCCCAATCAAATGGGAAGTACTATGGATTAAACCACATTAGTGCCTGAGTTCTAGTTTTCACCCTAGATGCATCAGTGAGTTACTAGATTTCATTGCTAAGGCCACTAAAAATATGAACTTTTATATTTGAATTACAAAAGTTCATAGAAAATTTAAGTGGCCTACCTTATAAGAACGTAATTGACAGTGGAGGTAGCAGATATTTGAGGGTTAAATGTATATTCTGACATCCTGATATAAAGAAAAAAATATCTAGAACATTTAGATTGGAAAAATTATATGCTTGGTAGAAAACTATAAACTTTTTTCTCTGCTTACTGGAATGACTTTTAAATCATTTTGGATATATAGCTATCAATTAATCTTTTTAAAACAAAGCACTTCCTATTGAGTCTCTTAATTCTTTTTCTTAAACATCACATCAATAGTTATAATTAATGGTCGCTCAGGGAAATTTAATTGATAATTTAAGTCTTGGATTGATTTAAATATTCAAAGAATAATAGTTTTATTTAGTCAATTTAGCCAAACAATCAAGTTAAGGTAAAATAAATAATTAAATGAAACTTTAAATTTAGTCAACAGATTATTTGATGTTTGATTTTAAAGATATATGTAATTAACTCACTGGCCAATTTTGGTGGGTATGGAGAGAGGTTTGCTCTATCTACTTACTATAAAATTCTACCTTACTATTTATTTAAACCACTTTGTTTTTATTCTAAAACAGCTACAAAACTCATCCTTTATCTCCATATTATAATTTCCTCAACTTTTAAAGAAATTACAGTAGTGTTCAGACTTTTCCAATCCAGGTATATAAAAGTCAATTTTTTTCATTTATCTTCAGAAATCATTTGACTCTAATGCTTGAACCAAGCTTAATTCTTTTATTTGAAAATCTTAACATTCCTATTAATTTTTTTTACTCCAAACTGCCAGAACAAAAGAGTAAATGGGTCAAACCTTAAATTTATTATTGTATACTATAAAACCCATCAACATGCAATTATCTCATTATTAGATCATTACTAATTCACTCTTCTCATCATCCAAATAACCAGAGAGAGAGAGAGAGAGAGAGAGAGAGAGAGTGCTGTTGCATGTGCCACTTAATCAAGGTTGCCTGTGATTGGCTTCTTGTTTCCTATAAATGTACAATGACTACATCATAGATCCCATCATTAACCTTAGTATAATGTAATAGATGCTGAAACCAAAGGTAAAAATAACATTGTACTAGGAGTTAAGTGTAAATAAAACTGGTTGTAAAAATGTGTCAAAACAAAATCATAAATATCCCTTCAATTACTTTATTATTTAGGAATTCCACATTTGTTTTAATTATCCCTTGCACTGAGAAATTTCCCTGGTGAGATTTACTTCACTAGTTTCTGAATACAGTATAAAATTTTACATATGAATTTCCTTTCCTTCGATGTATAGCTTCCAATCTTTGTGCTATGTTACCTACAACAACTATTTTCTAAAACCTTTAATACAGATTTAATACAGTCTATGAAAAAATTTATTAAGTATTTACTTTATACCAGGCACAATGTGCTGGATCCAGGGAAACAAATGAAATGGAAGCTAAAAGTCCAGCATGCTAACATATGATGGTCTATGGATCACTCTTAGTTTCCAACATTTGCTGTACTTGTCAATGACGGCTCCTCCAGGGTTTTGTAATTTCCACCATGTACTAAGGATTGATCTTCTCTGAAACTGTTTAGTTGTTGGGTAACCCCAAGGGCACTGAGAGTATAAGAGGCCACCACATGCATGCAAAGTTGACCCGAGGAAAGACAGTGTTGGCTTTCATTTAGGACATAGAAATAGAGATAATTAAGGCAGATGAACTAAGTAACCACAAGGTTGAAAAAAAAAAAAATGCTCCCTAGGAAAATTAGCTTACTTGTAGATTTTGCTTGATAATTGCTTCAATTAAGTACAAATTATTTATAACTTTTGTATGCACTTCTATTACTAAACCACTTCCAAGAACATCTTGAATTTTTATAGGCGAAGTCTATAAACATACTGTAGGGATGTAGATTCATTCATATCAATTGGAAAACCCATTGAAAACTAAATGAAAAGAACTAGCAAGAGAGTGCATGGATTTATAACTGTTAGTATTGTAATGGCATGGTTTGCTTTCTAAAAGTATACTACAGTGATTAAAATTTTAAATTCTCTACTGTCAATTCTTAAAAGTATATGCTTACTGATGTAGATTCTTTTTAAAAAGTTCTCAATAAATATAAAACAGTGGTCAAGCCACAAGAAGGAAGAAGGCTCCCTGCAGTTTCCCCACAGGGAAAGCACAGTGTTCAGACTTCCACCACCCCATGTCTGTCTTCTAAGGGATTCACTTTATTAATTATGTGAAAAGCAATCAGGGACCTCTGTGAAGACTTACACAGCTACTCACTGGATACACAACCAGCCATGTATATTAAGACTACTTTCTTTTTTCCAGGACATCATTATCACAGACACAAAAGACACATAGTCACTCCTTTCTACATTCACCAGATTCTGAATTCACCCCTCAAAAACGTAAAATTGTTGTACATACTTCCCTAGAGAGAGACAATACAACCAGATATGGAGAAATATTTAATGACATAGTCTAACAAGTTCTGAATGCTGCGGATACGGACCTCGTAGATTCCTGCTCTTGAAACTTTTCCCTTTGAAGGCATCCAAAAGTAGGAGCTGCATTTTATTCCACTGCTGTGCAAATCTTTAAGCATTCATCTTTGATTATAGAAGTTGATGTGTGGGTCTGAGAAATGAGAGCTCTCTTGGCCTTCATAGAGTGTGTGACTCACCACAGACATGCTGGTGCATTATTTAGGTTCGCCAGCCCGTCTCTGCAGGCGTTAGTGCTTAAGCTTAGGCAGTGCAGATAAAGCTAGCAAGTGGAAGGAAGTCAGGTTTCACAGCCTGACCACCTCTCTGGAGGAACCGGATCATGCCATCCACGGAAGAACCAGAACAGCTACTGAAGGATTTCTATTTGGCATTTGAAAATTGGACTTTTACTTCTCGGATGAATTTGAGGAAACTTTATTTTTCTGGTCAGACAAAATCTTTGGGGCAAGATTTCTTGGTGCATTGAAAACTAAGTTTTACAATGTCAAACAGATATTTTTATGCCACCAAGTACATTTACTTATATTAATACTCCTTAAATTCAGCTCAAGAAATATCCTTCATAAATTTGTTTCCTGAGTCAGATTTTCTCTAGATATAAACTCTCCAATGGCACGATTAATTAATTAGCCAAAAAGTCGCTATTTACCACCTGCTGAGATCTATACATTATGACTCCTTCTTTCAGAGAACTTAAATTCTTGGTAAGGGCAAGATGATGACTAAGAATGTGGTAATTTTATACATCCAACTTGAAAAAAATCACATAAATAATTTTGTTCTTCCACTAAGTCTATTTTATTTCTACTTAAAATAAATATTGTGATAGATGAACACAATTTTAATTAACACTCTAGAGGCTTCACAGCCTTAAGAAATGATATCTATCTAACTATGTGTACTAGTCAGGATTCTCTAGATAACAAAACCAACGGGGTGTGTGTGTGTGTATAAAGAGATTTATATAAGGAATTGGCTTACACGTCCATGAGGCAGAGAAGTCCCCAAAATTACAGTTGGCATGCTGGAGATCCAGAAGAGCTGATGATGTACTTCCAATCTGAATCCAAGACTAAGAAGCTGAGAAGGAGAGTCCATGGAGTAAGTTCCAGTCTGAGAGTCAGCATGCTGGAGACCCAGAATGGCCCATGTTTCAGTCTGAGTCCAAAAGCAGGAAAAGACTGATGTCCCAGCTCAAGGCAGTCAGGCAAGAGGAATTAATTCCCTCTTACTCATGGGAGGGTGAGCCTTTTTGTTCTATTCGGGTCTTTAACTGATTAGATCAGGACCACCAACATTAGGAAGAGCCAACTGCTTTACTCAGTCTATGATTTATATGTTAATGTCATCCTAAAGTTAACCAACAAAAGTCCACCTCTTTTGTCAACTTGGTATCCATACACATCTCCTTAAACCATACTCAATCTCCAAATAAAGCCAACAAAAAGGGCAGAATTCCAGCTAACTTGATACAACTATTCTGTATATAACCAAAAATGCACTAACCCCTTCCCAAGGAGGTTAAGTCCTTGAGTGATGTTTACTTTTCTCTTTGATATCTCATAACTTAAATACTATTATGTAAATTTAATAATACTTAAATGCTATAATATAAAGTCACTGCATCCATGATAAAGGAATAAGAGAGGAAAGAAAACAAAGATACTTTCTAATCACACACACGAACATTCTTATAACTAAATAAGCAGAAAATACCCACGACAATTACAACTCTCATTCTGTATCTGGTTGCATAGTCATAGTTGGTTTTTACAAGTACCTTCTTCCACTACCCATTCTATTGATACATTCCCTCTGCTTTCAGCAAGCACCTCAGCTAGTTATGATTCTTTACCAGGCATGGTGATCCAAAATTTATTCCTGAAGGGTCTGGACCATTAGCAGTCCTGCCTGGGTTGGGTTGTAGTAGTTTTCCATTGACCTTAATCACAGAGCATGGTAATATTCTAAAACACATTCAGGGATCTTCTGTATTCCAGACATATTCTTCCATACCTCTATTGTGTAATAGTAGTCCAATTTCCCCTTGATGGTGAAGATGAATCACCACAGCCATCATAGTAACCCCCTTCTTTGGTTATTGATTCAGAAGCATGAGGAGTCCAAAGTGGCATAAAAGAATGTTGTATTTTGTCAAATGCTCTTTCTGCATCTATTGAAATAATTATATGATTTTTATCTTTCATTTTATTAATGTAGGGTGTTATATTTATTGATTTGCATTGAACTATTCTTACATCCCAGGGATAAATCTCACTTGATTGGTCATGATGTATGAACCTTTTAAAGTGCTGTTGAATTGACTTTACTAGTATTTTGTTGAGGATTTTTGCATCTCTGTTCATCAGGGATGTTGGCCTGCAGTTTTCTTTTCTTGTAGTATCCTTATCTGGCTTTGGTGCCAGGATAATCCTGGCCACATAAAATGAGTTTGGGAGTGTTCCCTCGTCTTCAGTTTTTGGAAGAGTTTGAGAAGGATTCATGCTAATTATTCTTTAAGTGTTTGGTAGAATTCACCAATGAAGCCATCTGGTCCTGGGCTTTTCGGTGTTGGGAAGTTTTAAATTATTGATTCAGTCTCCTTACTCATTACTGGTCTGTTCAGATATCCTATTTCTTCATGATTCAGTCTTGGTAGATTGTATGTTTCTAAAAATTATCCTTTTTTCTAGGTTATCCAGTTTGTTGGCATATAATTGTTCATAGTAGTCTCTTATGATCCTTTGCATTTCTATGGTATCAGTTGTTATGTCTCCTCTTCTATTTCTAATTTTATTTGAGTCCTCTCTCTCTTTTCTTACTATAGCTAAAGATTTATCAACTTTGTTCATCTCGTTTTAAAAAATAGCCTTTTATTTCATTGATCTTTTATGTTTCTGACTTTTTTCTGATTAATCTTTGTTATTTCTTTCCTTCTGCTAACTTTGGGCTTAGTTTGTTCTTCTTTTGCTAATTCCTTGAGGAGTAAAATTGATGGTTTATTTGAGATATTTCTTGTTTGTTAATGTAGGTGTTTATCACGATAAGCTTCCCTGTTAGAACTGCTTTTGCTACATCAAATAATTTTGGTTTGTTGTGTTTCTGCTTTTTTTGTTTCAAAATATTTTAAATTTCCTTTTTTATTTCTTTTTTACTCATTGTTTGTTTAATTTCCACATATTTGTGAATTTTCCAGTTTTACTGCTATACTGATTGATTTCTATTGTAGTTTCACACCATTGAGTCATGGCATATGATTCCAATCTTCTAAAATTGCTAACAATTGCTTCATGAACTAAAAAATGGTGTATTCTAGAGAATGGTACATGAGTGCTTAAGAAGAATATGTATTCTGCTGCTGTTTGATGGAATGTTATGTATATGTCTGTTAGATTCATTTGGTCTAAAGTATAGTTCAATTCCAATGTTTATCAATTTTCTGTCTGGGTGACTTATCAGTTGGTGAAAGCGGGGTATTGAAGTTCCCAACTATCATTGTATTGCTGTCTATTTCTTTCTTCAGATATGTTAGTATTTGCTTAATATATTTAGGTGTTCCAGTTTGGGTGCATGTATACTAATAATTGTTATATCCTCTTGATGAATTGACCCCTTTATCATTATATAATATATATACTTATATACTTATATAATAAACATACTTTTGTTGTCTGTTTTGACTTAAAGTTTCTTTTGTCTTCTCTCTTTTGGTTTCCATGGAATATCTTTTTAAATCACTTTACTTTGAGCCTATCTGTGTCCTTAAAGCTGAAGTTGGTTTCTTGTAGGCAGCATATAGTTTGATCTTGTTTTTTAATACACCTAGTCATTCTATGCCTTTTGATTGGAGAATTTATTCCATTTACATTTAGAATAATTATTAGTAAAGACTTACTAATGCCATCAAATTAATTGCTTTATGGTTGTTTTGTAATTCCCTTGTTCCTTTCTTCCTTTCTTGATGTCTTCTGCATGCTTTGATTCCATTCTCTTTATCTTTTGTGTGTCTACTGTAGGTTTTTGTTTTGTGGTTACCATGAGGGTTACATAAAATATCTTATAGATATAGCAATCTATTTTATGCTAATAACATCTTAACTTTGATAGCATAGAAAACTCTACTCTTTTACTCCTCTTCCCTTTTATGTTTTTGATGTCACAATTTACTTCTTTTTATATTGCATATTCACTAGTAAATTATTATAGCTATAGTTATTTTTAATACTTTTGTCATTTAACCTTTTTATTAGAGTTAAGTGGTTAACATAATACCATATTGCAGTATTAGAACATTCTTAATTTGACTAAATACTTACCTTTACCAGTGCATTTTATATTTGTGTATGTTTTTATGTTACTCAGTAGCATCCTTTCATTTCAGCTTGAACAACTCCTTTCAGCCTTTCTCGTAAGGCAGGTCTGATGGGGATGAACTACCTCAACTTTTATTTTATTGGGAATATTTTTTACCTTCTTTCATTTCTGAAGGATAACTTCAAGATAAAATATTCTTGGTTGGCAGTTTTGTTTGTCTGTTTGTTTTCTTTTGTTTGTTTGTTTTAAGCACTTTAATATATCATCTCAGTCTCCCCTGGCCAGTCAGCTTCTGCTGAGATATTGACTGATAGCCTTATGACAGTTCCTGTGTAAGTAATAAGCCTTTTCCTCTTACTGTTTTTAAGATTCTCTCTCTTGTTGACAGTTTTATCGTAATGTGTCTTGGGGAAAATCTTTTTAAGTTGAGTTTGTTTGGGGTCCTTTGAGCTTCATGAACTTGGATAGCCAAATCTCTCCACAGATTTGGAAAGTTCTCAGTCATTATTTCTTTATATATGCTTTCTACTCCCTCTCTTCTCCTACTGGGACTCCAATAATTAGCAGATTGCTTCTCTTGGTGGTATCCTATAGTTCATGTAGGCTTTCTTTACTCTTTTTCATTCTTTATTCTTTGTTCTTCTCTGACTAGGTAATTTCAATAATCCTGTCTTCTACTTCACATATTTTTCTTCTGCTGCTTGAACTAATCTGATGATGATGCTCTTTACTGCATTTTTTTGATCCATTTATTATAATCTTTAGCTTTAGAATTTTTCTTTGGTTCTCTTTATGATTTCTATCTCTTTATTAGACTTCACATTTTGTTTATGTATTGTTTTCCTGTTTTTGCTGAATTGTCTTCCTGTGCTTTCTTGTAACTCATTGAGCTTCCTTAAAACAGCTATTTTTAATACTTTATTAGGTAAATTTCAGACCTCCATGTCTTTGAAGTGTGTTACTGGAAGACTAGTGTGATCTTTTGGTGGTGTCGTATTTCCTTGTTTATTTATTTATTTATTTTTATGTACCTTGAAGTCTTGAGTTTCTGTGTTCACATTTGAGATACCAGTCACCTCCTCTAGTCTTCACTGACTGACTTCAATAAAGAAATAATTTCTGTCAATCCTGCTAGGGACTTTGAGGTTTTTTTCTGACCTTCTGTGGATATACCTGTTCCACACTTCTTGCTCCCTCTTGGGGCAAAATTCTTAAGCTTGTATACCTTCCCTTGATCCTGCATCACAACAGACCTGGTGCTGACAGCCTCCTTTTTGCTTTCCCAAGGGCAGTGCTAAAATTCTAGTTTGTGGTCTCTTCCTGGCCTGCAGATTCAGGCCAGTTTTCTGTACATGCTCACTAGCCTTCTGTCAAAGCTCACTTACACCGCTTTTGGGAGCACACACAGGGACCTTGCCATAGGGTGGGGCTGTGTGTAGATGGCACCATGGAGCACTAGGGGTCCCCTTCCGCCAACTGGGGGATCCACAAGAAAGGTGTGCCAGCAGCTTATGGGCAGGCCTCCCCAAGGAGTCTGTGATGTAGTAGGATCTGCATCCTTTTTATTCAATCAGAGCCCTGAATGCTATTGTCCTAGCTACTTACCTCCCCCTGTTGTGCAACTCACAACTCAGTACTCTGGATAAGGCAAAGGAGAAATGGGCCTCTTTGGCAGCATACTGTACAGCTGGTGAAACTGGTTATTCACTCACATGCTCTCACTTTCACCAACAATAGAAATCACAAGTTGAGGAGGGTTCTCTCGGCACTGAGCTATGTCACTTCCAAGGGGAGAGATGATGCAGGTTAAGTCAAACTGTTTCTCTTACCCTCTCCAATGAGTCCAAAACGCTTTTTTTTTGGCTCTAATAGTGTGCTGGAACTTCTCTACTGGACTCCTGAACTTCCAAAAAATTCTCTAGTCTGTGAATGATTGTCTAGGTCAGTGTTCTCCAAGACCTTTCTTTCTCTTTCTCTCTCTCTTTCCTTTGCTCCCTCACTTGCTCTCACTCTTTTTCCCCCTCTGCATGCACACAAAAAAGAAGTCATGTGAGCACACAGCAAGATGGCAGCTGCCTACAGGCCAAGAGAAGAAGAGGGTTCAGAATGAAACCTATCTTGCCATTGCCTTGATTTTGAACTTCCTAGCCTCCAGAACTGTGAGGAATAAATTCTTCCTTAAGCCACATAGTCTATGATATTTTGTTGTGGCAGTCTGAGCAGGTTAATGCACTATGTACTCACATTTTTACAAGGATTTAAGGCCCTCTTTCCATACTTAAGTTTCATCTCTATGTCAAAAAGAAAACCTAAAAAGATAGCAAATCTCATTAATAGGAGCTGTCTTCTGAGTGCTAACTATAGGCCAAATAAATTAAATACATACACATAAAGTTATTGCAGTCCTAATTACTTCTAATAACTAATTGTGTATATTTATGTTGAGAGCCATGACAAGATATGCAGATAAATCAGTGGATCTTGCATTTAAAATGTTTGAACCTCTCTCTACTCCCATCTCCCAGGGTCTTGACACATGTGTTTTTCCTTCATTTCCTCTTTGTCTCTCTAAGCCATCATTAAGTCCTCAGCTTAAATGTTGCTTCAGCTGGAAACTTTTCTTAACCTGCAGACTGTGTATGGTTTCCCATTATGTGTTATACATTTCTGAGGAATTCACAAATTCTCTTTTGTAACAATTTCAAACCCACTATATTAGCCTGGGTTCTCCAGAGAAACAAAATTAATATAATGCATATACAGAGAAAAAGAGATTCATTATAAGGAATTGGTTCATACAATTATTGAGGCTGTGAAATCCAAGACCTACAGTTGGCATGCCAGAGACCTAGCAGAGCCAATGGTTCTAGCACATCTAAAGACCTGAGAACTAAGAGAGTCCATGGTGTAAATTCCAGTCTGAAGGCTGACAGACTTGAGACCCAGTTCAAGTCCAAAGGCAAGAAAAAAACTGATATCCCAATTCAAAGCAGTCCCATAAAAGGAGATCTCTCTTACTCATGGGAGGATCAGCCTTTTTGTTCAATTCATCCTTCAACTAATTGGATGAGGCACACCCATATTAAGGAGAACAATCTGGTTTACTCAGTCTATCAATTTAAATGTTAATGCCATCCAAATAAACCCTCACAGACACACCTAGAATAATGTTTGACTTAGTGTCTGGGTACCCTGCTGCCCAGTCAACTTGACACATAAAATTAACCATCACACCAATTATTACTTTTAAATAATAATGGCATAAGAACTGTGTCTGACCTGCTCACCTAATATCCCTAGCGCACCAAAATAAAAGGTACTTGGTAACCATATATATATATATATATATATATATATATATATATATATTTTTTTTTTTTTTTTTTTTTGCAGAATAACTGACTAAACACCAATTTAAGAGCACCAGGTTAATCTTTATATGGATATAAAATTATTATGGCTATGATGGATTTGAGAGTACATATATCTTTTGTCTGAATCTCCATTTACAATGTACCAAGACTTCATTCCTTGAAAATCTTGTCCATTCAACAAAGCAAAAAATTTCTGGACTCATCTATGTTTTTCAAACAATGTTTTAGTATTTCTCATTACAAATTCAATTGAGATAAATGTCTTTTGTTTTATGATGAAATTCACATATTACATATTTAAGGCTTTATTATATATAATCTCTATATTATTTATTATATTATTTATTATGCATATTATTTATTATGTATTATATTACATAAATTCCCTTCATTGATTCCACATTACTCTCTAGATATATTCTTATATGATTTGAGGCCAATTTTATATATATATATATATATATGTTATATATATAATTACATATATTATTATATAATGAGACCAATTTCCCAAAAATGTTGTCGGTATTTGCTTTCTCTATTTCATCACTCTTGTCTGGACTCACCTTGGCTTTTGCTAAGTTACCAGTGGCTCTCCTGTGCCACTAAATGTAATGACTAATTTAAAATCTTCATCAAACTTGATCTCTCCACAGCATTGATACAATTGACATCTTATTTCTTTTGAAAATACTCTTCTCCCCCTCACCTTCTGTGACACCATATTTTCTCCCTAACTCTCTACTCTCTGCTTTCTGAGTCTTCTATGGGGTAATCCTCCTCTCCTTCCTCCTTTTCTGACTCCCAACTGTTACAGGTTCTCCCAGCTTCATGCTAGATCTTCTTCTAAATTGCATTTTCTCAGTTAGCTTCAACTACCATCAATATGGAGATAACATGCAGATTTATGTTTCCACGTGGATCTTTCCTCTGTGTTCCAAACCATATACCCGACTAAGACATTTAATTTGTATGTTGCAAAGCCCATCTTATCCTCTGCCTCCTCTAAATCCTGATCATTTTCCAGTGTTCCCAATCTCAATGAATGTTAACAGTGCATTATCAGTTGTGTAAATGAGAATTCTAAGGATCTCTGTTGACATTTCCCACTCCATCATACCCTTAAATCTAGAATCACCCTGTTGATTCTCTCTCATGCAGTTCTCTTAATTTCCTCGACTTCTTTCTCTTTCACTCCCTACTCTGGTGTCCCAAGTTTAACATAACTACTTCTGGCCTGCTTGACTGCAATGATCTGTTAAATTTTTCTTCCCCTGAGTTTATTTCTGGACACTCCAATCTATTATCCATCTGCAACTAAAGAGACCTTTTCAAAAGGGAAGACTAATCATATATTCCCAATATTCAAAACACTTCACTGGGTTTCCCTTATATTTAGCCATGCCTTCCCCTATCTTTCCAGATTCATCTTTAACTTGTCTCCTTCTATCCTTTTATCTCACTTTCTTCTCCACTATACCCTAGACACACTGGCTTTGTCTTGTTTTTTGAATGCTTCATATTTTTTCACAAGCTATGACCTTTGGAAAATTCCCACCCCAATACACCCAGACATAGTTTATGCCAATTAAGAGATAGGCATGGGCCTCAGGAAGGCTTTTTCTGACCCCCTGACACTAATTCTCTTAAAGCATCATGTACCTCTCATTTGGATTACATGTTATTGTACTTATTTTATTATTTTATACATGTCTATTTTCCTTAGTAGATTGCAGTGTCCATCAGCATAACTATGATGTCTCTTTTATTCACAGCTATGTCGACAGATAGTGTCTGGTACATTGATTAATAAATGATGAAGCTAAATAAATAAAAACTTATTCATTTTTGATTTTGTGCAGGTACCACAGGGTCATATAAAAATATGTTTGGGATTTCCCTTACCTTTTGGTTTAGAAGATAAACATAAATAGAAATGAAAACGAAATACTACACTAAGTAATTAACATCTAACACTATGACATGAAAAGTCTCAAAACAATTTTTAAATAATTTACAAAGTAATATAAGAAGTAAGATATTTATAACTGGAATAGTGAATTATCACTTATGGATAAAAACCATATTGAGCTTTACCTTTAAAGATAGAAAAATTTTGGAGAGTCAAAATGGAAAAGGTAGAAGTTTGGGGGAAGAAGAATAGAATGAACAACACTCCAGAGACAGGCTAGCCTTGGAGATCAAGATTAATGGTGATGCCCTCCTAATAGCCCTTAAAGGGCTCCAATGTTCTATGGAAGTGAAGAGAGACTGTAGTACTAGAATGTTATAAAAACCAGACTGTGGTATGATAAGAATTTTAATAGCAGGAAATCCTGAAACAAAGCTTCAGTATTGTATTTCTACAAGGTACTAGAAGTGCCGTTGCTGCATAACTGACATGTGAGAAGAAAAGGTGTGAAAAACCAATGAGCTGGTTAAAAAAAATTTTTAAACAAGTTGCAAAGTTGTAGTCTTATTGGACAGTTTCCTGAATCTCAATGAGATCTTTAGAATTGTCAACATGTAAAACAGGCTATGTGTTTTCCCCCTTACTAATAAGAACTATTCCATGTCTTCAACATCTTACTTTTCATGCTTAGATGCACACATAGAATCTTCTTTTAAAGAAAACTGACCTACAGATGGTTTGTCAACTATCCTTGGAAATTGATCTCTCATCTTGAAAGCTATGTTTTTCTTGAAATGCTACCTCTAAAAGAACAGAGTTGCAGGTTTGGCAATACCAAACACAGACACATTACTTTATCTGTGAAATCATCATTTTGCAATATAAGAATTAAGAAATTCACAGCCTCTTTCATGGAATTTCCTACATAGAAATCCTAATGTAAATATTAATTCTATACTGATTTATAGCATTTCTGTGGATATGTATCAATAACAAATATCAAAGTATTCCACCAGATCTCCAAATGATAATGACATCAGGCTGAAAATGATTCAATATTCAAAAACAGACTTCTATTTAATATGATTCTCATCAAATTAACACATCACATAGTTTTAAGAGTCAAATGTTTCCACAAGGCTTGTTTTGAAAAAGATCAATTTCCTCTCCTCCCTCACCACCATCCTTGCTTCTTGCTCCATGAGACATCCACTTTATTGCTTAATTTCAGACAGGCATTAGCTATTGACTTCCAGCTATGGAAGCTGAGAATCTCACTCTCTAGCAATCTCCTCCCTCACCTTGGATCCTACCATATTTACACTTTCCATCCTTCATCCTTTTAATGAACACATATCATAATTTTTATAGATTCACATTCAATGATCATTTTAACCATGCAAAGCAATTCACCCCTGAATTGTAAGATACATGATATCATCTTGTTTCCCGCACAACCTACTGTTTTTCCTGGAGTTAATAATTGTCTTGTTTATAGCTTGCTTAACTTTTTCTTGTAATTATCACTAGTCTAAATCCAAACTCTCTGCCAATCACTTAACCTCTATGAACAAAGCATATTTGGTATTGTATCTATTACATCTTTTGCAGTAACCACTCATGTAGCCTTCTGACTCACTCTAATCTAAATGTACAGAAGAGCTGTCAGTGTAAGGTCTCTCTTCTTGGGGGATTCTCTTTACTTATCTTTTCAGTTGAATCCAATGTTCACTGGACCCCTTGTTTTCCTCTTTCTTCTTTATCCATTCATTTTCCTGAAATTTATACTTTAGTAACTTTCTAAGAAAATATGCTTGAGAGGTAAATATTTTTACTCATTTCATGTCTTAACAAATTTATTCTCTTTATATATATTTGGCATAGAATCCTTGTTTGAAACTTATTTCCCTTAAATTTTTGAAAACAACTCTATTCTTGAAGATACCATTGATGTTGTTCAGATTCTCAATTCCATTCTTATTTTTTAATCATTATTATGAAATCTTGTTTTTTGAAAATGGTTGAATACTCTTTTTTTTCCCCAGTGTTCTAAGGTTTCATGACAATTGTTGTAGTGCATATCTTATTTTACTCATGTGCTTGGTACTCAGGAATATTTCAACCTGAACACATATCCTTCAGTTCTGGGAAATATTTAAAAATTTTTCTTTGATGATTATCTCCTCTATTTTCTTTATTTTCTCTTTCTAAACTGGCCCTTTAATTTTTTTAAATCTTCCCTTCCTTAATCCATCTCATTTTCCTTCTGTTTTTTTGAGGAGAGATTTTCTCAGCTTTATTTTCCAAACTATTTTAAAAATTTTTCCACTATCATATTTTTAAAATTCCAGTAGTACTTTTAATTTTCTAATTATTAAACTTTTAATAGCCCCATGTCCTTATTTCATAAAAGCAATATCTTCTCATATCTCTTTATTTAAGTTTTTTCTAATCTTTCTTATCTTGCAGAGTCTCAATTTCCTCCAAAGGATTTTCCTTCTCTGTGAAAGATTTTGTCTTAGACTCTAATAGAAGTGGATTTCCTTCATTGCCTGGTGATTCCTGGCTGCCTGATCATAATGAAAAGTGGAGCTGATTGGAAACTCTCTGCTCATGGTAGGGATTCTTCATTGTTGGGTTCATTGTAGGATGGTCTGGCTGGGCAATTTAATATAGAGAATCCCAGCGTCATCATCTTTAGATCTTTTTCTCTTGGGCTAGTTAAATTCCATGGAGAAGGTTTTTCCAATCTTCTCTCTAGAGAGTAAGAGTCTGGCTGCCAGTATCCTGGGAGACAAGTGGTATAAAAATCTAAAAGGACTTCAACTCTCCATATGTAATCTTCCATTTAACATCTGTTTTTTCAGTGTAATATCCTTACCCTCAACTACACTTCTTTACCAATCCATTATAACTTTTCCAGAGAAGAAATTTCCAGTCTTCCACCAGGGTGGAGAGGGACAATTGCCTAGGTACACACAATGGTAGAATGAATAAATGCGACTAAAAATTTCATATATGAGTTTTCAACCAATCATCCATTTTTAGCACTCTTCCAGAAGTAATTGTAGTAGCCAACTGGTGTGGCTTTTATAGGTTCTGTGACATAATTACATTTGTTTGTTAGAATTTTTCACTCCTGATTTATGATACAATTTTCTGCAATCTGCCAAGTCAGTTACCACTCATTCATTTGCTTTCTAGCTTCTAAACTTAAGGGTTGTCTATTTTACTTCTCTCTCTTTTTAAAAAAAAAAAAATCCCTGTACTATCATATTAGTAGGGTTTCAGGGGAGTCGATGTAAATATGTGTGTTCAATCTGCCATCTCTGGACTTCTTGATTATCTCCCTAGTCATCTGTATCAATGAACATTAACCAGTGGTTTTAAAAGGATTATGCAATGTTATGTGTAGAAGTACCAAGAAATGAGTCTGGCATCTTATAATACACACTCAATAAATATCTATTGCCCCTTCCTTTAGAAGCAGCAACTGCAATCACCTCCTCCTTCTTACTCTCTTCTCCTGGCTGTTCCATCCATTCTCACTCTACTAATAAAGACACTGAGGATCAGAGGGATTCATATAAGTTATCCAAGGACATATGAATCATCAATGTCAGAGAGACTTAAATATTTTCCTTTATTGCCTTTTTGTATGTATATATCATTCTTTTTCAGTCTGAATTCTTATATTTAAGTATGTTAGTATTCCTTTTGCAAAATTGGGCTTGGCATTTTTTACAATACTAACAGTTGAGTATACTATAGCTATAGAAGATGGTAATACAAATAGCCCACAGCGCTTAATTCGAAAGGAACTATAACTGATCAGCCATGTCAACAACTAGCCTATGGCATAGCTAGCTGGCTGTGGATTGGCAACAGTTGCTCTAAACAACGCTTAGAATTTGCACACTTCTCCATAAACCAAGTAGAAATATAACTATTTCTAAAAAGATCACAGCTCCACTCTTGCAAGGTGTGCCATTCTTGTTCCCATATCACCAGTCTGAATGCTAGTGCCAGTAAGCTTAGGTAAGCTTATCTGAGGAACTTTACAAAATAGATCCCCAGGTCTCACCATCAGAGAATCTGATTCTATAGATCCTGCTGGAACCTATATTTTCATTTTAAATGTTCTCAGGTGATTTGAGGCGCACTCACGTTTAGAAACACTCTAGTAGTGTACACGTTATCTGGATAGAGCATAAATATAGGGATATTTTCTTAATGGATCAGTAAAATGTCCCAATAAAGCTTTTGGAAATTTCTACTACAGATTTCTGTTTAGGTGGCTCCAAAAGATCATTTGAGTACATTTTCTTCTTGATCTTGCAACTCTGAGTACATTTTCTAACCCTGGATGACTGAGCAGAAGAAGGAGCTGCAGCGGCAAAGAAAGCACTTGGGACCTTGTTGCATTAAGATGTTAAGCTCTAAATGAATTCTTCAAACAGTGTCACTAAATGTTATTGTCAAAGAGAACTAAAGATTATGCTATCTACTACAAAATCTTTACTTTATTGGCAAATAAACTGAGGTTTAAACAACCTAAATATTTTATCTATAGTCATAACTCTAATGGTTGACATCAAAACCAGATCTTCTATGTCTGGAGGAATTTTATTTCCACCACTCCACTTTTCCTGAGCTATGTTCTTAAGAAACATAGGTGTCCCAAAAGATGTCACTAAGTGTTTGGGAATGGTGGGATATAAATTTTGAGTAAATGTATTTTGAATTTCCATAAGGGGTAACTGTGGACAGTCTTTCCCCTTTGACCATGTACAATTCTAGTCATAATGACTATTAAAATTTTACAGAAGCTCATAAAACACTTTGGGAAATCATCTCTATTCTTTGTGGCTTAATTCTGTCAGCATTTCTGTGTAATTGTTCCCATGGAGGCTTTGGTGTTAAACCATGTTAACTTGGTGCAGATTTTTTTCTTGTTACTGTTTGGGCAGTAATATCCAAAACTTCACTAGTGAATAGACAGGATATTGTACTAGAGTTCAAAGATATAACACTCTGCCTTAAAGGGCTTTAGCAAATCAGAAATTCTTTGGGGGAATATATTTGTAGTTTCAATATCTACACTTGATTTTCTGTTGCAATCTGCAAGAGCCATTATATTTGTGTATGAGATCAGGAGCTATGCAGTTACATTATTGTCACTACTTTGGAAATTCTTGACCTTGATTTATACAGAATATGTCTACACTTACTTTAACTGTGCTATTATTACTTCCATTTCCCCTATTTCTATTTTTCCTTTAATGTGCCTTAAGTTCCTCAGATAAAAGGATTATCAGAAGTACAAAGCGTTGTATTATTACTATAAGCATAAAACCTCTTCAGTTCATCAGTGAAAGTTTGGTCCATTGACTAAAATGGTCTAAATTTTTTGAAGTATGCTACCAACATATTTCTGAGGACTTATAAAAATTTTGAAGGACATATATAGAAATATATTCTGTCTTTTGAATGCTCAAATACCAGTTTCTAGGATTATATGTTTAGTTTCTCTAAAGACATTTTGAATGTAGCTTTCCCCCTTATTTCCCGAGATAGATAGGAATTGTTATGTCCATCAGTATTCTCTCTAACAGTAGTCAGACAAATGGTTAAAGTTGCTTGTTTCAAAGACATTGACAATTTCAGTCAGCACTGTCATCAAATTAGAAGGTCATTAAGAAAGAGTTGGAGAGGAAGATGTGTAAGTTTTTGCTTACTTTGCTCCTTCTCAAAGGAATAAATATTGTCAAGAATAGACTGGTTAGTACCTCTGAACTGATGAAAATTATCTTAAAAGTGTCTTTCTATGAAGGGCACAAAGAAAATCCAGACATTTTGATCATCAGGAATGTGCAGTAATAGTTTTCTCAACCTAAAAACTCTCAAACAGAGAAGTTGACTCCATCTCTTTGTATGCAAATTCCTTTCCCAGGTACCACTAAAATTCTAATTTACCTAGTAAGAAGCTTTACACATAAGTTATTCTCCCTTTTTGATCATCACTTTCAGTCTCCAAACTCTGATCACTGCCATATTTCTTTCTATTTCTAGGCATAGTCTACCATCTTATCTCATCTTACAACTGAGTTATTGCATATTTTCCTATCTGATTTTTTTTTTCTTCTTAAAGATAAATTATTTTTATTTTCCAACAGAGGTTGTAAATTTCTTAAGGGCAGTCACAGTCTTATGCTTCTTTTGTATACCTGTACACAGTACTGTAAACTTCACTGGAACTCAAAAATACTTGTTGATTTTGATTCATTAAAGCCCAGAGACAGTGGGAAGTTCAAATGAAGCACTTAGAGGAGGTATCCTTACTCTTTGAATCTAATTACAGAAATTCTAGATTTCACCTCCTGTGATGAGTTCAATAACACTGATGTCTAGAATGAGATGGACACAAATGGTGCCATGGCATGGATGTTAGGACGGTTCGATGGGTTAAAGTAGGATAAGGTAGTAGAAGATTAAATGATTTACAGTAATCATGGTATATTTTTCTCTACAGCTCAAGATTCTTTTGCTACCTTGAAAATTTATCTTATATCTACATTTCATTAGAAAAGACCTTACATGTAAAAGAAAGAAGAACTGAAAGAAATTTTAGTGAAAATATTGACCCTGATTCTTTTCCCTTGAGGGTCAGAGAGCATATTCTCATAAATGCTAAGGAGCTCTCAGGAGCAGTAAGTCAGGGTGGTCAGGAAACAGAGGTCTTGCTTGCATGCTTCTACCCAGTGCAGTAAATGGGGTCAAGTGACCCCACTTGAGATTGGGGCTGGAGAATGTAACAGAACGAGACATGAGTAAGCATAAAGATAACATTTCAAATAAAATTTAACATCATGCTATAACATTATGCAATAACAAAGGCCAGAGGCAAGAAATCCAGACCTTGTGCCTAGCTCTTTCACCAGTGTGATTTGTGAGCCCATATCTCCCTGATCCTTAGCTTCCTCACCCATGCAATAGATGATGCTAATGATGCTTACCGGGCAGGAATGTTGTGAGGTAGAATGGAAGACAGGTTGTCACTGTGTAATAAGCTTTTTATTGACAGATTAATAAAGGACCAATTCTTTTCTCATATATGACAAAATAGCCTGCAGTAGAACCATTTAAAGAAATTGTACTTCCAAAAATGTGAAAAGGAGAATGTTCCTAGGTATGCCATGGCCATGTAGTCACACGGTTCTAAAAGTCCAGAATTTTCATCTCAGTGGAGACTTGTAGAGTATCAACAATAGTTCTATGTCCTGGTGACCCAGAAACAGCCTAGATCTTTATTGCCTTTATCTTTGTCACCCAGCAATAACACCCACAACTTTGCCATGTTCCAGGCCTCTATAATCTTAGTATTTATTGAAAAAGAACTTGTAGGGCTTGACAAGTGAAATACCAATAAACAGAAGAATAGAAGGGTTAATCCAAGAGACAGATAAGAAAGCAGTCCATTCACCAAGTAGTGTGCAATAGACTCCAGAAACTGGAAATTCATGTAGTATTTATGAATCACAGATAATAAGCAGTATACAATTTCTAAGGATATGGGGGAAGGAGGGAGAAGCCTCAATACCTAGGATTTTTATTAGACAAAGAAAGGAAGGATTTTAAGCTCCCCATCCCCTACCCTAAGGCAGCATTTGGTAGAGGATGTCATTTTAAAGAAAGGCTCAAATTTCAAAGCTTCTGCTTGCTTTTTATGCTACTAAAGGTGAAAACTCAAGATAGAAGTTTTCTTTTTACTTTAATTTTTCCTATTTATTTTCTTAGGAAATACCTTAACAATCCTTTTTGGTTGTGAAAGACAAAGTTGGCATGATCTGAAAGCTCTTTACTTTTCTGCATAAAAGAGGAACAGAAGTTTTTGAATTTTCTTCTGACAGCTCCCAAGAGAAGTTGGGGGACCCCAGAGAAACAGGGTGTAGGAAAAATGGTATCTCAAAAGGGGGAAGAACAAGCTCTAGAAAACAGAGGCTGGGGAATTCCCTGGTGGTCCAGTGATTAGGATTCCATGCTTCCACTGCAGGGGGGCATGGGTTCCATCCTTGGAGGGGGAACTAAGACCCCTCATGCCGCGTGTCGTGGCCAAAAAAAACAAAATTAAAAACAAACAAATAAATAAATAGAAATCCACCAATTAAAAAAAAAAAGGAAAACAGAGGCTGTAAAATGGGAGATGTGTTGTAAATATTTGTTTTGCATGCTTAACATCTACCTCTCTTTTGCCTGTTAACCTTTCCTGCAGGGCACATAATTCTAATGTAGTCCTTTAGAAAGATTCTCTCATTCTTTCTACCCCTCCCTGGTGCTACTACTACTACTGCTGCTGCTACACACACACACTCACACACACACACAAAATACAACACATTAACACAAACCATAGTGACAAACAAGTGGTCTATACTGCAATTTGATATATAGACATTATTACACTTAATTCCTGGTAACTAACTCATATTCAAATTCCTCCAATTGCCTCCCCCTTCCCCTCAATTTTTTAACTTTTTTTTTCTTTCTAACAAGATTTTAATCTAGGTTACACATGATACCGTATTGTCCCACTGCAGCTAGTAAATAATGTGAAAGGTGATGTCTTTTCATCAACGGATACTCAGTTCCCCCCAATATTTTTCTCCCATAGTTTTAACATCTATTGATGGTCCTTGGCATGTGTATTTTAAAAGATGTCTCTCTAGTTTTACCTTTTATTTTAACATTTATCTTTTACCAAGTTCTGTCCAAAAGTCTGGACATAATAGAGCATGTCTAATAGAGTATGTTGATTTTTTCTTTAGAAAAACAGCTTTACAGGACTTTTTAAAGTGTCATCAGAAAACCTTCTTTTCCCAGATCATTTATTTTTTTTAATTTTGATCTTATCTAATTCAAGAAAAAATATCTTGACATTCTGTTAGAAAACATACTGTTTTCCTGGGATACCAAAAAAATTGAATTTCACCTTTTTTGCCAATTGAAGAGCCAGAAAAGCATGCCTAAATTTCCCTTTAAAGATTTCTATGACTCAAGGACTCTATCTCTGCATGAAGTTCTCAGTGAAATCTATAACAGTTCTGAGCACAGAGGGAAATGTGATGATAAGAGATGTGGGTCCCACATCTTTCAGCACATGCATGTCAATCAAAATCAAAACAAAAGAAAAATTCCTAATAATTTTAACATTCATTTAAAAAAATCTCAGATGGAGAATGCTATGTCTAACTTATTCAGTAATTATTAGACTATGAACTGTAAAAGTTTCAATTCATTAATTATTGTTCTCAAAGTCTCATTAAATAAAATGATTTTAATAGAAATATATTCCTCCCTGCATGTAACTTCTTTCATCAGAACAATGCTCTATTTTGTCATTTTTAGCACCAGTTAAAAAGTGCAATCTTCATAAAGAACATAATTCTTAATATGGCACAATGCATGAAGTCTGTTAAGATGTTTATCACTTCATGAATTACACATATAACTTTGCAATGAGTCTTCTTGCCTCCATTCCCTTCTAAATTCATTGTCTCACTAAATGAATCTTTTAAAGGTACCAGTTTTCACATCTCATGACATTGCTGTAAACATTCAGTAACTAATCACTGCTTATATAATCAAGCTTAAATTTAACATTCTGTGATTTTAGTCTTTTGCATCTTGCCTCTTCTCTCCAGTCTCACCTTTCCTTATTTCCACCAAAATGTCCTGATTCCCATTTGGATGGGCCACTTTACCACTTGCACAGGCAGGTGTACCTAGAAACTAAAAAAGTTTACTTCAGGGCCTCTTACTTGTGCAAGCCCCTAAAGGAGCCTGTCATAACTTTGTTTTCATAATTGTATTTTCTTTTCCCTAAAGAGACCTTCAAAAAACCTTGAACTTCCCTGCCTATATGTCAAATACTTTAACTCTATTCTCTTATTTTAAAATAGTACCCCAGCTTTTTGTGTCCACTTTTCCTTCTGCTTTTCACTCTGAACACTGAAATCTCTTCTTAAAGGCTCAAATCAACTCCTGTTTCCTCCATGACATATCTCACAGCTACTAGGACCTTCTGGCACTATTATATACCCTTATTCTTTTATATGTCTCCTTTTTTTATCATGTTTTAAAATAGTGTATAATCATCTTGTTTTTTATGTGTCCTGTAAGCCATCTCAAATACATTTGGAACATGGAGAGTATATGTACATACATATCTACATACATAAATATGTTTCACAACTCTCCAACTGGGAATTTTTGCCTGTTATTCATTTGTTTTATATTGCTTTTTTTTTGTTCTCTAAACAAAAATATGTAGATATTTTATTTTAGTCCAGGTGGTAGGATGAGAATTTCCAAATTTAATGCTTAATAATGCACATAGTATTTGGTATGCCATGAACATTTACTCACAAAATATTTGGTATGTACCAACTATGTACTAGGAATCTGCTAAGCATTAGGAATAGTTCAATAGTGGCTACAAATAATGAACAGACACAAGTCAGAATATTAATGCTATTATGAGGAATCACACATATTGAGGGAGCACTGATGCAGCAAAAAAAATACACAGACATACATACATACATACACATATATTTCTCCAATTTTTTACACAAATGGTAGTATCCTATACACACACTTATTTTGATTCTCTTTTTTAATTTAACATATTTGAGAGATCATCCAAATTATATATAAAAAAACCTTACAATTCATCTCCACTGATTGTATATTCCATAACTTATTTAACCATCCACTTATTGCTGCCCATTGATTTGTTTCCAATAATTTGCTATTTCACATAATACAACAATGAATAAACTTGCACATAAATTATTTTTCACATGGGTAGGACTCTGTAAAAAACTTTTCTAGAAATAAATTTTTTTATTAAAGGATGTATATAATTGAAATTTTAAAGAAACTTTTTGTATTAACATTCCTTAAAAAGGAGACTTATTTTACAGGAGCTTCATTACAACTTCTATGGTTTGTTATATTAATATTTAAAAAATTATAAATGTAATTGGATTAAAAATAATTAACATATGAAAATTCTCAGCCTCTCTACAGCTCCTGCTTTTAAATAGGAAGCTGATTTTGCTTGTTCAGTTTAATTCCCCTTACTCTACCTTCATAAATATATTTTAAAAATTGTAGGGAAAAGGGTTAGTAAGGAAAGGGGTATATTGAGAAGATATCTGCTGGATAAACTAGAAAGTATAAGGGAAAAGAAAACCAGAAGGATTGCTGTGTACTAAAGTTAATTTCATATTGTTTAAATAAATTCAAAGAAAAAAATAGATCTATTTCAAAATTGTGTGCTTTTTATTGTATAGCAAATCACTCTAATACTGGATCAAATGGATCTAGTCTTTAATAGGGCTACATTGGGAATGAGGGATTGGCATGTTGGATTTTAGATATGAGGTACAAGTTCTATGCTATATCCTTAGTTCAAATTATCATTCTAGCCCAAGTCAAGTACAACTTTCACTATGACCACAAGACTGTTGAAACAAAACAGCAGAGGGTCAGTAGGTAATCAATCCAGATCTTGGACTAATAGTAAAGTCAGAAATATCTCAGGGACAACAGTAAAGTCAGGGTTGCAAATTATGGGAGAATGTTCTTTACAGAATGGAAGTTATCAGCAATGAAAAAAAATTGTAAGAGGTTCTATTATTATTTAATTAATAAAAGAAGTCTGAGACCCCCTTTTCAGGAAGTGGAAACTGGAAATAAAGTTATTCTTGACACCAGCAGGCACTCAGCTTATAATTTTTCTTTGTTTTACTTATTCATTTATTTTTAGTAACAGCTGTTTTGAGATGAATAGAGGGGGACCACACAAATACTGCTCATTTGTCTTTAAAACCACTGCCTAATTCAAACTAGATTCCCTATAGACATGCTAATGCTATAAGATTTATCTAGAGTAAGCGTACAAGCTCTAGGACTCACCAACCTCAGTCTGAATCTTACCTCTGACAATTCCTAGCTATGTGAGTCTGATCAGTTTTTCTCTGTAAACCTCAGTTTCCTAATATGTAAACTAGGAAAAACAGAATTTACCCTATGGGATTTTATTGTGAGGGTTAAATTAGTTAACTAATATAAAGATCTTTAGTAAGATTCCCATTTTGCCTATGATGAAATATCTTGTAACATATCAATGGTTTTAACAAGAAAAACTAGGAAAAAAAAGTGGAATTTAAAAAATAGACAAAATTTCTCAATGTGGGATCTATACAAAATTTATGGAGCTTGTGAACTTGAATGGGAGTGATAATTATGCCATTTTCTTCACTGACCTCAAACTAAAATTTAACATTTTCTTCAATTATGAATATAACCCAAAATCACATTAGTATTAATAGTATCTGTGATATTATGAACAATAAAATTATAGATATTTTTACTTATTATACTTGTGCATATCTTAAGATATGATTTATGCTTATCCAATGTGATGGTTAGCTTTATATGTCAACTTGGCTGGACCATGATGCCTAGCTATTTGGATTACTCTGGGTGTTATTCGAGATGTTTCTGTGAGGCTGTTTTTTGGATGAGATTAACATTTAAATCAGTGAACTTTGAGTAAAGTAGGTTACTCTCCATAATGTGAGTGGCCCTCATCCAGTTAGTTGAAGGCCTTCATAGAACAAAGACTGATCTTCACTGAGCAAGAAGGAATTCTGCCAGCAGATGGCCTTTGGACTTGAACTGAAACATTGGCTCTTCCCTACATCTCCAGACTGCTAGCCTACCTTACAAATTTTGGACTTGCCAGCCTCTATAATCATGAGTCAATTTCTTAAAATAAATCATATATATATATATATATATATATATATATATATATATATATACACACACACACACACACACATCCTATTGGTTCTTTTTCTCTGGAGAACCCTGTCTAATACTTCTTACACTGAAATTATGGTAGTTGTGAAACCTGTTAAATATTACTATTTAATGTGAAATAAAGAAGTACATATATTTTAACTCTAAATTCAAATGCACATGTATATTTGATATAGTGTTTCAATAAGATTATTTCCCTTTGTAACTATTTTATTTTATTTTATATATTTAAAAATATTATTCTGAGAAGCTACCCATAGACTATTCAGATTAACATATGTGCATGTCAAAATAATGGTTAATACCCCTGGTTTAAGGACACTACAGAACTTGAGGGGTCCAGATTTCAAAGAGAAGGAAAAAGCAAAAGAGTGAAACTAACACTCTGAACCAATTTTGTCCTTGATGTTTTTAAATTGCATTAAAAAAAAATGATAAGAAACCAGGAATAAATCAGCTGAAAAGCTGAGCAGAGCTTTTGACTGTCTCATGATACTAAAAACCCAAAAAGTATTATTCATAGAAAAAAAAAGGGCACTGGTAAGACCCTTAGGCTCTCAGAAACACTGGAGAGCTATACCTTAGGAAAGGGGATAAAGTAGAGGTAGACTAAATCTTACAAAGATTTTAACCCAATTTCTTGCCAGCTCAGACTTTGATTGGGTTGTGGTGACCTGTCCTTACTCTAGCTATCCACTAAGAATAGATTGAATGGTCTGTGTGGTTGGTAGGTAGAGAGACAGATGTCAATACATAGATAGATATCACTTTCATGCAAAATGCCTGTCATTCAGTTAAAATATAATCAAGCTTCCATATCAGAGCCAAAAGAAAAAAAGATGATTAAAAGAAACCCACAGGTGATATGGAATTGAGATAAGAAATAGAATTTAGAAAAACTACAATAAACATGACCAAGAGGATACAGAAAAAGATGAAGCATTTCAGCATAGAAATTCTAGAACTGAAAACTAAAATATCTTAAAATGAAACAATAGATGGTTTTAACAACATATTGGACATGGAAGAAATGACTATTGAACTTAAAGGTATGTCAGCCAGAAATATTAAGACCGAGGCACAGAGGGGAAAACAGACTGAAAATACAGAAGATAGTTCTTGAGATATATGAGAACTAGTGAAAAGGTCTAATGTATAATTAGGATACTTGTAAGAAGAAGACAAAATGGGGCAGAAGCAATATTTGAAAAGCTAATGACTGAGTTTTACTCAAAATTAAATAAAAACATTAAGCCATAAAATGCCTATGAATTCTAAACAGAATAAATACACATAAAACACACATAGAGACACTATAGTAAAACTGTTAAAAATCAATGACAAGAATATTTAAAATAACAAGAGAAAACACATTTCCTTCAAAAGAGTAATGATAAAACTGACAGTAAACTTCTTGATAGGAATGATGGACGTAAGAAAACAATAGAAAAATACATTTAAATTGTTGAAAGAAAATAACTGCCAGTGTACAATTCTATACCTAATGAAAATATCCCTCAAAAATTAAGAGAAAATAAATATGTTCAGGCAGAAAAAGAAAAACACTCAGACAATTTTCCCACAGTAATGACATAATACTATAAGAAGAGGGAACAGATAAATGGAGTTAAAGTATTTGAAGGTTTTAGCACTGGCTATGAAGAGATATAAGTATATTTATATTAGATTCTAATAAATTAAAGAAAATGTTATAATATCTAGGGTAACCAAAGAGAAAAATTTTTGAAGAAAAAAATATCTGGCTAATTTTTAAAGGCAAGAAAAGAAATAAAAATGAATATAGAACATATGAAAAAAAGATAAAAACCAAATAGGCAATAGGTAGATATAAGCTCAACTATGTCAACAACTATTTTACTTATAAGTGAGCTAAATTTGCAAGGAATAGATTTAGACAGTCAAGCAGGATTAAAAACATAGACAAAAACAAAATTATATCCTCCTTACAAAGATATAACTCAGAAAGTTTACAAGTAAAAGAATAGAAAATGATACAACAAGTAACCACTAAATGTAATCTGGTGCCACTAAGTATCTGTCAAATTTAGATTTTAAAGCAAAAGCATTATTAGAGGTAAGAAGGGATATTTCATAACAATCCACCAGAAAGACTAAATAAGAAAAGTTTTCACACATCTAATAACATAGATACAGGATTTCTTAGTAATTTCTAATATTTAATGAGAACTTTAAAAATCCAAATAATAGTGAGAAATTTTAGCACACTTCACTTGAACTCTATTAATATTAAAGAAAGAAATTCAAGAAAACTTAATAAATAGAAATATATATCATAATCATGGATTGGAAGAATAAATATTTAAAACAAAAGGTCAATTTTCTCAGATTAATCAATGGATTCATTGCAATTCTAATAAAAATCCTGGCAGAATTTTTTTAATATATATATCTGTATGTTAGTTGTGGAGGACGGTCATATAAATGCACTGATTTTAAAATTTACTTGGAAATTCAAGGGGCCAAAGAGAGCAGAGACAAGCTTAAAGAAGAACAAAATTGAAGACGAGTTTGAATAACAAACACACATATCAGATACCTAGATATATTCTAAAGCAGCTGTAGTTAAGAAAATGTGGTAAGGATAGACAAATGGCTGATGGAACAAAAGAAAATCCACAAAAAGAGACTTAATACATAAAGATGTTACATGTGTTTTTTTTGTTTTTTTTTTTACAAATGTGACAGTGTAGTGTGGTTGAGATAGAATAATCTTTTCAATAAATAGTACTGGATCAATCAGATCTGCACATGAAAACAAATGACTCAACCCACACTTCCTACTGTATAAAAGATCAATTCCATATGGATTATGAAGCAAAAAATTAAAGAGAAAACAAGAAAAATTTTGGAAGAAACATGACAATTTCTTCTTGACCTTGAGGTAGGCAAGGACACAAAAGCACTAAATGTAAAGAACAAAATAAAGTGTTAAATTTAACAACACTTAAATTAAGAAATTGTTCTTTCTTTAAAAGGTAGTTTAAAAATCCACAAAGTATAAGAAGATATTTACAATACATGTTCTACAAAGTACTCATATATATTCATCCTCCTCCCCACTCCAAATCCTTTAAATCATTATGAAAAATGCAGACATCCCACAGACTGTGGGCAAAAGTCTTGAACTTCACAAAAGAAGATATTTATACAGCCAAGAAAAATGTGAAAGGATACTCAACAATGTATTAAAAGTTCACACACATTCACACAAATTTTGAACAGTCTCAAAAACAGTAATCATAAAAGATATGCAAATTAAAATTGCAATGAGTTATACAAACACCCAGCAGATGACTAAAGTAAAAAAGACAGATAAAATCAAGTCTTGAATGAATATGGAGCAACTGAACTCTCATCTATTGCAACTGGGAGTGAAAATCAGTACAACCACTTTGGAAAACTGTTTGGTATAGCATTCCCTATGACTCAACAATTTCTCTCCCAAGTATAGACATGACAGAAATATTTCACCAAAAAGCATGTACAAGAATGTTCATACATAAGTAATCATAATTGCAAAAGTATGATGAATAAATAAGCTATATAGTAATGAGAATGTATAAACATGCAACAACATGAATGTTTCTCACAATCACAAAGTTGAGTTAAAGAAACCAAAGACAAAAGAATACATACATTCCAGTTATATAAACTTCTTAAAAAGCAGCATTAATAAATGGTATTTGAAGTCAGGATAAAGGTTATATTTGGGGATGTGTTAGTGGTAGGAAAGGAGAATAATCAGGATGGTGGGTAACATGGGTATGTTCATTTTATGAAAATTCATCAAGCTATACATGTTTTATCCATTTGTCTGTATGCATGTTATACTTAAAATTCACACACAAATTTTGAGCAGTCCACACATAGCAAATACTCCAGAAATGTTAGGATTATTCAAGGTGAATATATGAGACACTAATTCCCTTCTCTCGAACTTGTGAAAATCAACAGTGAGGACCTGAGCCAGAGAGGACTGAAGAAAAATGTGAGAGGAAATATGCACATGTCCCATAGAAAAAGATGGAAATGGATAATGGACTAGAAATAGAGAGTCTATCTGGGCAGCACATTTAAATATTGTTCATCTTTTTTCAGGAACCACAAATCCTCACTAGAAGGAAAGAGAGATTGAACAGAAATTATTAATGTATTACAGCTGCAAGCCTTTCTCCTTTTTCTTTATGTTAAGCGGGTTATGGCCTTTGCACTCTTAGTTTGTTGCCCTCCTTCCAGAGAGGATTCTGCTCTTGCCAGATGGTTCTCTGGGTTTTGTAATGCAAAATCAATATAAGGAGAGGGCAACTGAATTTGGCGAATGGCAGATTAAGGAGAGGGGAGTAGAAGGACAGAATACAGATGGCAGATGTGTCCTCTGCAATAAGGAGATATAGCTTGGAAAGAACGCATTTTCTTCTTAGAAAAATTATCATTAAAAAAGAAACAAAGAGAAAAAATAAGAGAGAAAAAGAGAGATCGTGTGGGAAAAAAAATCAGTTAATGGCTGTTTCAAGATAAATTCTCCATGTCCAATGTTAAATATCCAGTGATGTCTGAGTTCAGAAGAACTCAGTTATGAGAGACATTAAGTGCTGAATAAGTGTCATATGGTCATGAAATTAGCAGATACATATCAAACAGTAACCTCTAAATAAAGACAGTACTATAGACCTCTGATTTATCAATATTTTTTTGGAATAGAGACCAAAACTGTAGACAGTTGCAGAAGCAGCATCCCTTATAGGATTCCCATCAGTTGGGAAAACAATTTGAACTTGGGGTTAACAGATGATTAATGGGTTGTTGCAGAAATACTATTTTCTGGCCACTTTCTCTCGCAATGTTGGAAAAAGGAAAGAGAGAGAAGGTCTCCTTGCCTGCCTGGCCACATGTGCTGGTGGATGGGTGTCCTGGATTCACTCTGGTTCATTCTGGATCCTTCTAAGGCTGCTGGTATAGTGGTTTCACCCTGGCTCCCTTTATCATTAAGTTACAGGCTTTGTGTTCAATCACTTGACAAGGAGCTATTGAGGCTGCCCCATATCCCCTGCTTTTCCATTCATCTGTATTCCTTCTTGTGGAGCCATGGAAGACTGTGGAGCAAAAGGGTGAGGTGGAGATTACTTCCATCTTTTTCAAGATAATAATATTGTGCTATTTCTAAGTACTATTGACCTTCCAACTATAGATAGCTTTAGACCAGAATTGTGCACAGTTGTTCTTTTTTAATAGATCTTTATTGGAGTATAATTGTTTCACAATACTGTGTTAGTTTCTGTTGTACACCAAAGTGAATCAGCCATATGCATACATGTGTCACCATACCCCCTCCCTCTTGAGCCTCCCTCCCATCCTCCCTATCCCACCCCTCTAGGTCATCACAAAGCACCAAGTTGATCTCCCTGTGCTATGCTGTTGCTTCCCACTAGCTAACTATTTTACATTCAGTAGTGTATATATGTCAATGCTACTCTCACTTCCCCCCAGCTTCCCTCTCCCACCCCATGTCCTCAAGTCCGTTCTCTATGTCTACATCTTTATTCCTGCCCTGCAACTAGCTTCATCAATACCATTTTTCTTTTTTTTAGATCCCATATATATGAGTTAGAATATGGTATTTATTTGTTTTTCTCTTTCTGACTTACTTCACTATGTATGACAGACTCTAGGTCCATCCACCTCACTACAAACAACTCAATTTCATTTCCTTTTATGGCTGAGTAACAGTCCATTGTATATATGTGCCACATCTTCTTTATCCATTCATCTGTCGATGGACATTTAAGTTGGTTCCATGACCTGGCTATTGTAAAGAGTGCTGCAATGAGCATTGTGGTACATGACTCTTTTTGGATTATGGTTTTCTCAGGGTATATGCCCAGTAGTGGGATTGCTGGGTCATATGGTAGTTCTATTTTTAGTTTTTTGAGGAACCTCCATACTGTTTTCCACAGTGGCTGTATCAATTTACATTCCCACCAACAGTGCAAGAGGGTTCCCTTTTCTCCACACCCTCTCCAGCATTTGTTTGTAGATTTTCTGGTGATGCCCATTCTAACTGGTGTGAGGTGATACCTCATTGTAGTTTTGATTTGCATTTCTCTAATAATTAGTGATGCTGAGCATCTTTTCATGTGCCTCTTGGCCATCTGTATGATGTTCAAAAGTACCCCTAAATTTCAGAGAATACATGAGATATAGTTGTTTTTATTTTCTTCTTTGTCATGATAAAGTAGGAAAATGAAAAGAATAATGTGCCAAAATATCTAGGTTTCCAGAGCGCTCTACCAGAACACTGCTATGTATTCTACTCCTATAGGATGGGATTAAGGGTTTTGCAGCTCAATAAACATAGAGTTGAAGAATAGAATATTAGGCTCTGCTACTTGGAGACACCCCCAATATTTAAGAAATACTCTCTTGGGAAACTTCCCTTTATCCTGGGGGAGGATAAAGCAATCTTTGCTTCTCCCAGAAAAGGAGGAGGTCTAGCATTTTGCTATAAACAGTAAACGCCTAAGAAAAGAAAAAAGAAAAACCTTTCAGTTCTCCATTTCTATTGGTTTATTGAGAAGTGTCTGTTGGGGGTAAGGATGTAGTGTGCAGATGGGTTTTTTGGTAAGATCAGTCTTAGACTGACCTCCAGTAAGCCCTTCAGGGCAGTGGTTTGCCTGAACTCATGATAACTGCTTGAACTCAGAATTCAGAAGAGTTGGAGTCATTTGTTCTATTTAGAGTGCTGGCTGCAATTCTAGGGCAAGAAAAAATCCATTCAACACCTTGTCAGAAAGGAATGAATCAATTCCTCCAGAACGGTGGTTCTCAGCCCAGAGCAATTTTTGCCCTCAGTGGATATTTGGTAAACACTAGAGATATATTTGGTTGCCACAACTCCAGGGGTACTACTGGCATCTAGTGGGTAGAGGCCAGGGCTACTGCTAATCATCCTATAATGCACAGGACAGCCCCCAGGAAACGTTATTCAACCTAAGTGTTCTCATTGCTGAGGCTGGGAAACTCTGGGCTGGAACATATCTCTATGTTCATCTCTAAAGTTAAATCTAAAGTTAACAACAGATATTTCATGGGAACCTAGTAGTCTTATAAATTCCATGTCTATGTTTGGTAAAGACGATTATTCCTAAAACACAATTAGCGTTTTATATGGTTTTATAAGGACTGCATGTTTCTTATTTCAAAATTTCTATGTGGTTGATTTCACTTACTTCCAACGTCATCATTTATATCTCTAAATGTACCTGTATTTTAGGTTAATAAAAATTAATTACTAAAATTCCACTGATCTCTCTTCAATGATATTGGCTTCCCCAATTTTGACAGGTCATCAGAATGTGATGATAATCACAACAACAACAACAAAAAAAGGAAAATCTGAAAAGAAAGGAATCCAATAACTGTATCCCTTTCACACTCTTCAGAGGTGCCATCAAACCAGCTCAGTTTATTGTTTCACCAGAAACAAGTAACTGCAAAACTATGCAACTACCAGGCCAGGTGGTGAAGCAACCTAGAGGTCAAACAAGCGAATTGACATAACACTTTAAAATATGCTATTTTGTCAGGCTGAATGACGGTGCTGTTATGTGCATAAAATCACAGATTTATCTGAATGCTAAGTTACTTGTCAAGGAGTCATTTTACCATTTTTTTTGCCTTGTGTCATGTAAGATTCCTTGAAGCAACTAAAAAAACAGCCATAATCCATTTGATTTTCTGCCTTCCCATGAGAAAAACTTTTGACAGATGATAAATAGCAACTGCTGACAATCATCAATGTGAAACTATCATGCTTTTACATTAAATACAAAAACAGAGTTGTAAAGTCACAAGGGATAGGACTTTTGACACATAAGAGACAAATATATAATCCTCAGAACTAAATCACTGTTGGGATCTAAGCAAGTGCAACAAAGCACAGCTGCTTTTAGAATCTCACAAAGTCAAAGTAAAGCCAACTTTGATATCTGGAACCTAATGCATGTTCCAACCCAACGTGCCATACTCTTATCCAGAAGTTTGAGTTAAACTTGCAAACATCAGTGAGTGCATGTGCACAAAGGAAATAGCCATTTTATCATACTGTCTCTTTTAATTAAGGCCAAAAATGAGACTAGAAAACAAATAAAAATACCACAAAACCTAGTTAATTAGAATAGAAGGGCAATTTTGAGGCAAAGGGTTTTGAGTATCAGATGTCTGTATCTCATTAAACCTGCACCAGAGCTAAGCATGTATGAACCTTCAAAGAAAAACAGTAAATTTTCCAGATCACCTGTCAATAAAAGGAAGTCATCTGCAAAGGTTACTTCCTTTATAGTCTAAGCAGCTCCCTCTTCTGCTGTTGACAAGGAATCAGAGTGGTTCACAGATCATTCTTTTACTTATGGCTAACTCATAGCTATTTAGTGACATTAGCTTCAAGTTATCTAACCAATTTAGCAACCCAAGGTACGCTTGGGACCCAATTTCCACCTCAAATTATATGTATTTTTGTACTTTGGGTTAAATGACTGATTTTAATGGGGAAATCTTATCTAATAGGCTGGGGAATAGTAGTTATTTCAAATTTCGTGCCATTCTGAATGATCCAGATAACAAATTACAAAGGTTTTACAGCATACTGTTTATTTACCTAATTAGTAATACACTGGCCTTTTGGCTTTTATCTAAGCTTGTTTTTCCTCTATTTGGTCTAATTTCCCCAGAGGAGAAAAAAGGTGAAGTAGACAGGGTTAGGGAGATCATTCCTTATTCCCCAAACTCTTTCCTTTCTTCTTCCTCCTACTTGTGTGCACGCATACACAAGCACACACACACACACACACACACACACACACAGATTTGTAGCTTTACATGGGTTGCAATGATTTAGCAGAGTATCTGTCACTGAAAATCTTTGAATGGGGGCTCCATTTTCAGAAAGGGTTTCCATATTTTTTGGCATTTTCTGTACCGGTGAGATTTTTCTACAATCATTCTACATGTCTACATTTCTAATTGTGTATTTTCAGTAATCTGATCACAGTTTTCAAAATCAACCACATACAAAGGGTAACTTATATTAAGAGCACACTTAAATAGAAGGATCACCTACATGAAAGTTGGTAGGAGTGATGATGGTGATGGATGTCCCATTAAGCACTTTATATATATGATTTTATTTAATCCTTACAGCAATGCGATTGGGGAGATACTATTTTCCCAAATTTATAGAAGTTAAGTAACTTTTGAAGGTTACACATATAGGAATCAGCAGAAGTAGAACTTGAATTCTTTTTTGCTTGACTTTTTGTCATTGGTGTCATTCAGTGCCTCTCATAGAAATGGTAAATTTGATTACTTTTACTTAATTATATTTCTTATTTTCAAAAAACTTCTGCAGTACCTTTTTTTTTTTTTTTAAAGACAATTTTTTTTTTTAAAGCAGATATTCATTTTAAATTATTTATTTATTTATTTATTGGCTGTGTTGGGTCTCCGTTTCTGCGCGAGGGCTTTCTCCAGTTGCGGCGAGCGGGGGCCACCCTCCATCGCGGTGCGCGGGCCCCTCACCATCGCGGCCCCTCCCGCTGCGGAGCACAGGCCCCAGACGCGCAGGCCCAGCAGCCGTGGCCCACGGGCCCAGCCGCTCCGCGGCATGTGGGATCCTCCCAGACCAGGGCTGGAACCCGTGTCCCCTGCATCAGCAGGCAGACTCCCAACCACTGCGCCACCAGGGAAGCCCTGCAGTACCTTTATTCAAAAGAATAAAAAACATAAATGTTCAAGGTTAAACATGTTCGTGTAATACAATTAATTGAAGGATGAATGCTTAAGCAGTAAAATTTTAAATTATTTGTTTATTTTACCTTTTTACTAAATAATATTTATTTATTATTATTAGTCTTTAATGAAAATATACATGGTAAAGTTTTAGTTTTTCACACTAACCAATGATGAGTTTGAAAGAGTATTCCCTCAATCTTGAAATCTGAGATGATTAGAACAATTAATTAGAATTTAAGTAGGTCTACTAAGAAGTGGGATTAAGACACTAAGGAGCATAAGCCTCCACAGTTATTTAAGATGAATGGAAATGACTGAGATTAATATTATTTTGAAGGAGACCATACGATCCTTAGAAACTTAAAGCCACTGAAAGCCTAGATAATACACATTTACAAAAAGAAATACTTATTTGTACTCACATGTAAATAGAAAAACATACAATGATGTTTGTATTAAACTCTTAACTTTTAAGCAAAATGAAATATATGGTTTGGACAAATGTCAACCGGAAGTGATATTCAATATTGATCATGGTTATTTTCCAATTAAATGTGACTAGATGCTATAACTAATAAAGTTGCATACTTTTTATCAGAAAATAAGTAGAGCAGATGAATGAATCCATCCTAGAATACATTTTAGAAGCATTTATTTACCAAGAACATCACACAGTACATGAACTACCTTGTCTTCTTCTTGTAGATCAAAGCAACATAATCTTATGTGAAAGACATCAGCATTGTCAAAATTCTTAGTCTTTTATCTTCATCTGACTTTAATTGACTATACTTGAGAAAGGCCATCATGGTGAAGACATTTTTTTTCAAAGCACTCTCTGTCATAACATCTCTTTGTCAGCCTGATTGTTATAAACCAAATACTGTATAAGGCGGAATACTGTTGTTCCTGGATGATTATCTTAGGGATAGAAGCAGGAATAACTCTAACCTTGTTAGCTGCCAGGGATATATAGTGTCTTAGTCTATAACAAAACACCATAGACTAGGTGGCTTAAACAACAAACATTTATTTCTCACAGTTCCACAAGCTGGGAAGTCCAAGATCAAGGAACAGGCAGTTTCAATGTCTGGTGAAAGCCTGCTTCCTGTTTCATAGACAGCTATCATTTTGCTGTGTCCTCATATGGCAGAAGGGGCAAAGAGGTTCTATGCTGTCTTGGGTTGGAGGGAAGAATTAATTTACCCATAGATAAGGCACCTTAATAGTTATATTAAGGGCTTTGCCATTTTAATTTTAGATGTCTAACAGAATTATATCTACAGTTATAACAAATCAAAGTATGGTAATTTATCGTAAGTTATAGAAAGTTTAAATGAAAATAATCCTATCTAGCTAAACCATAGTACAAGATAACGGATGTCCCAGTACTAAAATATTTCACTAGGTTTTATGTTCTCAAAACTTAGGAAAAGTGAACTCGAGACATTTAATGGCTCCTAAGTAGAGATCATAACACCTGTTACATACTATTCTTTCTCTGAGAGTATTCCCTAGTGGCTATGAGAGAAGGAAAATGGGACCAGTTAATTTGACTAGTTCTGAATACTCATAAGGATAAGGTCAAAGGTTGAATCCTAACAGACTAGTTAATTTCAAACGAAGAAGACATCTGTTCTTCAGTCACATTTTGTGCCTCCATAATCCTGGCCAGTTGTCTCGGAAACATTTCAATCACAGTAGGGATCAGCTGAGACTGTGTAGATAGTTCACTGGTTCAGTGCAAACATATCACCACTACAGGTAAAAGAGATCAAAAGTCAACACTTCACTGATGCTCTCTTAGCAATTTTAATACACAAAAAAAAACCCCGCTTATTTTAAAGAAAATTAAAATTGGTTTTGTCTACACAATGCCAGCAAAAGCATCTATTCAATGAAAGAAAATCAGCTACAATATTTAACACTAATTGTGGGACAAACAGTATTTCAATGTTGTGTATTATCCAGCTGTCATGATGACAAAGCCTTTCTCTTTTGTCTTACTGCATTTGTTTTCAGTTGCATTCAACATTTCGATCAAATTGACATTTGAAAAACCTAGGAAATGTTTATTTATTCCTTTTGCCAAGGAATAAAGCAGGTCATTCACCCTGTGACAGATGGACAACAAAAGAATCAACAAAAGTGGCTCACCCAGAAAGACAGTCTATCAGCAAAACTAAGGCTCGAACCTGGGTCTCTAAAACACAAAATTTTTATTGTGCTTCAAACTCGTTCTAAACTATTCATTATTTAAGCACATTTTGAAGTTGGGATGTTAAATTATTCCTGAAGTCTCATTGATTAAGAGAGTTTCTGAAGACCTGACAACTAATCATATTTAGAAGAGAAAGACATCATTTAAAACCTAGAATTATTTCCAATATGTTTAGTCCTTCATTGTCTTCCATAGCATTATCTGTGATTGTCTTTTCAAAAATATTAAACAAATGATATCAAACAAATCACAAAGTGTTTAAAGTTTTGTATTGCTTTCTTACCAGGCAATGTGAAGCTAAGTAAATCAAAGTTGAGTTCGAATCTCATTTTCTTTCTCTAAAGTGACCAGAAAGACAGGCAAAACTCTTACTTTTATTCTTAAGTTTATTAGAAAGTGCCAAAGAGAGAAAGAAAGTGAGAGGAATAAAGCACGGTATAAGTGCTATAGTCCTGTCTCTGAGGAAAATTCTAAGAACGTGTGTTGACTCTCCTAAAAACAAGGGGAAAAACTGATCTAGATTATGGAGACTACCCAGTAAATCAATTAGCAATTTTAAAAACATGTTATTTCAATTAACACACCCTAGATCAGGAGCATACCTGTACATTTGTATTTCTGTATCTGATGTCTGGCTCTCTTAAAATATAATATTAACCCTCTTGATCATTTGTTGAGTGTGATAGGATTCTTCATATCTGTTACATATATACTTATATATATAAATTGAAGTATAGTTGCCTTACAATATTATATTACTTAGTTTCAGGTGTACATCATAGTGATTTTATATTTTTATAGATTATACTCCATGTAAAGCTTTATAAAATATTAGCTATACTCCCCATGCTGTACATTACATCTTGTATTTACATGTTTTATACCTAGTAGTTTGTACTTCTTAATCCCCTTCCCATATCTTGCCCTTCTCCCCACCCTTATCCTTACTGGTAGCCACTAGTTTGTTCTCTGTATCTGTGAGTCTGTTCTGTTTTGTTATATTTATTCTTTTTATTTTTTAGACACCACATTTAAGTAAAAATATACAGGATTTCTCTTTTTTTGGATATTGAGTTGTATGAGTTCTTTATATATTTCAGATATTAACCCCTTATCAGACATATCATTTCTGAATATCTTCTCCCATTCAGTAGGTTGCTTTTTTTTGTTTTGTTGATGGTTTCCTTTGCTGTGCAAAAGCTTTTAAGTTTTGATTATTTTTACACACCAGCAATTTATTAGACTATTTTACAGTTTGGGTACATAGATCATTTAAATTATATTTGAGAGGTTTGTTAAATGAAGCCATCTTCAAATAAATCTGGCTAAGTGCTTATATGGCCTTAACTGAACTGGGTAATTCTAATGGCTGTTAGCAGTACCTGCTTTTTATGGCTTTCTGGGCAAAAAGACAAAGAAGGGCATTCAAACTGCAAATGGCAAAGCATTTTCAAAAAAGGAGAAAACATTTTCTCATATTCATAAAATACCATCTTTTGACATAAATGATTCAGTTAGGCTATGGAAGAGGTTAAGAGGGTGTCTGGAGAAAAGAGAAATATAACAGAAGCTCAATGTTTCATTACATTTTGCAGTAATATAACTCTGAATTTCTTCATAAATACCAGATCTGTGAGGAGGGCAACTAAAATATCAACCTCAATAAAAAGAATAATTATAAAAATACAAGTTACCAGAAATTACATTTCAGAATAAAAATATAAACCTTTTAACTTAATATTCATTGACTTATTTAATTTATTAAACAAATATTTATTTGGTATTGAGGTGTAAAAAACTAGTCCTGAACCAGGAGGGCAACAGATGAGAGAAAAGGCTGACTCTATCCATTGGTGTTTAAAAGAAATCTAAGATTTATCTTCATTCTAAAGCCAAACATCCTCCCTTATGCCCAGAATTCCTTCTATTCTGTTACTATAATAGCCCAAACAGAAAGGACTGATCTTTCCCGTTTCTACATATACACCCTTCAGTCTGTATATTGCTTTTTATGGAAGTTTTTACCTTCTGACTTGCTCTTGAGGCTTGTTTTAATCTAAACATTGTAAGACATGAGGCCCATGCCATGAAATTTACCCCTGATTCCATACACCCCATAAAGACAAGCTTGTAATGTAAAGCTCTCCAATTCACTTTAGACTAGATTATAGACTCGGTGAAAGCAGGCACCACTGTACTTCCTTCATCATTGTATTTCAGAGCCTGGAATACTGTAGGTGCTAAATAAATATTTGTTAAAGAAATAAATGAATAAACTCTTAAAATTAATGAACTGACAAGGACATCTGAACACCAAGATAAAATAGTTTATTCTACTCTATACAGATTGTTATCCTTCTCATCCCCTTCCAATCTTGCCTTTCTCTTTTCCCAAAGCACTTGTTTGTGGCTGTTTAGAATGCTTCTTATGGTTTGACTTATGTAACTATTGTTTATGAGTCTTTTTTTTCCTGATTAGATTATGATTCCTTGAGGGCAAAGAATGTAGACTCCTTCCCTCTATTTATACAGCTGGTACCTAGGAGAACACTTCTCACAGGCTAATGCTCCATAAATATTAGAAGGAATTGTTCTGACGGGTGTGTCCATACATATTACAGTTGACTAAATTGAGGCCCATGTTTATAAGGAACAAAAGAATGCCCAAACACAGTGCTAGGCAGTTTCTACATATTATTTTATTAAACATCAAAACAATTTCTTTAAGTCGGTCTCATTAAACTCACTTCAACTTTGGAGACTCGGATTCAGAAAGGTAAATCAATTTGACTCTAGTTTGAGCATCAGTAATGGCAGAATGAGAATTCAAATATAAGTCTTTCGTACTCCAATGTCAGTGCCCCTTTTACTCTACTACATTTCCTCTGTATTTGCCCTTCAAATCTTTACGGTAGAACTACATCAAAACTTTAGTCCTTTTAAAGATATAGCCTATATCCTAGTTACTCAGTTTGTTGTTAGCAATATTATGCTGCTAGATTCTTTTGTAAAGTTTTACCAATGGAAGGGTTAATTTTATAATTTAATCCATTTTTCATATCTTTAGTAAAACTATGTGAAGCACCAAAGTATCTTTGGTAGTGAAGTACCAAAGTATCTTTGGTACTTCAACCACCTTCCTTAGCAAGCTTTTGCATTTGTCTGACTCTCACTATGAGGAATTGTTTCCTAGTTTACATTTCCTCATTTTCAATTTCAGGTCATGTGCACTCCAGCCTTTCTTTGCAATCCCTATTAAACCGCTTTCAGTTCTCTTCTTAGTCATCTTTCTTAAGGCCACATATGCTAAGCTGGATAATCGTATCATTCTTCATGAATAATTCTCTAGCCTCTTAAATTTTAAGTTCATCTGGTTGCCCTCCATTCAACCTCTTTAATTTTAGTGATGTTCTTTCAGCAGAGTAATATGGTGATCTGAAGTGTACATAGCATACTATTCCAAACATGGCTTCACTTTCATTATGATCTGCCAAATTAACTTGGATTGATTTAGAATCCATGTTCTGACTAGTCATCTCTCTCTTTCTTAAAGTTTCTAGCAAGGACCTGTGACTCTATTTTTGCCAAAATATTTAATAGTGAGAATTTAATGAATTAATACACTTGCATAATCTTTTTCCCCTGTCATTTTCTAAAGCCAGAATCTATATTGTACTTTGCTTTTGATTCTGGCCGTTATGATTGGTTTCTATCCCTTTACTCACTACTGTTATATGGGATCATATCAGTCATTGGAATCCCATAAACTGATTATACAAAACATGTTTATGTTTGCTCTGTTCCTCAGTATTTTCAAAATCTTGGCTAAATCTGTATTATAAACAGATTTAGATATTCAGGAAGAATTCCTAACCTAAGGTCATTTCTACACTACTAAAAAGATTCTTGCATAAACTCTTGAGTACTCAAATAATTTCAATGTGTATTATGCACATTTTTAAAATCCATTGTATTCATTTACAAGTTTGATATACTTTTTTAAAACATGGAGAAATTTCTTCAATTTAATCTTTTGTCCCCTAAACTTCTGTTTTCAAATTTACGATAATCTCCATTTTTTATTCATGTATCTTGTCTTGTAAACCAGCACTGTCCAATACAGCCACATGTGGAAATTGATCAAAATAAAATTAAATAAAGTTCTTCAATAGCACTGGCCACCTTGAAACTGCTCCATAGTCACATGTGCTGTCTGTTGTATTGGATTATTGTAATAATTGATCTATATTTCTGTTTTTGTGCCAGTATCATATCGTAATAATTCTTATTAGTTATCTATTTTATACATATTAGTGTATATATGTCAATCCCAATCTCCCAGGTCATTCCACCACCCCTCCCCACCACTTTCCCCACTTGGTGTCCATACGTTTGTTCTCTACATCTGCGTCTCTATTTCTGTCTTGCAAACCAGTTCATCTGCACCATTTTTCTAGATTCCACATATATGTGTTAATATATGATATTTGTTTTTCTCTTTCTGGCTTACTTCACCCTGTATGACAGTCTCTAGGTCCATCCATATCTCTACAAATGACCCAATTTCGTTCCTTTTAATGGCTGAGTAATATTGCATTGTATATATGTGCCACATCTTCTTTAACCATTCATCTGTCGATGGTCATTTAGGTTGCTTCCATGACCTGGCTATTGTAAATAGTGCTGCAATGAACATAGGGGGCTCATGTGTCTTTTTTTTTTTTAATTTATTTTTAACATCTTTATTGGCGTATAATTGCTTTACAATGGTGTGTTAGTTTCTGCTTTATAACAAAGTGAATCAGTTATACATATACATATGCCCCCATATCTCTTCCCTCTTGCATCTCCCTCCCTCTCACCCTCCCTATCCCACCCCTCTAGGTGGTCACAAAGCACCGAGCTGATCTCCCTGTGCTATGCGGCTGCTTCCCACTAGCTATCTATTTTACGTTTGGTAGTGTATATATGTCCATGCCACTCTCTCACTTTGTCCCAGCTTACCCTTCCACCTCCCCGTATCCTCAAGTCCATTCTCTAGTAGGTCTGTGTCTTTATTCCCATCCTGTACCTAGGTTCTTCATGACCATTTTTTTTTTTCAGATTCCATATATATGTGTTAGCATATGGTATTTGTTTTTCTCTTTCTGACTTACTTCACTCTGTATGACAGACTCTAGGTCCATCCACCTCACTACAAATAACTCAATTTCATTTCTTTTTATGGCTGAGTAACAGTCCATTGTATATATGTGTCACATGTTCTTTATCCATTCACCTGTCGATGGACACTTAGGTTGCTTCCATGTCCTGGCTATTGTAAAGAGAGCTGCAGTGAACATTGTGGTACATGACTCTTTTTGAATTATGGTTTCCTCAGGGTATATGCCCAGTAGTGGGATTGCTGGGTCATATGGTAGTTCTATTCTTAGTTTTTTAAGGAACCTCCATACTGTTCTCCATAGTGGCTGTATCAATTTACATTCCCACCAACAGTGCAAGAGGGTTCCCTTTTCTCCACACCCTCTCCAGCATTTATTGTTTGTAGATTTTTTGATGATGGCCATTCTGACCAGTGTGAGATGATATCTCATTGTAGTTTTGATTTGCATTTCTCTAATGATTAATGATGTTGAGCACTCTTCCATGTGTTTGTTGGCAATCTGTATATCTTCTTTGTCGAAATGTCTATTTAGGTCTTCTGCCCATTTTTGGATTAGGTTGTTTGTTTTTTTGATATTGAGCTGCATGAGCTGGTTGTAAATTTTGGAGATTAATCCTTTGTCAGTTGCTTCATTTGCAAATATTTTCTCCCATTCTGAGGGTTGTCTTTTTGTCTTGTTCATGGTTTCCTTTGTTGGGAAAAAGCTTTTAAGTTTCATTAGGTCCCATTTTTTTATTTTTGTTTTTATTTCCATTTCTCTAGGAGGTGGGTCAAAAAGGGTATTGCTGTGATTTATGTCATAGAGTGTTCTGCCTATGTTTTCCTCTAAGAGTTTGATAGTGTCTGACCTTACATTTAGGTCTTTAATCCATTTTGAGTTTATTGTTGTGTATGGTGTTAGCGAGTGTTCTAATTTCATTCTTTTACATGTAGCTGTCCAGTTTTCCCAGCACCACTTATTGAAGAGGCTGTCTTTACTCCACTGTATATTCTTGCTTCCTTTATCAAAAATAATGTGACCATATGTGCATGGGTTTATCTCTGGGCTTTCTATCTTGTTCCATTGATCTATATTTCTGTTTTTGTGCCAGTACCATATTCTCTTGATTACTGTACATTTGCAGTATAGTCTGAAGTCAGGGAGTCTGATTCCTCCAGATCCGTTTTTTTTTCTCAAGATTGCTTTGGCTATTTGGTGTCTTTTGTGTCTCCACACAAATTTTAAGATATTCTATTCTAGTTCTGTTAAAAATGCTATTGGTAATTTGATAGGGATTGCAATGACTCTGTAGATTGCTTTGGGTAGTATATTCATTCTCACAATATTGATTCTTACAATCCAAGAACATGGTGTATCTCTCCACCTTTTTGGTCATCTTTGGTTTCTTTCATCACTGTCTTATAGTTTTCTGAGTACAGGTCTTTTACCTCCTTAGGTAGGTTTATTCCTAGATATTTTACTCTTTTTTTTTGCAGTGGTGAATGGGATTGTTTCCTTAATTTCTCTTTCTGATCTTTCATTGATAGAGTATAGGAATGCAAGAGATTTCTGTGCATTAATTTTGTATCCTTCAAATTTACCAAACTCATTGATTAGCTCTAGTAGTTTTTTGGTGGCATTGTTAGGATTTTCTATGTATAGTATCATGTCATCTGCAAACAGTGACAATTTTACTTTTTCTTTTCCAATTTGTATTCTTTTTATTTCTTTTTCTTCTCTGATTGCCATGGCTAGTGCTTCCAAAATTATGTTGAATAATAGTGGCAAGAGTGGTCATCCTTGTCTTGTTCCTGATCTTAGAGGAAATGCTTTTAGTTTTTCACCACTGAGAATGATGTTTACTGTGGGTTTGTCATATATGGCCTATATTATGTTGAAGTAGGTTCCCTCTATGTCCACTTTCTGGAGAGTTTTTATCATAAATCAGTGTTGAATTTTGTCAAAAGCTTCTTCTGCATCTATTAAGACGATCATATGGTTTTTCTTCTTCAGTTTGTTAATATACTGTATTACATTGATTGATTTGCGTATATTGAAGAATCCTTTCATCTCTGGGATAAATCCCACTTGATCATGGTGTATGATCCTTTTAATGTGTTGTTGGATTCTGTTTGCTAGTATTTTGTTGAGGATTTTTGCATCTATATTCATCAGTGACATTGGTCTGTAATTTTCTTTTTTTGTTGTATCTTTGTCTGGTTTTGGTTTCAGGGTGATGGTGGTCTCATAGAATGAGTTTGGGAGTGTTCCTTCCTCTGCAAGTTTTTGGAAGAGTTTGAGAAGGATGGGTGTTAGCTCTTCTCTAATTGTTTGATAGAATTCACCTGTGAAGCCATCTGGTCCTGGACTTTTGTTTGTTGGAAGATTTTTAATCAGTTTCAATTTCATTACTTGTGATTGGTCTGCTCATATTTTCTATTTCTTCCTGGTTCAGTCTTGGAAGGTTATAACTTTCTACGAATTTGTGCATTTATTCCAGGTTGTCCATATTTTTGGCACAGAGTTGCTTGTAGTAATCTCTTAGGATGCTTTGTATTTCTGCACAGTCTGTTGTAACTACTCCTTTTTCATTTCTAATTTTATTGCTTTGAGTCCTCTCCCTCTTTTTCTTGATGAGTCTGGCTAATGGATTAACAATTTTGTTTATCTTCACAAAGAACCACCTTTTAATTTTATTGATCTTTGCTATTGTTTTCTTTGTTTCTATTTCATTTATTTCTGCTCTGATCATTATGATTTCTCTCCTTCTGCTAACTTTGGGTTTTGTTTGTTCTTCTTTCTCTAGTTCCTTTAGGTGTAAGATTAGATTTTTAATTTGAGATTCTTCTTGTTTCTTGAGGTAGGATTGTGCTGCTGTAAACTTCTCTCTTAAAATTGCTTTTGCTGCATCCCATAGATTTTGGATCATTGTGTTTTTGTTGTCATTTGTCTTTAGGTATTTTTTGGTTTCCTCTTTGATTTCTTCAGTGAGCTCTTGGTTATTTAGTAACGTATTGTTTAGCCTCCATGTGTTCGTGCATTTTACGTTTTTTTCCCTGTAATTGATTTCTAATCTCATAGTGTGTGGTTGGAAAACAAGCTTGATATGATTTCAACTTTCTTAAATTTACCAAGGGTTGATTTGTGACCCAAGATATGATCTATCTTGGGGAATATTCCATGTGCACTTGAGAAGAAAGTGTAATCTACTGTTTTCAGATGGAATGTCAAATAAATATCAATTAAATCTATCTGGTTTATTGTGTCATTCAAAGCTTGTGTTTCCTTATTAATTTTCTGACTAGATGATCGTCCACTGATGTAAGTGAGGTGTTAAAGTCCCCCACTATAATTGTGTTCCTGTTGATTTCCTCTTTTATAGCTGTTAGCATTTGTCTTATGTATTGAGGTGCTCCTATATTGGGTGCATATATATTTATAATTATTATATCTTCTTGGATGATCCCTTCATCATTATGTAGTGTCCTTCTTTGTCTCTTGTAATAGTCTTTATTTTAATTTCCATTTTGTCTGATATGAGAATTTCTACTACAGCTTGTTTCTGATTTCCATTTTCATGCAATATCTTTTTCCATCCCCTCACTTTCAGTCTGTATGTGTCCCTAGGTCTGAAATGGGTCTCTTATAGAAAGCATATATACGGTCTTGTTTTTGTATCCATTCAACCAGCCTGTGTCTTTTGGTTGGAGCATTTAATCCATTCACATTCAAGGTAATTATTTATATGTATGTTCCTATTACTATTTTCTTAATCTTTGAGAGTTTGATTTTGTAGTTCCTTTTCTTCTCTGTGTTTCCCACTTAGAAAAGTTCCTTTAGCATTTCTTGTAGAGCTGGTTTGGTGGTGCTGAATTCTCTTAGCTGGTGCTTGTCTGTAAAGCATCTGATTTCTCCATCAAATCTGAATGAGATTCTTGCTGGGTAGAGTAATCCTGGTTGTAGGTTCTTCCCTTTCATCACTTTAAATATATCATGCCACTCCCTTCTGGCTTGTAGAGTTTCTGCTGAGAAATAAGCTGTTAACCTTATGGGAGTTCCCTTGTATGTTATTTGTCATTTTTCCCTTGTTGCTTTTAATAATTTTTCTTTGTCTTTAATTTTTGTCACTTTGATTACTGTGTGCCTTGGTGTGTTTCTCCTTGGTTTTATCCTGCCTGGGACTTTCTGCACTTCGTGGATTGGGTGGCTATGTCCTTTCCCATGATAGGGAAGTTTTCGACTATAATCTCTTCAAATATTTTCTCAGGTCCTTTCTCTCTCTCTTCTCCTTCTGGGACCCCTATAAAATGAGAATATTGGTGCACTTAATGTTGTCCTAGAGGTCTCTTAGGCTGTCTTCATTTCTTTTCATTCTTTTTTCTTTATTCTGTTCCATGATAGTGAATTCCACCATTCTGTCTTCCAGGTCACTTATCCGTTCTTATTCCTCAGTTATTCTGCTATTGATTCCTTCTAGTGTATTTTTTCATTTCAGTTATTGTGTTGTTCATCTCTGTTGGTTTGTTCTCTAATTCTCCTAGGTCTTTGTTAAACATTTCTTGCATTTTCTCGATCTTTGTCTCCATTCTTTCTCCAAGGTCCTGGATCATCTTCACTATCATTATTCTGAATTGTTTTTCTGGATGGTTACTTATCTCCACTTCTTTTATTTGTATTTTTGGGGCTTTGTTTTGTTCCTTCATCTGGTACATAGTCTTCTGCCTTTTCATTTTGTCTGTCTTTCTGTGAATGTGGTTTTTGTTCCACAGGCTGTAGGATTGTAGTTCTTATTGTTTCTGCTATCTGCCCTCTGGTGGATGAGGCTATCTAAGAGGCTTGTGCAAGCTTCCTGATGGGAGGGACTGGTGGTGGGTAGAGCTGACTGTTGCTCTGGTGGGCAGAGCTCAGTAAAACTTTAATCTGCTTTTCTACTTATGGGTGGGGCGGAGTTCCCTCCCTGTTGGTTGTTTGGCCTGGGGCAACCCAGCACTGGAGGCTACAGGCTCTTTTGTGGGGCTAATGGCGGACTCTGGGAGGGCTCATGCCAAGGAGTACTTCCCAGACCTTCTCCTGCCAGTGTCCTTGTCCCCGCAGTGAGCCACAGTCACTCCCCATCTCTACAGGAGACCCTCCAACACTAGCAGGTAGGTCTGGTTCAGCCTCCTATGGGGTCACTGCTCCTTCCCCATTTGTCCTGATGTGTACTCTACGTTGTGTGTGCCCTCCAAGAGTGCAGTCTCTGTTTCCCCCAGTTCTGTTGAAGTCCTGCAATCAAATCCCACTAGCCTTCAAAGTCTGATTCTCTGGGAAATCCTCCCTCTGTTGCCAGACCCCCAGGATGGGAAGCCTGACGTGGGGCTCAGAACCTTCACTCCAGTGGGTGGACTTCTGTATCATAAGTGTTCTCCTGTTTGTGAGTCACCCAACCAGTGGTTATGGGATTTGATTTTATTGTGATTGCACCCCTCTTACCATCTCATTGTGGCTTCTCCTCTGTCTGGATGTGGGGTATCTTTTTTGGTGAGTTCCAGTATCTTCCTGTCAATGATTGTTCAGCAGTTAGTTGTGATTCCAGTGCTCTCGCAAGAGGAAGTGAGCGCATTTCTTTCTACTCTGCCATCTTGAACCAATCCTATAGAGTATTTCTATCATCACAGAAAGCTCTATTAGACAGCACTGCCTTAAATATACAGACCCCAACAATGACTATCACTCTCTTAATATTCTCTCTCTCTCAGTACACTACTGCTGCACAGCAATCAATAAAAGTTTATTCAGATTATTAGTTTTAGAATAATTTACATTTAGAGTTAGCAGGGTGGGATAATTTTTTTTTTAATTTTTTTAAACAATTTTTTGGGGGAGATTGGTTCAAGATGACAGAGTAGAAGGACATGCTCTCACTCCCTCTTTTGAGAACACTGGACTCACAACTAACTGCTGAACAATCATCTACAGGAAGACACTGGAACTCACCAAAAAAGATACCACACATGCAAAGACAAAGGAGAAGCTGCAATGAGATGGTAGGAGGGGTGCTATCACAATAAAATCAAATCCCATAACTGCTGGGTGGGTGACACAAACTGGAGAACACTTATACCACAGAAGTCCACCCACTGGAGTGAAGGTTCTGAGCCCCATGTCAGGCTTCCCAAACTGGGGGTCTGGCAATGGGAGTGGGAATTCCTAGAGAATCAGACTTTGAAGGCTAGTGGGATTTGATTGCTGGATTTCAGCAGGACTGGAGGAGACAAAGATTCCACTCTTGGGAGCACAAAGTAGTGTGCATATCGGGACCCAGGGGAAGGAGCAGTGATCCCATAGGAGGCTGAACCAGACCTACCTGCTAGTGTTGGAGGGTCTCCTGCAGAGGACGGGGACAGCTGTGGCTCACCAAGGGACAAGGATACTGGCAGCAGAAGGTCTGGGAAGTACTCCTTGGCATGAGCCCTCCCAGAGTCCGACATTAGCCCCCCAAAAGAGCCCGGGTAGGCTCCAGTGTTGGGTCGCCTCAGGTCAAACAACCAACAAGGAGGGAACTCAGCCCTACCCATCAGCAGACAAGGGGATTAAAGTTTTACTGAGCTCTGCCCACAAGAGCAACAGTCAGCTCTACCCACCACCAGTCCCTCTCATCAGGAAACTTGCACAAGCCTCGTAGATAGCCTCATCCACCAGAGGGCAAACAGCAGAAGCAAGAAGAACTACAATCCCACAGCCTGTGGAACAAAAACCACATTCACAGAAAGATAGACAAGATGAAAAGGCAGAGGGCAATGTACCAGATGAAGGAACAAGATAAAACCCCAGAAAAACAACTAAATGAAGTGGAGATAGGCAACCTTCCAGAAAAAGAATTCAGAATAATGATAGTGAAGATGATCCAGGACCTTGGAAAAAGAATGGAGGCAAAGATGGAGAAGATGCAAGAAATGTTTAACCAAGACCTAGAAAAATTAAAGAACAAACAAACAGATTTGAGCAGTACAATAACTGAAATGAAAACTACACTAGAAGGAATCAATAGCAGAATAACTGAGGCAGAAGAACGGATAAGTGACCTGGAAGACAGAATGGTGGAATTCACTGTCATGAACAGAATAAAGAAAAAAGAATGAAAAGAAATGAAGACAGCCTAAGAGACCTCTGGGACAACATTCAATGCAACAACATTCGCATTATAGGGGTCCCAGAAGGAGAAGAGAGAGAGAAAGGACCTGAGAAAATATTTGAAGAGATTATAGTCAAAAACTTCCCTACCATGGGAAAGGAAATAGCCACCCAAGTCCAGGAAGTGCAGAGTCCCATATAGGATAAACCCAAAGAGAAACACGCTGAGACACATAGTAATCAAATTGGTAAAAATTAAAGGCAAGGAAAAATTATTGAATGTAGCAAGGGAAAAATGACAAATAATCTACAAGGGAACTCCCATAAGGTTAACAGCTGATTTCTCAGAAGAAACTCTACAAGCCAGAAGGGAGTGGCATGATATACTTAAAGTGATGAAAGGGAAGGACCTACAACCAAGATTACTCTACCCAGCAAGGATCTCATTTAGCTTTGATGGAGAAATCAAAAGCTTTACAGACAAGCAAAAGCTAAGAGAATTCAGCACCCCCAAACCAGCTCTACGACAAATGCTAAAGGAACTTCTCTAAGTGGAAACACAGGGAAGAAAAGGACCTACAAAAACAAACCCAAAACAGTTAAGACAATGGTAATAGGAATGTACATATCAATAATTACCTTAACCGTTAATGGATTAAATGCTCCAACCAAAAGGCACAGGCTTGCTGAATGAATACAAAACCAAGACCCATATATATGCCATCTACAAGAGACCCACTTCAGACCTAGGGATACATACAGACTGAAAGTGAGGGGATGGAAAAAGATATTCCATGCAAAGGAAATCAAAAGAAAGCTGGAGTAGCAATACTCATATCAGATAAAATAGACTTGAAAAGAAAGAATGTTGCAAGCGACAAGGAAGGCCACTACGTAATGATCAAGGGATCAATCCAAGAAGAAGATATAACAATTGTAAATATATATGTACCCAACATAGGAGCACCTAAATACATAAGGCAACTGTGAACAGCTCTAAAATAGGAAATCAACAGTAACACAATAACAGTGAGGGACTTTGACCCCTCACTTACACCAATGGACAGATCATCCAAAATGAAAATTAATAAGGAAACACAAGCTTTAAATGACACAATAGACTGGATAGATTTAATTGATATTTATAGGACATTCCATCTAAAAACAGCAGATTACACTTTCTTCTCAAGTGCACACAGAACATTCTCCAGGATAGATTACTTCGTGGGTCACAAATCAAGCCTCAGTAAATTTAAGAAAATTGAAATCATATCAAGCATCTTTTCTGACCACAACGCTATGAGATTAGAAATCAATTACAGGGAAAGAAACGTAAAAAACACAAACACCTAGAGGCTAAACAATACGTTACTAAATAACCAAGAGATCACTGAAGAAATCAAAAAGGAAATCAAAAAATACCTAGAGACAAATGACAATGAAAATACAACGATCCACAACATATGGGCTGCAGCAAAAGCAATTCTAAGAGGGAAGTTTATAGCTATACAAGCCTACCTCAAGAAACAAGAAAAATCTCAAATAAACAATCTAACCTTACAACTAAAGGAACTAGAGAAAGAAGAACAAACAAATCCCAATGTTAGCAAAAGGAAAGAAATCATAAAGATCAGAGCAGAAATAAATAAAAACAAAGAAAACAATAGCAAAGATCAATAAAGCTAAAACCTGGTTCTTTGAGAAGATAAACAAAACTGATAAACCATTAGCCAGACTCATCAAGAAAAAGAGGGAGAGCACTCAAATCAAAAGAATTAGAAATGAAAAAGGAGAAGTTGCAACAGACACCACAGAAATACAAAGCATCCTAAGAGACTACTTCAAGCAACTCCATGCCAATAAAATGGACAACTTGGAATAAATACACAAATTCTTAGAAAGTTATAACCTTCCAAGACTGAACCAGGAAGAAATAGAAAATATGAACAGACCAAACACAAGTAATGAAATTGAAACTGTGATTAAAATTCTTCCAAAAAACAAAAGTCCAGGACCACATGGCTTCACAGGTGAATTCTATCAAACAATTAGAGAAGAGCTAACACCCATCCTTCTCAAACTCTTCCAAAAACTTGCAGAGGAAGGAACACTCCCAAACTCATTCTATGAGGCCACCATCACCCTGATACCAAAACCAAACAAAACTACTACAAAAAAAGAAAATTACACACCAATATCACTGATGAATATAGATGCAAAAATCCGCAACAAAATACTAGCAAACAGAATCCAACAACACATTAAAAGGGTCATACACCATGATGAAGTGATATTTACCCCAGAGATGCAAGGATTCTTCAATATATGCAAATCAATCAATGTGATACAGTATATTAACAAACTGAAGAAGAAAAACCATATGATCATCTTAATCGATGCAGAAGAAGCTTTTGACAAAATTCAACACTGATTTATGATAAAAACTCTCCAGAAAGTGGACATAGAGGGAGCCTACTTCAACCTAATAAAGGCCCTATATGACAAGACCACAGCAAACATCATTCTCAATGGTGAACAACTGAAAGCACTTCCTCTAAGATCACGAAGAAGACAAGGATGTCCACTCTTACCACTATTATTCAACATAGTTTTGGAAGTCCTAGCCATGGCAATCAGAGAAGAAAAAGAAATAAAAGCAATACAAATGGGAAAAGAAAAAGTAAAATTGTCACTGTTTGCAGATGACATGATACTATACATAGAGAATCCAAAAAATGCCACCAGAAAACTACTAGAGCTAATCAATGAATTTAGTAAAGTTGCAGGATACAAAATTAATGCACGGAAATCTGCATTCCTATACACTAATGATGAAAAATCTGAAAGAGAAATTAAGGAAACACTCCCATTTACCACTGCAACAAAAAGAATAAAATACGTAGGAATAAGCCTACCTAGGGAGACAAAAGACCTGTATGCAGAAAATTATAAGACACTGATGAAAGAAATGAAAGATGATACAAACAGATGGAGAGATATACCATGTTCTTGGATTGGAAGAATCAATATTGTGAAAATGACTATACTACCCAAAGCAATCTACAGATTCAATGCAATCCCTATCAAATTACCAATGGCATTTTTTACAGAACTAGAACAAAAAATCTTAAATTTTGTATGGAGACACAAAAGACCCCGAATAGCCAAAGCAGTCTTGAGGGAAAAAAACGGAGCTGGAGGAATCAGACTCCCTGACTTCAGACTATAGTACAAAGATACGGTAATCAAGACAATATGGTACTGGCACAAAAACAGAAATATAGATCAATGGAACAGGATAGAAAGCCCAGAGGTAAACCCACGCACTATGGTCAACTAATCTATGACAAAGGAGGCAAGGATATACAATGGAGAAAAGACAGTCTCTTCAATAAGTGGTGTTGGCAAAACTGGACAGCTACCTGTAAAAGAATGAAATTAGAACACTCCCTAATACCAGATACAAAAATAAACTCAAAATAGATTAAAGACCTAAATGTAAGACTGAACACTATAAAACTCTTGGGGGAAAACATAGGAAGAACACTCTTTGACATAAATCACAGCAAGATCTTTTTTGATCCACCTCCTAGAGTAATGGAAATAAGAACAAAAATAAACAAATGGGACCTAATGAAACTTAAAAGTTTTTGCACAGCAAAGGAAACCATAAAGAAGACAAAAAGACAACTCTCAGAATGGGAGAAATACTTGCCAATGAATCATCAGACAAAGGATTAATCTCCAAAATATACAAACAGCTCATGCAGCTCAATATTAAAAAAACAAACAACCCAATCCAAAAATGGGCAGAAGACCAAATAGACATTTCTCCAAAGAAGACATACAGATGTCCAAGAAGCACATGAAAGGCTGCTCAACATCACTAATTATCAGAGAAATGGAAATCTAACTACAATGAGGTATCACCTCACACCAGTTAGAATGGGCATCACCAGAAAATCTACAAACAACAAATTCTAGAGCGGGTGTGGAGAAAATGGAACCCTCTTGCACTGTTGGTGGGAATGTAAATTGATACAACCACTATGGAGAACAGTATGGAGGTTCCTTAAAGAGCTAAAAATAGAATTACCATATGACCCAGCAATCCCACTACTGGGCATATACCCAGAGAAAACCATAATTCAAAAAGACACATGCACCCCAATGTTCATTGCAGCACTATTTACAATAGCTAGGTCATGGAAGCAACCTAAATGCCCATTGACAGACGTATGGATACAGAAGATGTGGTACATATATACAATGGAATATTACTCAGCCATAAAAAGGAACGAAATTGGGTCATTTGTAGAGAAGTGGATGGATCTAAAGACTGTCATACAGAGTGTAGTAAGTCAGAAAGAGAAAAACAAATATTATATAGTAACGCATATATGTGGAACCTAGAAAATGGTACAGGTGAACCGGTTTGCAGAGCAGAAATTGAGACACAGAAGTAGAGAAAAAACCTATGGACACCAAAGGGAGAAAGCGGCAGGGGGTGGCAGTTGTGGTGGGATGAATTGGGAGATTGGGATTGACATGTATATACTGATGTGTATACAATCGATGACTAATAAGAAAAAAAAAAATTAAAAAACAAAACAGTAAAAATACACTCCCCTCCCAAAACAATAAATTTTGGAATTATTCAAATACATTGGTGAGAAATGGAATAATCTTAATGACATTTTTTAGAACAATTGGTTTCAGCAAAAATTATTTTTTTATGATTATATGAGTAAATATACAAAGACTATGTGAATGATTATATGCATAAACCATAGATAATATGGAAAAACCAAAAATCTCTTTTGCTGAATGGTATGTCATAAATATTCATTTTTCATTAATGTATGCTGTATTTTCATTATCTCCTTTATCCTGGTTTCCTTGGAGTTGACATTTCAACTTTTCTAATGGTTACAAAGTTGCAGCATTAGTACATTTACTTAAATTCATTCTTTTTCAAAATGAAAATTTTAAGTCTGTGACTTTATATTTGATTATAGTTTTGGCCACACACCATACATTTTGATATGTGGAGTCCTTATTTTTATTATTTTCTACATAATCTAAAAACAAAACCATATTCTTTGACCTAAAAAAAAATATGTATATATATATATTTTTTGGCTGCATTGGGTCTTTGTTGCTCTGTGCAGGCTTTCTCTAGTTGCAGCAAGCAGGGGCTACTCTTCATTGTCGTATGCAGGTGGCTTCTTTGGTTGTGGAGCATGGGCTCTAGGTGCACAGGCTTCAGTAGTTGTGGCACGTGGGCCCAGCAGCTGTGGCTCGTTGGCTCTAGAGTGCAGGCTCAGTAGTTGTGGCACATGGGCTTAGCTGCTCTGTGGCATGTGGGATTTTCCTGGACCAGGAATTGAACCCATGTCCCCTGCATTGGCAGGCAGATTCTTAACCACTGAGCAACCAGGGAAGTCCCAGGTTTGGATTATTTTATATATCACCCTGTCTAATCCTACCACTTGATAGATGACAATATTCAGCTCAGAGAGGTTAACATATTTCTTCAAAATAAACCCTAGCGAAGAATAAGGTCTCCTAAATACAAATCCACAGTGCTCTTTCTACTAATTCACTCTGAATTCTTTATGAACTCATGAAGTATGTGAACCTCTTGCTGGTATCAAAAATTACAGGGATACTCACAGGAAAAAGTGTGGTAGCAGATTTGAGAAGTAGTGTTAAAATAAAATCATCTCTGATATGCAGCCATTAACCACTAACTATATAATGTCTACATATTTAAAATAATATTAGAATTTTCAAATGTATGGACATGTGTATTATTGTTATTGCTTACTGATATATATATACTAGCAAATAGAGGTGAGAGGGGAACACATGTATTCGTTCAGCCGACATTTACTGAGCATCTCCTATGTGTTTGGCACTTAATATATAATTATTAGCAAAGTAGCTAGGCCAGAACTAGCAGTTACCATACTGTGGAAACACCAGACTTAAAACCAGCAGATTGCAAGGAAGTTTGTAAATATTTCAATAGAGACCAATCTGGAAATACATAAAAGGGACCCTAAACTTCTCTGTAGAAAGTGTCAGAAAAAGCTTATTGGAGGGACCCTATATTCACACATTCCTTCAACCAACAGTGAGTTGACAGAGACTAAGTGCATTGATATTGTGAGAGAACACAGAGATAAACAAACAAGGATCCTATCCCAGTGAACCCTCAATTCAGCCTAAGAACCCATACGGAGGACACAGTCAGTATCAGAAAGAGTGAAGATTCTTACGGGGTCTAATCTTTATGCTAAGATTCACTGTGACCATCATTTTCTATCACTTATCTAGGCTATCCATCTCCAAGACCATGCAATGAGAATGGTTTATGAAAACAATTGTCAATGATGCCACCAAGTAACTGCTAGTCTTTAGAAACAAAGTGTTTGGGACTTCTGGTGCAATGGATAGGACTATTACTTTAAAAGTTCTTCATTCCAAACAGCAATAACTCATATGGATACTAGCAAGATTTAGTGAGACCTGTAAAACATGTGGAATTTGGAAAGTAAGTGACAAGCATTATGTGATTATTATATTAAATTATTATTCAGTGTAGCAGTATTTCATGCTTGTTAAAAATACAGCAGTAATCCACTTAAAGATTTTATAGCAAGGTGATAGGACAGTGCTTGAAGTTGACTCTGGTATTACTAAATTATGCATTACCAAATGTTTGGTAATTGTCAATTACTTAAATCCTAGGCTGGGTCTTTCCATCTTTCAAGGTGACTTCTTTTTTGTTTCTGTTTTAATAATACCTATAAATCAAGGTAGGAGTTTCTGAAATGATACTTGCTGCCTACTTTTGAAAGGTCTTGATGATTGGTGGGTTAATATCTACAAGCACACTGCAATAATTGCTTATGAAAGAGGAAAATGACTTCTGAAGATTCAGGCTTTCCTGGGGAGTTTTTTTCAGACTCGTGTGTTTGGGTGTGTGTGTATGTGTGTGCTCTTTTCTCAAATATATGAATACATTAGCACTCTTCAGCCCTCTGGTGAGATGTTGTCCTCAATGAGTTATAAAAAGTATTCGCTAAAAATTGTACTATTTGTTACTTCTGTCAGAATTCTAGTGAGTAATGCATTTAAACTAATGCTCTGTCAAATTTAATAGTTGTAATTGCCTAATTATCTGCTCTAGTGTGATGGTAAAGCCTTTTAACACCTCACTTCCCCCTAAGGAGAGTGCACTGCAGTTTCTAGAATACTACCTTTCTCTTCTTTGGGGAATACTCAAGCAAATAATTCATTTTGCTTTCAGCTAAATAAACCGCATCCCCTTCCTCAACAGCTAATTTCTTGTTTTTGTTTTTTAACTCTCTTTGCCTCTCTTCTTAGGTCTCAGGTGCCATCTAAAAATTGTCACTTGCCATCTGCCTCTTCAAGGATTAGGTCACTAGCCACTGCAGTCACTGACCTTCAACACACGCTGAAGGAGTTCAGGGAGGAGATCAAGGAGGCACTCTTGTGCTCTGGGAAAAACTAGCAGAACGGGCTTTCAGATAGATATTTTCAGCAGATTTTATGAGCCCAAATTCTCGCATCTTCTCATATCTAGAAAAGCACTGAAATCATTAACAGAGACTTCTGCTCCTCGTGACTAGCAGCAAACTTCTGCCAAAATGTGTGCTTGGTTGCATGTATCCTCCTTCACCAAAATCACATATATACTGACCTCCCCTGCTACCTCTTTGGAGCAGTTCCTCAGAGTTATCTGAGAAGCTGTCTCCCATGCTATAGTCCTCATTTTGTCCCAAATAAAACTTAACTCACAACTCACATGTTGTGCATTTTTTTCAGTTAACACAGGTTTACAAAATGTTTTTAAATGGATTAACATTCATATCCATAAAATACTGTCTTGTTCTTTGACTTTCTCAATTAATTTTATGGTACTCCTTTCCAACAAGTCCTTTTCGTTTACCTTCTTCAATATTATATGTTCAGAAAAATGTCTTTCATTTCATACTAATTAACACTCTCCTTATTCAGCTTCTAAGGATTTATATCACTTCACACAATACAATTAATTAACATTCATGACCAGGTGACTTTTGCACTAAGATGAATCAATTTTTAGGTGAGTTCATTTTTATTTGCTTGTTTTGGTTTTTATACAATTTCAGCTCAATGAACTCAGTACCCAATTGTAGTGTGCAAAGTACATTATCGTGACATTATTTTTCACCTGTGACCTTAAATCTGGGCCCCTGAACTTAATCTTTTAATATCCAGTCCATTTGGGGATTCAGAGTGGTAGATGACACAATGCGACAGAGATCCGATTGACAGACACAGATGCTGACCTGCACAGAGGATGCAGAGTGTCTCTTTTAATAAAGGATGCAGAGAATTACAGAGACAAATCTATGAAGGTAGAAATAGCAAAAGGTGTGCCCAGAAAGTGGCAGAGCTTCCCAGGTACTTTAAAGCTTTCCAGAGGGAAGTAGGGAAGCTCTAACAGGCCTGCCCCATCATCAAGCACAAGTCACTAGTGCAAAAGAGGCCCAAAACAATCCTGAATGCTCACTGCTCAACTGGGTGAAGTAAAGATCAATAGCTGGCAGAACCACACTTAGGCCCAAACTTCAAACATATTTGAAGATGTATCCTCAATTTTATATTTTTAGAGTATTAATTCAGCAAGTAAAATATCTTTCACATCTCAGGCGGATATTAACATCAACTTAAACCACCTAGTTGGAAAGATATTTTATCATTAAAAAAAAATAAAATTCTTCACTTTCCTTTACTTACTGAATGATTTGACCACCCGCCCCCATCTGAGTGTGTGTGTGTGTGTGTGTGTGTGTGTGCATATGTGTGCATGCATTACTGGGTACCAAACGATTGATCAGCTTGATAGATAGTGTTAAAAAGAGAAATGACAGGCTCAAAATGGAGTCACTTGTGCTAAAACCAAGACTTAATACCTAAGCTAATTGCAGTTATAACCTTCCACAGGAATGTAATCCTAACTGGTCAGTGTGGGATTTTCTGGCCAGTACCAATGAGTTAATCCTTTCCATTCCACAAAGGAAGATGAGGTAGTATGTCACATAGACCCCTTCTGTTCCCCATATGGAGGTTATCTAAGCATGAAATAATGTTTTGTTTGTTTGAGTGTTTGTTTGTTTGGTTGGTTATGACTTCCTTGTCTTGCCTTGTAAAATCTTTCCCTTTCTGTAGCCCTTTGGAGATCACCTCTACTTGCTAGATGGGATGCGGCCTGATTCATGAATCATTCAAGAGAGCAATTAGATCTTTACCATTTAATTGGTTAAATTTTGGTTTTAAGCAATAAATAGGCATGATTTTTATCTATGACACTTAAATGTTCAACTTGAAAACTCTTGCCCCAATCATGAAATGATCTCTTCTACAAGGACCCCTGGTTCTTTCAGTGAAGAATAGCATTAGGGAACCCAATCTGCAGGCTAGGATACACAATATATCATGCAACACACTATTGGAGATAAATAGAAGACACAAGAGAAGAAGATATTTAAATCACTGCAGTGACTGAGCAAAAAATTAACTTTCTCCACAGTGATCATGAGATCAGGCTATTTTCAATTCAGCATGTTTCTTCCATTTTGCTCTAAAATGGGAGATTTTTAATTCACTCTCTTTTCTACCAATTATCAAGTATTATATCTATGCTGTCACACTTAACAATGCTATCAAATTATAGTTTTATTGCTTTGTTTGTTTTGTTTTTTTCACTTTATGCTCAAGCACTAGGAACTGGCTGCAAACATTTTTTTGTTAACATCTTTATTTGGAGTATAATTGCTTTACAATAGTGTGTTAGTTTCTGCTTTATAACAAAGTGAATCAGCTATACATATACATATATCCCCATATCTCCTCCCTCTTGCTTCTCCCTCCCACCCTCCCTATCCAACCCATCTAGGTGGTCACAAAGCACCGAGCTGATCTCCCTGTGCTATGTGGCTGCTTCCCACTATCGGTTTTACATTTGGTACTGTAAACATGTACACGCCACTCTCTCACTTTGTCCCAGCTTACCCTTCCCCCTCCCTGTGTCCTCAAGTCCATTCTCTAGTAGGTCTGCGTCTTTATTCCCATCCTGTACCTAAGTTCTTCATGACCATTTTTTTTTTCTTAGATTCCATATATATGTGTTAAGCACACGGTATTTGTTTTTCTCTTTCTGACTTACTTCACTCTGTAGGACAGACTCTAGGTCCATCCACCTCACTATAAATAACTCAATTTCATTTCTTTTTATGACTGAGTAATATTCCATCATATATATGTGCCATGTCTTTATCCATTCACCTGTTGATGGATACTTAGGTTGCTTCCATGTCCTGGCTATTGTAAATAGAGCTGCAATGAACATTGTGGTACATGACTCTTTGAATTATGGTTTTCTCAGGGTATATGCCCAGTAGTGGGATTGCTGGGTCATATGGTAGTTCTATTTTTAGTTTTTTAAGGAACCTCCATACAGTTCCTAATAGTGGCTGTAGCTATTTACATTCCCACCAACAGTGCAAGAGGGCTCCCTTTTCTCCACACCCTCTCCAGCATTTACTGTTTGTAGATTTTTTGATGATGGCCATTCTGACTGGTGTGAGGTGATACCTCATTGCAGTTTTGATTTGCATTTCTCTAAAAATTAGTGATGTTGAGCATTCTTTCATGTGTTTGTTGGCTATCTATATATCTTCTTTGAAGAAATGTCTATTTGGTCTTCTGCCCACTTTTGGATTGGGTTGATTGTCTTTTTGAATGAGATGCATGAGCTGGTTGTAAATTTTGGAGATTAATCCTTTGTCAGTTGCTTCATTTGCAAATATTTTCTCCCATGCTGAGGGTTATCTTTTTGTCTTATTTATGGTTTCCTTTGTTGTGCGAAAGCTTTTAAGTGTCATTAGGTCCCATTTGTTTATTTTTGCTTTTATTTCCATTTTGCTAGGAGGTGGGTCAAAAAGGATCTTGCTGTGATTTATGTCATAGAGTGTTCTGCCTATGTTTTCCTCTAAGAGATTTATAGTGTCTGGCCTTACATTTAGGTCTTTAATCCATTTTGCGTTTATTTTTGTGTATGGTATTAGGGAGTGCTCTAATTTCATTCTTTTACATATAGCTGTCCAGTTTTCCAGCACCACTTATTGAAGAGGCTCTCTTTTCTCCATTGTATATTCTTGCCTACTTTATCAAACATAAGGTGACCATATGAGTATGGGTTTATCTCTGGGCTTTCTATCCTGTTCTATTGATCTATATTTCTGTTTTTGTGCCAGTACCACACTGTCATGATTACTGTAGCTTTGTAGTATAGTCTGAAGTCTGGGAGCCTGATTCCTCCAGATCCATTTTTCTTTCTCAAGATTGCTTTGGCTATTCAGGGTGTTTTGTGTTTCCATACAAATTGTGAATTTTTTTGTTCTAGTTCTGAGAAAAATGTCATTTGTAGTTTGATAGGGATTGCATTGAATTGTAGATTGCTTTGGGTAGTATATTCATTTTCACAATGTTGATTCTTTCAATCCAAGAACATGGTTTATCTCTCCATCTGTTTGTATCATCTTTAATTTCTTTAATCAGTGTCTTATAGTCTTCTGCATACAGGTCTTTTGTCTCCTTACATAGGTTTATTCCTAGGTATTTTATTCTTTTTGTTGCAGTGGTAAATGGGAGTGTTTCCTTAATTTCTCTTTCAGATTTTTATCCTTAGTGCATAGGAATGGAAGAGAGTTCTGTGCATTAGTTTTGTATCCTGCTACTTTACCAAATTCATTGATTAGCTCTAGTAGTTTTCTGGTAGCACCTTTAGGATTCCCTCTGTATAGTATCATGTCATCTGCAAACAGTGACACCTTCTTTTCTGATTAGGATTACTTTTATTTCTTTTTCTTCTCTCATTGCTGTGGCTGAAACTTTCAAAACTATGTAGAGTGATAGTGGTGAGAGTGGACAACCTTGTCTTTTTCCTGGTCTTAGAGGAAATGCTTTCAGTTTTTCACCATTGAGAATGATGTTGGCTGTGGGTTTATCATATATGGCCTTTATTATGTTGAGGTAAGTTCCCTCTATGCCTACTTTCTGGAGGGTTTTTATCATAAATGGGTGTTGAATTTTGCTGAATTGAGATGATCATATAGTTTTACTCCTTCAATTTGTTAATATGGTTTATCACATTTTTTTTAATTTTTAAAAATTATTAAAAGTAAAAAACATTAAAAAGTATTAAAAGACGAAAGAAGAGAGCAACCAAACCAAAAAACAAATCAACCAATGATAGCAAGTGCTAAAAACTATATTAAAACACAAAACAAACAAACAAAAAACACCAGACAGAACCCAGGACAAATGGTAAAAACAAAGCTATACAGACAAAATCACACAAAAAAAGCATACAGATACACACTCAGAAAAAGAGAAAAAGGAAAAAATATATATATATCTATATATAAAAAAAAGATAGGAAGAGAACAACCAAATCAATAAACAAATCTACCTATGATAATAAACTCTAAATACTAAACTAATATAAACATAAAACCAGAAACAAATTGAATGCAGAAAGCCAACCCCAAATCTACAAGTTATTCCCAAAGTCCACCCCCTCAATTTTGGGATAATTCATTGTCTATTCAGGTATTTCACAGATGAAGTGTATGTCAATTTGATTGTGGAGGTTTAATCCGCTGTTCCTGAGGCTGCTGGGAGAAATTTCCCTTTCTCTTCCTTGTTCGCACAGCTCCTGGTGTTCAGCTTTGGATTGTTCCCACCTCTGCGTGTAGGTCGCCTGAGGGCGTCTGTTCCCACCCAGGCCGGATGGGGTTAAAGGAGCAGCTGATTAGGGGGCTCTGGCTCACTCAGTCCGGGGGGAGGGAGGGGTACGGAATGCGGGGCGAGTCTGCAGCAGCAGAGGTATAACATTGCAATAGCCTGAGGTGTGCCGTGTGTTCTCCCAGGGAAGTGGTCCCTGGATCACAGGACCCTGCCAGTGGCATGTTTCACAGCCTCCCGGGAGGGGAGGTGTGGATAGTGACCTGTGCTTGCACACAGGCTTCTTGGTGGCTGCAGCAGCAGCCTTAGCATTTCATGCCTGTCTCTGGTGTCCGCACTAATAGCCGTGGCTTGTGCGCTTCTCTGGAGCTTGTTTAGGTGGTGCTCTGTATCCCCTCTCCTCGCACACCCCTAAACAATGGTCTCTTGCCTCTTAGGCAGGTCCAGCCTCTTACTGGACTCCCTCCTGGCTAGCTGTGGCACAGTAGCCCCCTTCAGGCTGTGTTCACACAGCCAACCCCAGTCCTATCCCTGGGATCTGACCTCCAAAGCCTGAGCCTCAGCTCCCAGCCCCCACCCATCCGAGCCGGCCAGTGAACAGAGAAGCTTCTCGGGCTGGTGAGTGCTAGTTGGCACCGATCCTCTGTGCAGGAATCTCTGCGCTTTGCCCTCTGCACCCCTGTTGCTGCATTCTCCTCCGTGGCTCTGAAGCTTCCCCACCACCCACACCCCATCTCCACTAGTGAAGGGTCTTCCTAGTGTGTGGAAACTTTTCCATCTCACAGCTCCCTCCCAGAAGTGCAGGTGCTGTCCCTATTCTATTGTCTCTGTTTTTTCTTTTTTCTTTTGCCCTACCCAATTACGTGGGGAGTTTCTTGCCTTTTGGGAAGTCTGAGGTCTTCTGCCAGTGTTCAGTAGGTGTTCTGTAGGAGTTGTTCCACTTGTAGATGTATTTCTGATGTATTTGTGGGGAGGAAGGTGATCTCCATGTCTTACTCCTCCGCCATCTTGAAGGTCTCCCCTGTGTATCTTTTTTAATGAATTTAACACTACATGTTTTTAAGGGATGGTGAAAAACCCCTACTGGTTTCTTCTTTCTGACTATCCTGTTTTTCAAGTTGCTTCTTGTAGCATTTACTGCATATATCTGAACTGTGATTTGGGCTCTTACACGGTTGGTTCCAGGTTTTATAAATGTCTTACTCATTTTCTCCTCCTATCTTTAAAACCATTTTAAAGCTCTTATTGGTGGGTAAGTAATGATGAAAGGTACAAGCAAGTGACCTCTTGTATATTTCTGGAGAAGTAGTTAGTGAGTTAGATCCTCCAGAGACATGGGTGATATATTGCCGCTTGTAGGTGGTTTGGCACTGAGGATATTACTCCACCTACACAACTCTAATCAACTTATGTATTTTAAAGCAGAGGTAAGACAACAACAGCAGATGGAAGAAAATGTGTTTATAAACAATATATGTGTGTTCTCAGGGCTGACACAGAGAATTTATAGACATTCATTACATACTTAATGTCACACTGACAACTGATGGTGGAAGTAGATAAATTTCAGTAAACCCTTTAATGTATATTTCAACAAACACTGATAAGGAACTCTGAGCTTAGATTTCACAATAAGAAAAAAATAAACAATGCAAACTAAGCAAACTTACTCTTTACGTTCCCCTAAGGGTAGTCAGGCTTGATATTATCTCCAGAGACATTTACTGTGGCATAAGTGTGACCAGACAACTGAATTGCAGAGCAGTGTATTACTTAGAACAGTAAAGGTAGCAGTGCTTATTTCCATGCAAATGTTCCATTTCCTGTTGACAATGTCAAGCTAAATATTTAATTGATCTCATTAAACATGTTCAGGTATTTTTACATCACAGGTTGTGAATTTAAAATGAGACTATATTGATTAAGATAAGGCACTGGAATAAAAATTCTTCTAGCCCTGTCATGAGCTCTCATAAATATCTTGATTGAAACCACTTAGCATTTCTATATCTATAGTTCTAGACCAATTTCCAAATTGTTAATCAGGAATGATGGACCTCATGTCTGGCCTGGGTAGGGAACAGATATTGAGCTCCTATTCCAAAGAAGTGTATTTTTTAATCCTATAATGGGAATGAATGGAATGTTAATCCACTCCACCACACCATCTTCCTATCAACTTTCTGGTCTCTAAAGAGTAAATGCAAATACCTAGCTTGCATTCCACCAGTACCCATTCAAAGCCTGACTGACATCACTAATTGGTCATATCACTCTTGGCTTTTCAGCTGCGATGTGGTGTCAGAATCCTTGTCAAATAGTTCTTTAAGAAGCCAGTCTTAATAGTTCAGAATCACCTCCTGAGATGGAACGTATTTCATCACTGCCATTTCAACTCTGAACAGGCATACTGGCTTCCTAGCTCCTTATAGGCTGATTTTAGTTTCCCCCCATACATAAGAAAAGCTCATATAGATGCTTCCTTGATTTCTTGATAATAATAAACATATTCCTGTCTTTTTCTCTAGCAGAGGATAGAGTCTAGGCTATCTGTGCTTTGAGTACCATCTTATTTCTCATTCCAGATTATTAGTACCAAAAAAGTAGCAATAGAAAATAGAAAAGAAAAGCTAGTGTTAAAGACCAAAACAGATTCCTTGCTTTAATCTCTGTTTGCCTTGATAGCTGTAGTTATTACAACCATCTACAGATCTCACTTAAGCAAAAGGTTTCCATTATCCACCATATGCTCAGTTCTCCAAGGTTCTGCTCTCATTTCTTTTCTTTGGAAAAAAAAAATCAAGCAAACAAAAATTACCCATGTTTTGTGGGGGTGGGAAGGAGGGGTTGGGGAATGCATGTATGAGGAGTAGTGATGGACTTAGCTTAATTTCTATTCACTCATCCATTATTTTATTCAGTAGCTATTTAGCATCTGTGATCTGCCAGCAGTAGTGAGCCTAACAAGAGCGTGGCAGTGAGCTGAACAAACTCAAAGAGCTTATGGTCTAAAATGGAAGGGAGAAATTAAATAACGGACAAATATGTAAATACAAACTGTGATAAGCTCTAAGAAAGAAAAGTAGAGGGACTTGGGAAAACAGAGCAGAGAACTGATCTAGTCTAGAAGGAAGGAAGAAGCTTTTCTGGGGATGTAAGTTTTATGCTAAACTCTAAAGACTGAGTAGGATTTAATCAGGTGGAGGGTAGATGCCTGAGAAGTAAGAAGAGCCTTCCAGGCAAAGGGAATAACATGTGTCAAGTCCTTGAGGCAAGAAGCTATATGGCAATTTTGAAGAACTGAGTGCAAATAAAAAGCAGAATGAGGAGGAGATCCCAGTAAATGGTGGAAGATGTTGCTAGAGAGCTAAGCAGAGCCTTGGTAGACAGTGTGGGGGCTTGTGGACCCTGTCGATGGCTGAAGCTCAAGTGTTTTAAACAAATATATCACACCATGGTTTGTGTTTGTTTTTATTTGAGATCACTCAAAGAACCAGAGTGGATATTAATAGAAAAGTTAAGAGGCTACTGCACTTGTGCAGGTGTGACATGATGACAGCTTGGACAAAGGTCATGGTGATAGAGATGAAGATAAGTGGACAGATTAAAGAGATATTTAGAAAGAAAAATCAACAGTGCTATAAGATGGTGGGGGTAGAGGGAATAACTGGAAAAGTTGGGGTTAATAATGATTTTAAAATACTAGTTGCACCCTTGGATTGAGTGTTTTGCTATTTACTGAGACAGGACACACTGGGGAAAGACTAGATTTTGAGGATTTATGGTGTGGGTTTTGTATAATTGATATATCAGTGAGTTTTTCAAGTAGAGTTGGCAAATAAGCAGTTGGATATACTGATCTGGATCACTGTGGAGTGAAAATGTAAATATGAGAGGCATTCACATATACCCACTCATTTTCTGATTACTTTCATAAAGATTCATTCAATGCAATTAAGGCATTTTTTTCTAACTTATCATACATAGGTCCAGTTTCCCTACTACAGACAGATTTTATATTTTGTAGAGATGGATTGTCTTCTACATTACAAGGTAGGTATGGAGGTGGTAGGAGTGGGGGGAGATTTACTGACATGCATTGAGCAAATACTATGGCCAAGTACTGGACTAGGTACTTACATACATTACTTCATTCAATCAATCTCATACCCTGGGGAATATGCACCATTACAAAGGAGAGAAAACTGAGGTTCAGAGAAATTGAAAGAACTAAATCAAGATCCTTCAGCAACTAGAGTGTGATTCTGAGCGCCAGTGTTCTTTCCACTGTGACATGTTCTTTCTCATGAGTTTCAAAAAAAGTAAACGATTGTATGATAGCATGTATGATATCCAAATGCAATGTTTCTGATATTATCTTTTTTCTTTCACTTAGAGTATAATTTAATGTTGAATAATATTTTAAATAAATTTGCTACTAGATAACATTTATCAGAGAATCAATTAAAAGTAGTTGTTCAACAAAATTTTATTGAACACTGACTATATGCTAAAGTATGGTATTATTAGTGCTATGCGAATACAAATACAAAAAGTGGCACCCCATACCTTTAGTTTATTCCTCATCTAGTAGGAAAGGCAGGGAAATATGATCATGATATTTATTAACTGCTACCTATGTGCCAAACATTGTGTTAATTATTTTACATGGTTTCTCTCAAGCCATATTATATGATTGTGAGCTAAGTAGGTATTATGTTTTCTGTGTTACAGATGAGGAAAATTAGGTTCAAGCCCATCCAGTAATTAGCAGAGCTAAGTTTTGTATTGAGTTCTGTCTGGGTCTGTATCTCAAATTTATGATTAGATTATTCTCTCTCTCTCTCTCTCTTGCTCTCTCTCAGACTAATAGTTGAACAGATCATGTAATGTGTTATACTAGTTTCCTGTATCATGTAAAATGGGAAAACAAAAGAAGGAATAGTCATGCTAATGATACTTTCCAGAAAGACAGAAAATATTGAGTTTTGTTTTTAAAAATGATTTAAAATTTACTTTTATTAAGAGAAGAAAAATGTGTATATTTACTAAATGTTAACAATGAAATCTTATACATTTTTCCATGAGATTGAGACTTGAAACCCATTGTAGGGAAATGGTGCATTTTAAAAGTCTATTAGTTCAGAACTTAAGGCAGTTTCTTATATTGTCTTCCATATGAGGACCACGATTTATTTTACAGGCTTTGTGCCATTTTCTAATTTAACTTAGTCTTACAGATTTTAGAACTATTTTATTTTTATTTCCACTTGAAATTAGATATCATCAAAGCACATATCAAATTTTAAAATAATTTTCCTTCTATTTATTGGGGGTCAATTTGAAAGATATTTCAATTTAAATAGCATACGCTGAAGTTTAACTATTGCTTTGTTTGGACTGTCAGTGAAAAAAAAAAAAAAGCTCTCTTTATATGTAGGTGGATCACCTGGCTACAGTGAATATCTATTTCTGAAATAGAAAGGAAAATATTAGTAAAGGAGGCCAAGGTTCTTAAACAGCTTACAGATATGGCTTTCATATTTTAAACATTCAACATTAATGCTTCATGAAATCTAGCATGTTTATACTATTTAATCAGAGTCTGAAGCAAAGGGGAGCTTCTAGTTGCCCTTAACTGTGTTTAGAGCCAAAAGAACATATATTTGGAAAAGAAAAAAAAAACAGTTTTCACAAATAAAGCTTTCTACTATTTTCTAATATTTTGAATCACATGGTTAAATATGTGGATATGTCACATTATTTAAAACAATTTCATGTTACGAAAACAAACTGCTTTTGTACATTGTATGCTTGTGCTTTGGTATCCTACTAGGTACCAGATGCCATGCTTACTTACAAAGATGGTGTCATGCAATCTCTTTTCAGGAAGCTCACAATCTATTGAGGGAGGGAGACAGACAAAACAAATACTCTAATGCTGAAAGTTAAACAAATAATGAAACAGATGACCTAGTTCTGTATGATATAAGAAAAGAAAAGCAAAGAACTTAAAAGTAAAGGGAGGGAGAATAGAAGAGAGAAAAAGGGGACAAGGAAGGAAGTGAGATAAGGGCAGTGGAGAGGGGAAGGAAGGAACACAGTAAGGAAGATGAGGAAAGAGAGATCTACAGAAGCACAGAGTGTTAGTCCTATCCCTACCTTCTCAAAATAATTTGTGAAGTTCACTCATGGTCATGTCTGTTTGTGTATCTATGTGTAAGTGTCTTTGGGGTGTATACACAAAAGTTAAATTAACAGGTTTAATATATATGCATGCCTAATCTAACTACCACTGGCTTGTTTCCCAAAATGACTGCATCAGTTTACAACCGCAGCAGCAGCAAATGCAACAACAAAAAAGTGCATATTTCCCCACTCTCACCAGCACTTGCTACCTTTATTATGATTTTAATTTTATTGCTCTTATTTCTTGTGCAGTGAGTAGCTTTTCAGATACATATTAATCCCTTTTATTTTCCTTTACTCAATTGCTTACTCACATTTTTTGCTAAATGTTCTGTCTTATGTATGAATTCTTGGTCAGTTATATATTTGCAATGTTTTTTTCTTAATGTGTACCCACTCAGTCTTTTAAAACTCTATCTATGATAGATTTTACTTTATAATTTAAATTGCTATATATTTTATTCTCAACATTTTATTTATTGTTATAGTTTCTTTTTCCTTGGTCTTTAAAAATCAAATCCTATATTTCTTTTTCTGTATATAACAATTCCAACATCTCATGTCCTCAGTGGACAAACCCATTGTTTTTTTATATTCAAGGTGGCTTGTTGCTTCATGTCCTTGGGAGTCTGGGTGCGGAGTTCATTGTGACATCTTAACCTGTAGGAATCCTATAGACCTAAGGAGACCCTTTGCTCCAGAGAGGATTTTTCATCTGATTCTTTTCCATGATGATCATGCAATTCCAACAAAATGCAAAAATGTGGGAGTATAGATGTTAATTTATTCATATTTTTGATATTTTCAAAGCTGAATTTACTCTGATCATTTTAAGTGGAAATAAAATTTCTGGGGGTGGTCCAAAAATTTCTGGGAAAGGCTTGAAGCGTTTTGAGAGTTTTTTGAAAGACATAAATATAGAACATCAACTAAAATGTGCTATAATCCAAGTATTTTAAAGTCTTCTAAGAATTGGTTCTCGTGGAAACCAGGCGGTATTGTGGGAAAAAAATGCTACCTATCAAAAAGGTTTGCTTGATCCTTGGGGTAATGTTTTCTAAATTCTATGTAATTCTTAATGCTAATTTGGTGGTATTTTCTGCCATTTTAGAATCTTTTTTTAAAAAGTGGGATTGATGCAACACAAAGATATTGAATTCCTACATTTATTTTGAAGTCTTTCAGAAATTGCAATTTAGAATTAAAATAAAAATGCCAGTAATAAGAGACTAATAATGATACAAGGGCCCGTGGAAATAAAAAGCCAAAAGAGGATTGTAAGCATGTGTTTTTCTCTTTTGTACCATTTGTGATCCTTGTAACTTTAAGTGTCATATGTATATTTTGGGAGATTTGCTTGGATTGATGTCAGAATATCTTTTCTTTTTCAGAGTACTTATGTCCAAGTGACACTGAATGGAAAATCAGGAAAAAGTTAGCAGCCAGACAGAGGATCACTGCCAACCAGCACTCACCAGCCCGAGAGGCTTGACTGCCCACCCACCGACCGTGACAGGTTGGGGCTGGGAGCTGAGGCTCAGGCTTCAGAGGTCAGATCCCAGGGAGAGGACTGGGGTTGGCTGCGTGAACACAGCCTGAAGGGGCTAGTGCACCACAGCTAGCAGGGAGGGAGTCCGAGAAAAAGTCTGGACCTGCCTAAGAGGCAAGAGACAATTGTTTAGGGGTGCACGAAGAGAGGGGATAGAGAGCACCGCCTAAACAAGCTCCAGAGAAGGGCGCAAGCTGTGGCTATCAGCGCGGATACCAGAGATGAGCATGAAATGCTAAGGCTGCTGCTGCAGCCACCAAGAAGCCTGTGTAAGCACAGGTCACTCTCCACACCACCCCTCCTGGGAGCCTGTGAAGCCCGCCTCTACCAGGGTCCCGTGATCGAGGGACAACTTCCCCGGGAGAACACAAGGCGCGCCTCAGGCTGGTGCAACATCATGCCAGCCTCTGCCGCCACAGGTTCACCCCGAACTCAGTACCCTTCCCTCCCCCCAGTCTGAGTGAGCCAGAGCCCCGAAATCAGCTGCTCCTTTAACACCATCCTGTCTGGGTAGGAACAGACGCCCTCAGGCAACCTACACACAGAGGCAGGGCCAATCCAAAGCTGAACCCCAGGAGCTGTGTGAACAAAGAAGAGAAAGGGAAATTTCTCCCAGCAGCCTCAGGAACAGCCGGTTAAATCTCCACAATCAAATTGGTGTACCCTCCATCTGTGGAATACCTGAATACACAATGATTCATCCCAAAATTGAGTTGGTGGACTTTAGGAGCAGCTGTAGACTTGGGGTTTGCTTTCTGCATCTAATTTGTTTCTGGTTTTATGTTTATCTTAGTTTAGTATTTAGAGTTTATTATCATTGGTAGATTTATTTATTGATTTGGTTGCTCTCTTCCTTTCTTTTTTTTTATATATAGATTTTTTTTTCCTTTTTCTCTTTTTCTGAGTCTGTATGTGTATGCTTTTTTGTGTGATTTTGTCTGTACAGCTTTGGTTTTACCATTTGTCCTAGGGTTCTGTCTGTCCATTTGGGTTTTTTTAAATTTTTTTTTAGTATGGTTTTTAGCACTTATCATTGGTGGATTTGTTTTTTGGTTTGGTTGCTCTCTCCTTTCTTGCTTGCTTTTGTTTTATTACTTTTTAATTTTTTATTTTTTAATATTTAAAAGAAATTTTTTATTTTAATAACATTCTTTCCCTTCTTTTCTTTCTTTCTTCCTTCCTTCCTTTCTTTCTTTCTTTCTTTCTTTATTCCTTCCTTCCTTCCTTCCTTCCTTCTTTCCTTTCTTTCTTCCTCTTTTTCTCCCTTTTCTTCTGAGCTGTGTGGCTGACAAGGTCTTGGGACTCTGGCTGGGTGTCAGGCTTGTGCCTCTGAGGTGGGAAAGCTGAGTTCAGGACATTGGTCCACCAGAGACCTCTTGGCTCCACATAATATCAAATGGCAAAAGCTCTACCAGAGATCATCAACTCAACGCTAAGACCCAGCTCCACTCAGCGACTAGCAAGCTACAGTGCTGGACACCCTATGCCAAACAACTAGCAAGACAGAAACACAACCTCACCCATTAGGAGAGAGGGTGCCTAAAATCATAATAAGGTCACAGACACCACAAAACCCACCACCGGACGCAGTCCTGCCCACCAGATTGACAATATCCAGCCTCATCCACCAGAACACAGGCACTAGTTCCCTCTACCAAGAAGACTACACAACCCACTGAAACAACCTTAGCCACTGGGGGCAGACACCAAAAACAACAGGAACTACAAACGTGCAGCCTGCGAAAAAGAGACCCCAAACACAGTAAGTTAGGCAAAATGAGAACACAGAAACACATACAGCAGTTGAAGGTGCAAGGTAAAAACCCACCAGACCAAACAAATGAAGAGGAAATAGGCAGTCTACCTGAAAAAGAATTCAGAGTAATAATAGTAAAGATGATCCAAAATCTTGGAAATACAATGGAGAAAATACAAGAAACGTTTAACAAGGACCTAGAAGCACTAAGAGCAAACAAACAATGATGAACAAAACAATAAATGAAATTAAAAATTCTCTACAAGGAATCAATAGCAGAATAACTGAGACAGAAGAACAGATAAGTGACCTGGAAGATAAAATAGTGGAAATAAGTACCTCAGAGCAGAATAAAGAAAAAAGAAAGAAAAGAATTAAGGACAGTCTTAGAGACCTCTGGGACAGCATTAAATGCAACAACATTCGAATTATAGGGGTACCAGAAGAAGAAGAGAAAAAGAAAGGGACTGAGAAAATATTTGAAGAGATTATAGTTGAAAACTTTCCTATTATGGGAAAGGAAATAGTCAATCAAGTCCAGGAAGCGCAGAGTCCCATACAGGATAATTCCAAGGAGAAACATGCCAAGACACATATTAATCAAACTATCAAAAACTAAATACAAAGAAAAAATATTAAAAGCAGCAAGGGAAAAGCAACAAATAACATGCAAAGGAATCCCCATAAGGTTAACAGCTGATCTTTCAGCAGAAACTCTGCAAGCCAGAAGGGAGTCGCAGGACATATTTAAAGGGATGAAAGGGAAAAACCTACAACCAAGATTACTCTACCCAGCAAGGATCTCACTCAGATTCGACGGAGAAATTAAAACATTTACAGACAAGCAAAAGTTGAGAGAATTCAGCACAGCCAAACCAGCTTTACAATAAATGTTAAAGGAACTCTCTAGGCAGCACACACAAGAGAAGGAAAAGACCTACCATAAAAAACCCAAAACAATTAAGAAAATGGTAATAGGAACATACATATGGATAGCTACCTGAAATGTAAATGGATTAAATGCTCCAACCAAAACACACAGACTGGCTGAATGGATACAAAAACAAGGCCCATATATATGCTGTCTACAAGGGACCCACTTCAGACCTAAGGACACATACAGACTGAAAGTGAGGGGATGGAAAAAGATATTCCATGCAAATGGAAATCAAAAGAAAGCTGGAGTAGCAATTCTCATATCAGACAAAATGGACTTTAAAATAAAGACTATTACAAGAGATAAAGAAGGACACTACATAATGATCAAGGGATCAATCCAAGACAAGATATAACAATTGTAAATATTTATGCACCCAACATAGGAGCACCTCAATATATAAGGCAAATGCTAACAGCCATAAAAGGGGAAATCGACAGTAACACAATCAAAGTAGGGGACTTTAACACTCCACTTTCACCAATGGATAGATCATCCAAAATTAAAATAAATAAGGAAACACAAGGTTTAAATGATACATTAACAAGATGGACTTTATTGATACTGACCGGGCAACCCGTCCCAAAACAACAGATTACACTTTTTTCTCACGTGCTCTTGAACATTCTCCAGGATAGAGCATATCTTGGTTCACAAATCAAGCCTTGGTAAATTTAAGAAAAGTGAAATCGTATGAAGTATCTTTCCTGACCACAACATTATGAGACTGGATATCAATTACAGGAAAAAAACTGTAAAAAATACAAACACATGGAGGCTAAGCAATACACTACTAAATAATCAAGAGATCACTGAAGAAATCAAAGAGGAAATCAAAAAATACCTAGAAACAAATGACAATGAAAACACGACAATCCAAAACCTATGTGATGCAGAAAAAGCAGTTCTAAGAGGGAAGTTTACAGCAGTACAATCCTACCTCAAGAAACATGAAACATCTCAAATAAAGAACCTAATCTTACACCTCAAGCAATCAGAGAAAGAGGAACAAAGAAACCTGAAAGTTACCAGAAGGAAAGCAATCATGAAGATCAGATCAGAAAAAAATTAAAAAGAAATGAAGGAAACAAGAGCAGAAATCAATAAAACTAAAAGCAGGTTCTTTGAGAAAGTAAACAAAATTGATAAACCACTAGCCAGACTCATCAAGAAAAAAAGGGAGAAGACTCAAATCAAGAGAATTAGAAATGAAAAAGGAGGAGATTAACCAAGATGGCGGAGTAGAAGGACGTGCTCTCACTCCCTCTTGCGAGAGCACCAGAATCACAACTGGCTGCTGGACAATCATTGACAGGAAGACCCTGGACTTCACCAAGGAGGACACCCCACGTCCAAGGACAGAGGAGAAGCCACAGTGAGACGGTAGGAGGGGCGCAATCAGAGTAAAATCAAATCCCATAACTGCTGGGTGGGTGACTCACAGACTGGCGAACACTTATACCACAGAAGTCCACCCACTGGAGTGAAGGTTCTGAGCCCCACCTCAGGCTTCCCAACCTGGGGGTCCGGCAAAGGGAGGAGGAATTCCTAGAGAATCAGACTTTGAAGTCTAGTGGGAATTGATTGCAGGACTGTGACAGGACTGGGGGAAACAGAGACCCCACTCTTGGAGGGCACACACAAAGTAATGTGTGCATCGGGACCCAGGGGAAGGAGCAGTGACCCTGGGGGAGACTGAACCAGACGTACCTGCTGGTGTTGGGGGGTCTCCTGCAGAGGCGAGTGGTGGCTCTGTTTCACCGTGGGGATAAGGACACTGGCAGCAGAGGTCCTGGGAAGTTCTCCTTGGCGTGAGCCCTCCCAGAGTCTGCCATTAACCCCACCAAAGAGCACGGGTAGGCTCCAGTGTTGGGTTGCCTCAGGCAAAACAACCAACAGGGAGGGAACCCAGCCCCACCCATCAACAGTCAAGTGGATTAAGGTTTTACTGGGCTCTGATCGCCACAGCAACAGGGAGGGAACCCAGCCCCACCCATCAACAGTCAAGTGGATTAAGGTTTTACTGAGCTCTGACCGCCACAGCAACAGTCAGCTCTACCCACCACCAGAGCCTCCCATCAAGCCTCTTAGATAGCCTCAACCACCAGAGGGCAGACAACAGAAGCAAGAAAAACTACAATCCTGCAGCCTGTGGACCAAAACCCACAGTTAGAGAAAGACAGAGAAGATGAAAAGGCAGAGGGCTATGTACCAGATGAAGGAACAAGAAAAAACCCCAGAAAAACAACTAAATGAAGTGGAGATAGGCAACCTTCCAGAAAAAGAATTCAGAATAATGATAGTGAAGATGATCCAGGACCTCGGAATAAGAATGGAGGCAAAGATTGAGAAGATGCAAGAAATGATTAACAAAGACCTAGAAGAATTAAAGAACAAACAAACAGAGATGACCAATACAATAACTGAAATGAAAACTACACTAGAAGGAATCAATAGCAGAATAACTGAGGCAGAAGAACGGATAAGTGACCTGGAAGACAGAATGGTGGAATTCACTGCTGCGGAACAGACTAAAGAAAAAAGAATAAAAAGAAATGAAGACAGCCTAAGAGACCTCTGGGACAACATTAAACGCAACAACATTCGCATTATAGGGGTCCCAGAAGGAGAAGAGAGAGAGAAAGGACCAGAGAAAATATTTGAAGAGATTATAGTCGAAAACTTCCCTAACATGGGAAAGGAAATAGCCACCCAAGTCCAGGAAGCGCAGAGAGTCCCATACAGAATAAACCCAAGGAGAAACACGCCGAGACACATAGTAATCAAAGTGGCAAAAATTAAAGACAAAGAAAAATTATTGAAAGCAGCAAGGGAAAAACGACAAATAACATACAAGGGAACCCCCATAAGGTTAACAGCTGATTTCTCAGCAGAAACTCTGCAAGCCAGAAGGGAGTGGCATGAAATACTTAAAGTGATGAAAGGGAAGAACCTACAACCAAGATTACTCTACCCAGCAAGGATCTCATTTAGATTTGATGGAGAAATCAAAAGCTTTACAGACAAGCAAAAGCTAAGAGAATTCAGCACCACCAAACCAGCTCTACAACAAATGCTAAAGGAACTTCTCTAAGTGGGAAACACAAGAGAAGAAAAGGACCTACAAAAACAAACCCAAAACAATTAAGAAAATGGTCATAGGAACATACATATCGATAATTACCTTAAACGTGAATGGATTAAATGCCCCAACCAAAAGACATAGACTGGCTGAATGGATACAAAAACAAGACCCATATATATGCTGTCTACAAGAGACCCACTTCAGACCTAGGGACACATACAGACTGAAAGTGAGGGGATGGAAAAAGATATTCCATGCAAATGGAAATCAAAAGAAAGCTGGAGTAGCTATACTCATATCAGATAAAATAGACTTTAAAATAAAGAATGTTACAAGAGACAAGGAAGGACACTACATAATGATCCAGGGATCAATCCAAGAAGAAGATATAACAATTACAAATATATATGCACCCAACATAGGAGCACCTCAATACATAAGGCAACTGCTAACAGCTCTAAAAGAGGAAATCGACAGTAACACAATAATAGTGGGGGACTTTAACACCTCACTTACACCAATGGACAGATCATCCAAAATGAAAATAAATAAGGAAACAGAAGCTTTAAATGACACAATAGACCAGATAGATTTAATTGATATATATAGGACATTCCATCCAAAAACGGCAGCTTACACGTTCTTCTCAAGTGCACACGGAACATTCTCCAGGATAGATCACATCTTGGGTCACAAATCAAGCCTCAGTAAATTTAAGAAAATTGAAATCATATCAAGCATCTTTTCTGACCACAACGCTATGAGATTAGAAATGAATTACAGGGAAAAAAACGTAAAAAAGACAAACACATGGAGGCTAAACAATACGTTACTAAATAACCAAGAGATCACTGAAGAAATCAAACAGGAAATAAAAAAATACCTAGAGACAAATGACAATGAAAACACGACGACCCAAAACCTATGGGATGCAGCAAAAGCGGTTCTAAGAGGGAAGTTTATAGCTATACAAGCCTACCTAAAGAAACAAGAAAAATCTCAAGTAAACAATCTAACTTTACACCTAAAGAAACTAGAGAAAGAAGAACAAACAAAACCCAAAGTTAGCAGAAGGAAAGAAATCATAAAGATCAGAGCAGAAATAAATGAAATAGAAACAAAGAAAACAATAGCAAAGATCAATAAAACTAAAAGTTGGTTCTTTGAGAAGATAAACAAAATTGATAAGCCATTAGCCAGACTCATCAAGAAAAAGAGGGAGAGGACTCAAATCAATAAAATCAGAAATGAAAAAGAAGTTACAACAGACACCGCAGAAATACAAAACATCCTAAGAGACTACTACAAGCAACTTTATGCCAATAAAATGGACAACCTGGAAGAAATGGACAAATTCTTAGAAAGGTATAACCTTCCAAGACTGAATCAGGAAGAAACAGAAAATATCAACAGACCAATCACAAGTAATGAAATTGAAACTGTGATTAAAAATCTTCCAACAAACAAAAGTCCAGGACCAGATGGCTTCACAGGTGAATTCTATCAAACATTTAGAGAAGAGCTAACACCCATCCTTCTCAAACTCTTCCAAAAAATTGCAGAGGAAGGAACTCTCCCAAACTCATTCTATGAGGCCACCATCACCCTGATACCAAAACCAGACAAAGACACTACAAAAAAAGAAAATTACAGACCAATATCACTGATGAATATAGATGCAAAAATCCTCAACAAAATACTAGCAAACAGAATCCAACAACACATTAAAAGGATCATACACCACGATCAAGTGGGATTTATCCCAGGGATGCAAGGATTCTTCAATATACGCAAATCAATCAATGTGATACACCATATTAACAAATTGAAGAATAAAAACCATATGATCATCTCAATAGATGCAGAAAAAGCTTTTGACAAAATTCAACACCCATTTCTGATAAAAACTCTCCAGAAAGTGGGCATAGAGGGAACCTACCTCAACATAATAAAGGCCATATATGACAAACCCACAGCAAACATCATTCTCAATGGTGAAAAACTGAAAGCATTTCCTCTAAGATCAGGAACGAGACAAGGATGTCCACTCTCACCACTATTATTCAACATAGTTCTGGAAGTCCTAGCCACGGCAGTCAGAGAAGAAAAAGAAATAAAAGGAATCCAAATTGGAAAAGAAGAAGTAAAACTGTCACTGTTTGCGGATGACATGATACTATACATAGAGAATCCTAAAACTGCCACCAGAAAACTGCTAGAGCTAATTAATGAATATGGTAAAGTTGCAGGTTACAAAATTAATGCACAGAAATCTCTTGCATTCCTATACACTAATGATGAAAAATCTGAAAGAGAAATTATGGAAACACTCCCATTTACCATTGCAACAAAAAGAATAAAATACCTAGGAATAAACCTACCTAGGGAGACAAAAGACCTGTATGCAGAAAACTATAAGACACTGATGAAAGAAATTAAAGATGATACCAACAGATGGAGAGATATACCATGTTCTTGGATTGGAAGAATCAACATTGTGAAAATGAGTATACTACCCAAAGCAATCTACAGATTCAATGCAATCCCTATCAAATTACCAATGGCATTTTTTACAGAGCTAGAACAAATCATCTTAAAATTTGTATGGAGACACAAAAGACCCCGAATAGCCAAAGCAGTCTTGAGGCAAAAAAATGGAGCTGGAGGAATCAGACTCCCTGACTTCAGACTATACTACAAAGCTACAGTAATCAAGACAATATGGTACTGGCACAAAAACAGAAACATAGATCAATGGAACAAGATAGAAAGCCCAGAGATTAACCCACGCACCTATGGTCAACTAATCTATGACAAAGGAGGCAAAGATATACAATGGAGAAAAGACAGTCTCTTCAATAAGTGGTGCTGGGAAAACTGGACAGCCACATGTAAAAGAATGAAATTAGAATACTCCCTAACACCATACACAAAAATAAACTCAAAATGGATTAGAGACCTAAATATAAGACTGGACACTATAAAACTCTTAGAGGAAAACATAGGAAGAACACTCTTTGACATAAATCACAGCAAGATCTTTTTCGATCCACCTCCTAGAGTAATGGAAATAAAAACAAAAATAAACAAGTGGGACCTAATGAAACTTCAAAGCTTTTGCACAGCAAAGGAAACCATAAACAAGACGAAAAGACAACCCTCAGAATGGGAGAAAATATTTGCAAATGAATCAACGGACAAAGGATTAATCTCCAAAATATATAAACAGCTTATTCAGCTCAATATCAAAGAAACAAACACCCCAATCCAAAAATGGGCAGAAGACCTAAATAGACATTTCTCCAAAGAAGACATACAGACGGCCACGAAGCACATGAAAAGATGCTCAACATCACTAATTATTAGAGAAATGCAAATCAAAACTACAATGAGGTATCACCTCACTCCTGTTAGAATGGGCATCATCAGAAAATCTACAAACAACAAATGCTGGAGACGGTGTGGAGAAAAGGGAACCCTCTTGCACTGTTGGTGGGAATGTAAATTGATACAGCCACTATGGAGAACAATATGGAGGTTCCTTAAAAAACTAAAAATAGAATTACCATATGACCCAGCAATCCCACTACTGGGCATATACCCAGAGAAAACCGTAATTCAAAAAGACACGTGCACCCGAATGTTCATTGCAGCACTATTTACAATAGCCAGGTCATGGAAGCAACCTAAATGCCCATCAACAGACGAATGGATAAAGAAGTTGTGGTACATATATACGATGGAATATTATTCAGCCATAAAAAGGAACGAAATTGAGTCATTTGTTGAGAAGTGGATGGATCTAGAGACTGTCATACAGAGTGAAGTAAGTCAGAAAGAGAAAAACAAATATCGTATGTTAATGCATGTATGTGGAATGTAGAAAAATGGTACAGATGAGCCAGTTTGCAGGGCAGAAGTTGAGACACAGATGTAGAGAATGGACATATGGACACCAAGGGGGGAAAACTGCGATGAGGTGGGGATGGTGATGTGCTGAATTGGGCGATTGGGATTGACATGTATACACTGATGTGTATAAAACTGATGCCTAATAAGAACCTGCAGTATAAAAAAACAAACAAAACAACTAATACTAAACTTTCATTGGGTTATTTGTATGGAAATATGTTAATATAAATGTTTCAGACATTACATGAAATTTCTAAAAATCTTATATTTGCATTTGTATGGAAATATGTATGGAAACATGTTAATATAAATGTTTCAGACATTACATGAAATTTCTAAAAATCTTATATTTGTATTTGTATGGAAATATGTTAATATAAATGTTTCAGACATTACATGAAATTTCTAAAAATCTTATATTTGTATTTGTATGGAAATATGTATGGAAATATGTTAATATAAATGTTTCAGACATTACATGAAATTTCTAAAAATCTTATATTTGTATTTGTATGGAAATATGTATGGAAATATGTTAATATAAATGTTTCAGACATTACATGAAATTTCTAAAAATCTTATATTTGTATTTGTATGGAAATATGTATGGAAATATGTTAATATAAATGTTTCAGACATTACAGGAAACGTCTAAAAATCTTATATGTTCTGGTATAATGTTATAAGTAATAATCCTAGTTATTACTTTAAAATGTATATCTCAGAAATAACTAATTTTCTTGTCAACTGCATTATTATGAACTCTCATCAAATCTTTAACCATGGTCATTTTTAAGTCTTTTGTCATTTACAGACAGTTCTGGGTGTACTCTGATGATTTTGCAAATATGTTCCTATAAAAGAGTTTCATCTTCAAGAAATTCATGGAAAAGACTCTGACAAGTACAGGTTTCTGGTAACTGACTGTACTGCTGAACTGAATGAATAAGCATTTTCAGAACTCTAATGAAAAACTGATGAACTCATAAAAGTGCTAACAAAAGATCAAGATGAAAAAAAAGAAATTAATTACATGGGACTGAGTGAACTGATGAGGATGAGTATAATTTTTGTGACTTTCTGTCTGAATTAAAAAAAAAAAAATCCCACAAGGACTCAGAGGAAAAGAATATACAAATCAATTTTCACTGCAAAGTAAAGGAGCTGTTACAGTGGAGGATTACTGGACTGAATGTCAATGTTATGACATAGTATAAGTGTGTTTCATGTTTGGTAATTGCAATCATTGTTGCTTTTGTTGTGGTCATCCATGTACAATGCTTGGTGTCAGTCTATCTATCTCTTGTAAAAATAAAATACAGGGCTTCCCTGAAAAAAAAAAAACAAAACAAAAAAAAAAAAAAAAAAAAAAAAAAAAAAAGAAATTCATGGAAAAGACTCTGACAAGTACAGGTTTCTGGTAACTGACTGTACTGCTGAACTGAATGAATAAGCATTTTCAGAACTCTAATGAAAAACTGATGAACTCATAAAAGTGCTAACAAAAGATCAAGATGAAAAAAAAGAAATTAATTACATGGGACTGAGTGAACTGATGAGGATGAGTATAATTTTTGTGACTTTCTGTCTGAATTAAAAAAAAAAATCCCACAAGGACTCAGAGGCAAAGAATATACAAATCAATTTTCACTGCAAAGTAAAGGAGCTGTTACAGTGGAGGATTACTGGACTGAATGTCAATATTATGACATAGTATAAGTGTGTTTCATGTTTGGTAATTGCAATCATTGTTGCTTTTGTTGTGGTCAAAAAAAAAAAAAAGAAATGAAAAAGGAGAAGTAACAACTGACACTGCAGAAATACAAAGGATCATGCAAGATGACTACAAGCAACTATTTGCCATAAAATGGACAACCGGGCAAAAATGGACATATTCTTAGAAAAGCACAACCTTCTGAGATGAACCAAGACGAAGTAGAAAATACAATACACCAATCACCAGCACTGAAATTGAGACTGTGATTAAAAATCTTCCAACAAACAAAAGCCCAGAACCAGACGGCTTCACAGGCAAATTCTATCAAATATTTAGAGAAGAGCTAACACCTATCCTTCTCAGACTCTTCCAAAATATAGCAGAGGGAGAAACATTCCCAAACTCATTCTATGAGGCCTCCATCACCCTGATACCAAAACCAGACAAAGATGTCACAAAAAAAGACAACTACAGGCCAATATCACTGATGAACATAGATGCTATTTTGTTAATCCTCAACAAAATACTAGGAAACAGAATCCAGCAGCACATTAAAAGGATCATAAAGCATGATCAAGTGGGGTTTATCCCAGGAATGCAAGGATTCTTCAATATATGCAAATCAATCAATGTGATACACCATATTAACAAACTGAAGGAGAAAAACCATATGATCATCTCAATAGATGCAGAAAAAGCATTCAACAAAATTCAGCATGCATTTATGATAAAAACCCTCCAGAAAGTAGGCATAGAGGGAACTTCCCTCAACATAATAAAGGCCCTATATGACAAACCCACAGCCAACATCATTCTCAATGGTGAAAAACTGAAACCATTTCCTCTAAGATCAGGAACATGACAAGGTCGTCCACTCTCATCACTATCATTCAACATAGATCTGGAAGTTTTAGCCACAGCAATCGGAGAAGAATAAGAAATAAAAGGAATCCAAATCAGAAAAGAAGTAAAGCTGCCAGTGTTTGTAGATGACATGATACATCTACAAAAAATCCGAAAGAGAAATTAAGCAAACACTCCCATTTACCATTGCAACAAAAAGAATAAAATACCTAGGAATAAACCTACCTAAGGAGACAAAAGACCTGTATGCAGAAAACTATAAGACACTGACAAAAGCAATTAAAAATGAAACAAACAGACGGAGAGATATACCATATTCTAGGATTGGAACAATCAACATTGTGAAAAAGAATATACTACTCAAAGCAATCTACAGATTCAGTGCAATCTCTATCAAACTACCAATGGCATTTTTCACAGAACTAGAACAAAAAATTCACAATTTGTATGGAAACACAAAAGACCCCGAAGAGCCAAAGCAATCTTGAGAAAGAAAAACAGAGCTGGAGGAATCAGGCTGCCGGACTTCAGAGTATACTACAAAGCTACAGTAATCAAGACATTATGGTACTGGCACAAAAACAGAAATATAGATCAATGGAACAGGATAGAAAGCCTAGAGATAAACCCACACACATATGATTATGCTATTTTTGATAAAGGAAGCAAGAATATACAGTGGAGAAAAGACAGCCTCTTCAATAAGTGGTGCTGGGATAACTGGACAGGTACATGTAAAAGAATGAAATTAGAACACTCCCTAACACCATACACAAAAATAAACTCAAAATGGATTAAAGACCTAAATGTAAGGCAGACACTATAAAACTCTTAGAGGAAAACATAGGCAGACCACTCTATGACATAAATCACAGCAAGATCCTTTTTGACCCACCTCCTAGAGGAATGGAAATAAAAACAAAAATAAACAAATGGGACCTAATGACACTTAAAAGCTTTTGTACAGCAAAAGAAACCATAAACAAGACGAAAAGACAACCCCCAGAATGGGAGAAAATATTTGCAAATGTAGCAACTGACAAAGGATTAATCTCCAAAATTTACAAGCAGCTCATGCAGCTCAATATCAAAAAAACAAACAACCCAATCCAAAAATGGGCAGAAGACCTAAAAAGACATTTCTCCAAGAAGATATACAGATTGCCAACAAACACATGAAAGGATGCTCAGTAACACTAATCATTAGAGAAATGCAAATCAAAACTACAATGAGATATCACCTCATACCAGTCAGACTGGCCATCCTCAAATATCTACAAACAATGAATGCTGGAGAGGGTGAGGAGAAAGGGGAACCCTATTGCTCTGTTGGTGGGAATGTAAATTGATACAGCCACTATGGAGAACATTATGGAGGTTCCTTGAAATACTAAAAATAAAACTACCATACGACACAGCAATCCCACTACTGGGCATATACCCTGAGAAAACCATAATTCAAAAAGGGTCATGTACCACAATGTTCATTGCAGCACCATTTACAATAGCCAGGACATGGAATCAACTTAAATGTCCATCAACAGATTAATGGATAAAGAAGATGTGGCACACATATACAATGGAATATTCCTCAGCCATAAAAGAAAAAACAAAATTGCGTTATTTGTAGTGAAGTGGATGGACCTAGAATCTGTACTACAGAATGAAGTAAGTCAGAAAGAGAAAAACAAATATCATATGCTAACACATATATATGGAATCTAAACAAAAAAAATGTTTCTGAAGAACTTAGGGGCAGGATAGGAATAGATGCAGATGTAGAGAATGGACTTGAGGACACGAGGAAGGGGAAGGGTAAGCTGGGACAAAGTGAGAGAGTGGCATGGACATACATACACTACCAAATGTAAAATAGATAGCTAGTGGGAAGCAGCCGCATAGCACAGGGAGATCAGCTCAGCGCTTTGTGACCACCTGGAGGGGTGGGATAGGGAGGGTGGGAGGGAGACGCAAGAGGGAGGAGATATGGGGATATATGTATATGTATAGCTGATTCACCTTGTTATGCAGCAGAAACTAACACACCATTGTAAAGTAGTTATCCTCCAATAAAGATGTTAAAAAAACAAAAAAAGTTATACATCTTAGATTTCTTTATAATCATTTTTAAGTTTTGTAGCAAACTCTTAGTTCTCCGCTGTGTTTTAAAATGATTCTTTATATACTTTATACAAAGATCATAAAATTCTTTCAATATAATATTGTAAGTGCTGTTTCCTGCTTTGAATTGGAATGGGGAATAAAATTGAGGTTATCCATTCTCGGTTTTCAATGCCCGGAGATTTGCCAGATGCTGAAACCACCAGGGTCAAGCAATCCAACTGCCTGCCCACTTATGGTTTTCATCCATCTGTAGTGGTTCTAGAATCTTTCTCCCCACCACTAGGCAAAGCTCATTACAGAGGCTGGAATCGACCCCTAACCAAATGGTTCAAATGTGACTTTTCTCAACTTTTCAGGTATGTGTGGGAAGGTTTCTCAGGGGGGTGCGGGTGGAGGTGGGAATCATATCACTGTTTTATTGAGAGAGAAGTGGAAGGAATTGAGATCAATGCCATACTGAGGTTAGAAAATCAAGGCACACAGATTAAAGCTTTTTTTTATCTTAATAAATCTAAACATATATTAAAAAATAATTTCCAGGACTCAGATTTAGCTTCATAGTTATGTGACAGTGCATTTTCTCTCTGGTTCTCATTTTTGAGAACTGACACATATCTAGCTTACTTATGCTTCTATAAGCACAATTTCATGTGTTTTCAAAAAGCATAATAATATATCCAGTCACTCTTTCTGAAGATGAAGGAACTAGCAGGATTTTTTTGCCATCCATTCTGGGCCTCAATGTATCACCAGCACCTTCAGATCCTTACAGCAACTGCTTCAAGATCTGATATGCTATGCATCAACCAGGGACTCCCCTTTGGCATGTTGAGTTTTCTGTCATTCTCAATAACCCAATGTTTACCAACATCATACTTATTAACAAGTACCTACTAGATTCCAAAAGACATGTAAGGCCAAACAATCTGGTAGCTTAAAATTATCCTAAAACAAATCTAGCAGAGAATATGAAGGAGCCTGTCAGTCTGATTTACTCAATTTTAGATTCAAGATTAGCAAAGAGCTGCCTCAATCTCAAGAGACAACTAACTGGCAAATACATGGTCATTATTCCTTACCATGTTAATTGGTTGTCTTCCAAAGTTTTAATTTTTCTTCCAAACTAACTCTCCATTAGATAAACAAGATCATATATGAAAAAAAAAAAATTCTGTGAAAAGAAAAATGAAACGGCATTTTTAAGATACTTATGAAAGGCAAGGGCAAGTTTATGTTATGATAATTTCAAAGATCTGGGTAAACAATAGCATAATTAATTTTCTTTCTTATCATACTTCATATAGTTTTAGCAAAGAATTGTCACATAAAATCAAATCTTAGAAATAAGCAGCGTAAGTATGAGTATCTCTCAATATATAGAATTTTTGTAAATAGATTTAGATAAATTGATCATATTCATATGACTAAATAACTGAACCTAGGTATTCTAGGTCTTGTACCTTATGCAACATCTGAGAATATTTTTATTTTTCTATCTCACATAAATTTAAATAGTAATGCTATTTGTTCAAGTGTAAATTCATATATTAATGGTATAAAATTTAATTGTTTTTATTGTTGAAATTATAATCAACTATGCAAGATTGTCATTATCCATATCTCAGCCTAACTTTGAAGTGGGTGACTATATTCAGTATTATCTTGATGGTAAAGTTTTGGTGAGAGGAGAACAAAACCCAAACTTTCTTTTTTTTTTTTTTTTAATTTATTATTTATTTATTATTTTTTTTAATTTTTGGCTGTGTTGGGTCTTCGTTTCTGTGCGAGGGCTTTCTCCAGTTGCGGCGAGTGGGGGCCACTCTTCATCGCGGTGCGTGGGCCTCTCACTATCGCGGCCTCTCTTGTTGCGGAGCACAGGCTCCAGACGCGCAGGCTCAGTAGTTGTGGCTCACGGGCTTAGTCGCTCCGCGGCATGTGGGATCTTCCCAGACCAGGGCTCGAACCCGTGTCCCCTGCATTGGCAGGCAGATTCTCAACCACTGCGCCACCAGGGAAGCCCCCAAACTTTCTTTGAAAACAAGTTAACATGAACTTATAGGGGAAGGAAATCTTAATTTTCTAAGCACTAGGAGTTAAGAGCACTTTGAAGAGTTTTAGGTGGCATTCATAAAGCAAATTTCCTGTCCTACACTTTCCCTGATGAAAACTGACAGACAAAGCACAAATGGAAAGAAGGTACTCCATTAGTCCACTGTAATTTCCCTTGTACGAATTAATACGAGGTGGACTCAGAAATAGCTCTTGGTTTGCCTTCCTGTGGGGTGCCCATGTGAGTCTGTGCAGACTCTCTCCGTAAGTAACTGGGTGACAAGCTTAAAGGCACAGCAGACAAAGGAAATCAGCTCTGAAGAGTGATTTCCCACATAAGAAAGTCACTTTTGTCTCTCTCTTTAGTTTCAGGTTTGGCTTTGTTTTGTTTCCTTTTTTCTTTTAAACAATCGCAACCCAGGAGCCCTGCCTAAGGGTATATATTGTAAACCAAACCGTATGGATCACTGAGTTTTCAGCCCCTGGCTTCCATGGCTTTCTCATCCAGGATGTTAGTATTTATGCGATTAACTAACAAGACAAGAGCAAGATATGCTGCTTCTCCCATCCTTCCTTTGGAGGGAGAAAAAAAAAAAAAAAAAAAAAAGGAAAATCTGAAAGCTGTAATTTATTAGTACAAATTGCCAAGAAAATCAATCCATTTCATGACATCGTCCTCCCCCCACCCCCAAGGCTGCACTATCATCTTGGAGTTTAAAGTGTGCTGTCTGTTTCAGAAAAGGGGTAAAAAGCAAGAGACAAAAGTTCAGTATATGGGTCATCACCCTACGCCGAGAGGAAACTCATGACTCAAGTGGTCAGATAACACTCTCATGCTACTGTTTGGAACAAAACCCACTAGGATGAGACTCATATCTCTGCCTCCATCTGCTTTCCTGTCTTTGCAAAATTAAAAAAGGAAAGGATATCTATTTACTGATAGACTGTTCCCTGGTAACATTCTTATAATTTCTACATCCTGCTTAATCATGCTATATCTGACATTGTGTTTATTCTCTTTAACTTGTTCTTGTAAGTCATCCCTGTATTTGAAGAATATTTACCCAAAGAAAACAAAAATTAAATCTTTTTCTCATAAGCCAAAGAAAAGAAGTAACTCTCTATGGACCTAGGATTTGTGCTGTTTGATTTCTGCTTCAAACATCTACAATAAAATATTGAAAATACTTAGTAGAGGTTTCAGATCATAGAAGGACCTGAAGCACAATATTCATTCTGGCACAAGGGCCATTTCCTAGGGACAGAAGGAATGGAATTGTGAAACAGGACTTTCTTTACTGAGGCCGTATTCAGTGAGTAATGGGTAAACCTCTTTACTCAATTATTTATGCTCTGCATAACAAATCTGCACACAGTTATTTGGGGAGAGAAATATATCATGTTTTTAGATGCCCTCGGGTAGGAGCTACATCTCTCTATGATGCATTTTATAGAATACTGACAATTTTTAGGGATCTTGCATGTCAATTTTTCATGCAATACAAGAACCCTTTCCACAATATCATTGCCAAGTAGTTGTCTAGTGTCTACCATTTATGTATTAACACATTTATTTATTTATTTATTTATTTTTATTTTATATTGTAGCATAGTTGATATACAATATTGTTAGTTTCAGGTGTACAGCAAAGTGACTCAGTTAAACATATACATGTATCTATTCTTTTTCAAAGTCTTTTCCCATTTAGGTTATTACAGAATATTGGGATGGCGGGAGGGATAGATTGGGAGTTTGGAATTGACATGTACATACTGCTATATTTAAAATAGATAACCAACAAGGGCCTATGGTATAGCACAGGGAACTCTGCTTAATATTCTGTAATAACACATATTTACTAAGAATGCTAAGTTTTAAGCAGTAAGCTAAGCACATGCAAAGATTTTTAAAAGATATATTATCCTTGTCCTCAAGATTATCACAGTCTAGAAGAAAAGAGACACATGTAACCAATTATAAGAACTATGCTAAGAAAGAGGTGAAAGGTAATAATTAATTCTGAGTGGTTGGGTAATAAAAGAAATCACAGAAAAGTTAATAACAAGATGAGATCTTAAGAATGAGGAGATAGTCACCAGATGGAGATAGGATAAAAGGACATTCTGAGCAAACAAACAAACAACAAACACATCTGGAAATGTGAAAATTCTGGGAGTATTAAATTCATGTAGAGATATTTATTTCTTTTAGGGCTTCACTGTCTAATATGGTAGCCACTACAGATCTCCTTTGACTTATGACGGGATTATGTCCCCGTAAACCAATTATAAATTGAAAATAACATTAGTCAAAAATGCATTAATACACCTAACCTACTGAATATCATAGCTTAACCTAGCCTACCTTAAACGTGCTGAGAACACTTACATTAGCTTACAGTTAGACAAAATCTAATCCAAAGCCTATTTTATAATAAAGTGTTGAATATTATACTTAATTTATTGAAAACTGTACAGAATGTGAAAAACAGAATGGTTGCATGGGTACAGATGGTTGTTAAGTGTATCAGTTGTTTTCCCTTGTGATGGAGTGCCTGACTGGAAGCTGTGGCTCACTGTCACCACACAGCATCATGAGAGTATCATACCACATATTGCCAGCCCAGGGAAAGATCAAAATTCAAAATTTGAAGTACAGTTTCTACTGAATGCATATTGCTTTCACACCATCATAAAGTCAAAAAATTGTAAGTCAAACCATGGTAAGTCGGGAACCGTGTGTAGTACCAAATGGCTATTGAACACGATGTTAGTTCAAATCTAAATGTGCTTTAAGTGTAAAATATACACTAGATTTTTTAAAGTAATTTTTTAAAGACTATAAAATGTATTAGCAATATATTGCTGTGTAACAATTTACCCTAAAATTTAGTAGTTTAATGTTAATGTTAGTTAACACTAACGTTAATTATCTCACAGTTTCTGTGGATCAGGATTTGAGAGTAATTCTTGCTCAGGAACTCTCATGAGATTACAATAAAAATGTCACTTAGGGCTGCAGACATCTGAAGGCTTGAGTGAGGCTGGAGGATCCACTTCCCAAAGATCACTCACGTTGTTGTGGTCAGTAGACCTCAGTTTATTGCTGGCTATTGGTCAGAAACCTCAGTTCCTTGCAACATCAATCATTACCATAAATAAGAGTCCTCATAATATGGCAGCTGGCTTCTCACAGAGTACATGATCAAAGAGAGAGAAAGCAAGCAGGAAGCTTGAATGCCTTTTATGACCTAGCCTCCAATGTCAAACACCATCACCTCTACTTTATTCTATCCATTAGAAACTATTCATTAAGTCCAGTCCACACTCAAGAGAAGAGGAATTTGGCTTCACCTCTTGAAGGAAAGAGATATATTAAACATAGTCCACCCTTTGGCTGAAAATTATTTATACTCTTCTTACATGGAAAATATATGCACTCTTTTCCAAGGCCACCAAAGGTCTCAGCGCATCTCAGTATCAGCTTGAAGGGCTGAATCTTGTCATCTAGATCAGATGTAGATACAGCCTGGAAAGTGACATACCATGTGCCATATTCTACTGGTCACACCAACCAACCCTGATACACTGTGGGAGGGGATTATACAAGGGTAATCAAAAGCCATTGACCTTCGCAGAGATCAATGAGGCTAATTCGGAAGGTGGCTACCACATTGTGTTTAATTATTAATTTTTATATTGACTACATGATTTGTACTAGTTATATCATTTATGTATTTAATATAAACATAACTTTTAAACATTTCCTTTAAATATAAATATAAACAAACATAAACATGTATAAATATGTTATATATATATCAATAAGTATAAATTATAAAAATCTAATCAATCATTATTTTCACCTGTTTATTTTTACTTTTATTTTAATGTGGCTACTAAATAATTCAAAGTTGTATATCTGACTCATATTATATTGCTACTGGTCAACACTGTCCTGGAGGATACACATAAAAGAGAGAAAAATAAGATGTGAGGAAAAAAAGCAGAAGACAAATCATGCGTCATCCTGAATCCCCTCTTAAGTGTTTAGATCTTCTCTAAGCAATAAAGAGACCTTGCGGTTTTGAGCAGGGAAGTAACATTATCTAAGATATGTTTCAGAGTGATTACATCTAACAGCAGGATGTTAGATGGATTACACCAGAGGAGACACTGAAGAGAGATCCAAAAGACAGTGAATCACACAAGGCATCAACCCAGAAGAAAAATCAGGATGAGAGAATAAAATGTTTTTGAGTCACATCCTTAGGGATTATAGTTGAAGGCTTGCAAAGGATGAGTCCACTAAAAGGGACAGTGGTGGATTCTTAAAGAAAGTTTTCGTTTAGAAAAATCAGTGGTTGAAGAGAAACCAGAGAACAGAGAAGGAAGCAACCAACAAAAGTAGGAGGAGTAATAAGAGAGGATAGCAAATGGACTTTTGCTTCCTCTTTGGGGTTGTCACTGTGGATTCTAGATTTAGTTTCTGGTACTCCTGAATGCTCTAGAGGAACAGAGAAGCATCCTAGAGCAATTGCTACACAGGTTGATTTTTTTCCTCCACCCAGTAAACATTGCTTTTGAAACAGTACTGCTTTGTTATTCACAGGTGGTCAACTCCAGCTCAAGCAGTTGGCAGAGCTCTGATAAAAATATTTTATCTTTATCTTTTGCCAGCTCCTACCTCCTATCAAACTTCTGGGAAGGAGACAGTTGTGGATAAGCAGTTTTGGTGTCATCCAGAGCTCTGGTCTAAATGTTTATGATGTGCTGCTATAAAAGAGAAAGTGAAAAGAACAGCTGGCTTTATTCAGTTGAGATTGAAAAGGCTTTTAATGAAAAGTTTAAATTACTCTTCCATCTTTAAAAAAATGCTTTGTCAGTAGCCCTACAAATGGTGAACTCAGTAGCATTTTGGATTATGTAAAATATAATTCTTTAAGTTTTAAGAAACATATTTTCCAGTAACGTTTCCCCTTGTGCCAAAGCTGTTTTCTGAAGTTTTGTATCAATTCCATGCTATGTTAAATAAACCACCATTGTCTAAAAGGCAGAAAGTTTTTGTATAATGTTTAATGTTTAATACTGCAAGTAAAGAAACCCAAAAGAGGAGGGGGGAAAAAGTAACCAGTAACATACACGGAATTTTCTAATTATTTTTCCATTTGTTATCACCTAAAATTTAAAACGTTATATGCTATGATTAAGGCTAAGCTTGTAAACAGAACCTAGAGTAAAAGGGAAGCTTCTATTCTGATGTCACTTTCTCCCTTACACTTTCTGGTAATTTGAAAAGCATAGCTGCAGAGGATTTTTTTTTATACCCACTAGAAATTGGAACACGGTCAACAATTCTCATAAGACCTAAACAGTCTTATTCACTGCATTGTTAAGAATTGTTCAGTTGATTGTATTTGATGATGAGTGAATATTTATTTTTCCATCAATGTGAAGTTTTTCTTGATCAGGTAATTTTTATAGGTTAATTATATCCTGAAAATAAGGAAATCACAAAAGTGGTTGTCATTACAATCCCAAGAGTGACTCAGTGAAGAAAAATATTTAAATCTATTCTTTATTCTGGATAGGTAGCAAGGAAAAAATGAACATCTCTTAAAGGCATGCAGCAATATTCCTTTTCTAACATTGTATGTGAGTGGATAAAAATAAATTAAAAGGGAATAGAAGGAAAGGAATCCCCATGCAAGTAGAAATAAGCATAAAATCTTTATCTAGCTTTCTTCCTTGTTTCCTCTCATGCATTCAACCAATATTTATTAAACAACTACTTTATCCCAGGCATACTTGTAGATACTGGGGAATACAAAGCTTAATTATAATACAATTTCCTCTCTCAATGTGATTATATAATCCATCAGGGGAAGCAAACATTTATGCAACTAACTACAATACAAAGTGATAAGTACTGTAACAACTTACATTTGTATAGCATTTAATGTGTTGCATATAATTTTCACATGTTTGATTTTATTTACTCTTAAACCCATTTAGTAGGTGATTTATTATCCCTGACACCATCAGTTAATATAACAGCAAGCTGAGACATAGGGATGGTGCTCAGCACCATGTTCTTTAAGGAGAATAGAAGACATGGATTGGAGTCCAGTGAAATTTCTCTTAAAAAGTATAATGGATCTTGAAAGAAAAATGAATTTTTAAGAGAAAACGATAATAGGTTTTCATTGAAAAGCTGACATTAGAACAAATTCTTCATGGACAAGTAGCATTTAACTCAGGAAGAAAGAACATTTCAGACAAAGTAAACACCATTAGCTATGGTGTAGAGCTATTCCCACAAATGGAAGGTTCTAGGATCAGTAATTCTGGAGTTGTGGGCAATGATGCTGGAAGGTAGACTGTAGTCTGTATGTGAGAGACTTTAGCTGTCATCCTGAATAGGTTGGCCTTTGTCCCAAAAGAGAAGGGGGCCACTTAAGAGGCACTTTATTCTTTAAGTAAAAGAGTAAAACAATAGGCTTTGTGTTTTAAGAAGACAATTTGGATTCGATATAGAGAATGGAATGGAGACAGGGAGAGCAGTTAGTGACAGCAAAGTGGAACAATGGGAGAGAGGGGAAATTCCAAATAGAGCAATGAAAATGGGGAGAAAAAGTGTACATAGAATTCAGAAACACCCAAGAATCAAGAAAAGAATCAGGTAAAGCCCTGAGGAGTGTTCCTCATTTTCAACTGCCAAGAGATCCAGTACCCAGAAAATGTGAAAGAGGCAATGAGGCCCATTGTCCTGCAAATGCTTTATAGAAAGTTTAATGAGAGAAGCTGTCCGTTGCTTGATGAGTCTGCCAGAAACCATGAGTTTGTCAGGCAAAAGGTAAAATCTAACGATGAGAACAAATATTTCTTAACCTGTAAAGAAAATCCACAGCTGAATTCATTGTGCATAAGGGTATATTACAAGCCGAAATTATAACTACATCTCACAGGGATTTTTGCATGCTGAATAGGCAAAGATGGTTTCGTCAGGTTGAAGTGGCACACTTGCTACCACTTGGTAGCTCTTCAAATGTGTCAGTGTTAGGAAATGTATCATTGATCCCAGTGTTCTTTGTTATGTAGGCAGCCTCTGTGCTCTTCAGCTAACAAAACAGCAATGAAGGGCAAGGTCCCAGGGCCAGTCATCTTTCCTCAGGGAAGGAGCTGCCAGCTCATCAGGCAATCAAACACTTGTTGGGAGTCATTTCTGCTAAGTAGCACTCTTACCCAAAGGCACTGAAAATACTTAGGTTTTCCTTGATAATACTGAGCACTTTTGTAGCACCTTCGAATCATTAATTAGTTAATCTGAACACCATCCCTATGAGATAGGTAAGGATAATTATCCTCATTTTACAGATGAGAAAACAAACACTAAGAGGTTAAATGACTTTGACAAGGTTATTTAGGAAGCTGGAGAGGCAGAGCTAAAATGCAGACAATTTTCAGACCTGAAGAAATAAAATGCTCTTTTCTTCAGCACATAACAAATGTAATTCTAATATGTTTAAGCAATCCATATGATGTCATTGTTTTCTTTTTGATCTAGATGACCTGGGGCCTTAAACCTAGTCCAGTCAATCACCAGTTAGTGATGGGTAGTGACTAATAGGGTGATATATGTTGCTGTTGGCTGCCACCAGTGCTAGACTGGTTACAAGTACTGGAAGATAATGTAAGAGGACTGAAAAAGAAGTACCACAGAGTCACTTAGACACTGAGTTCAAGTGAAAGAAAATTATTAATTTTAATAGCCCTATATAAAGAGAAATAACTCTCAATTAAAGCACATATCAAAATATTAGGAACAAATCAGGACTTATTTTAAACCATTTGATCTTAATAATACTGTTAGTCTACAATGGAAAAAAATTAATAAATATAGTCTAGAAGTATTTACATCACTATCTGCCAAAAATGACCAAAGAATTGGTGGATTCCATATATCTCAACATAATTGATTGGTTAGGGACTAACCTTTTTTTTTTTTTTTTTTTTGCTGCGTTGGGTCTTCATTACTGTGCCCGGGCCTTCTCTAGTTGTGCGAGTGGGGGCTACTCTTCCTTGTGGTGTGCGGGCTCTAGGAGTGCAGTCCTCAGTAGTTGTGGCGCGCCGGCTCAGTAGCTGTGGCTCATGGGCTTAGTTTCTCCATGGCATATGGGATCCTCCCAGACCAGGGATAGAACCAGTGTCCCCTGCATTGGCAGGCGGACTCTCAACCACTGTGCCACCAGGGAAGTTAGATATTAATTTAATTTAATTTAACATCTACAGTTTAGAAATTTTAAGTAAACAATTTTACCCAAATTGTGGGTTTTTTCACATTGACTATCTATACATAAAATAGTGAATCTATAAAAAATCAAACTGAGATCAAACATTCTTCACATCCATCCTCCTCTTTCCAAAATTTAATGTGTTCACTGCACTATTGGAATTATTTTCACTTATGGCAACTTTCATATGAACTGTAAAATTATAATTCCTTAACATTAATAAATATTCATAGGCTGCCCACTTGCATATTGGTTTCTATGGGACTAATGTTACGTAACTCCTATGTTTCCATATTCATGTAGACATAAAGGATGTTATATTTGCCTACAAGTCATGAAACTTGAAATTATTTGGCTAGTGTAAGGAGCACTTGCAATATCAGATTTTTTGTTAAGAACAGAGGTCTCAATCTAAAATGTATGTATGTCCTAGGAACGAGTATTCTCCTGGGAAAGACAAAAGGAAGGTAAAACAAGAAAGAATTCACAGCTCATCTGTAAATTGCACATCTAAAACCAATCTTTTAGATCCTTTATTCAATTTGCATAGCTTACCTTTTTATTTTAAATTACACATTTTTCCATTAAAAGGGAAATTTTAAACTCAAATATAAATGAGAAAATCCCACTATTCTTTTCAAGAAATAGACTTACCTGAGTCCAAAGCATTAAAGAACAACTTAAAATTTCAGTAACATTTTCATAGAATGGAGTAGGGAACATTTATTTTAAGTCCAATTACAAGATTTCCTAAGCATCTCCTTGAACCATTTCTCATTTTCTTCAACCTTTATCTCTCCTTGTTTGCAAATATCCTTTCTCACTCTCCCACCAAAACTCTTTTCTTAACAACCATCCTTCTCCCAGTCTCCACTGCTCCTTCCGGGGCCACTTCACTCCCACTCTTCTCCTTGGACCCTTGGACTACCTCCAGGTTGATTCATCCCCTCCTCACATCTTTTTATTTCTACCCCATAATTCAACCTTTCTTGACTTTCCCCACATGAATACTTATCCATGCTCAGCAAATTCTTATTCTGCTCAGCAAAGCATTGGATTTCTCTAGATCCTATATCTTTAAAGAGTGCAAGAGAGAGAGAATGTAAATATTTATCATGATAGTTTCCTTGTCATGAATCAAAGGAATAAAGGAAAAAGAATAGAGTACGTATGAAAAACTAGTGGAAAACAGGAGAGAGAAATATTAACTCATACACGTAAAGCTGGCAAAGGTGAAAAAACTAATAAAGGTCCCATGCCCAGAGAAATTTAAAAGCAGCCTTACAAGTCTAGGGATTTGCCTCCGTGAAATCAAAAAGGGAAAGGAAAATGATCAGATATCATAGCAGCCAACACGCCTCCCCCAGTTGGACAGTGCTTTCCCAGCAGGGGGTCTCTCTCCTGTATTAGCCTCTCAGAATCAGTGTTCACAATCAATCTCTATTGAGCAAGGACAATTTCAGTCTACTGAGTGAATCTTTGAAAACCTACTAAAGAAAATCTCCAAAGAGGTACTTACTGTGGCACAGCAACCCTGACAATGGCAAAGAAAGGTCACAGGCCTCCCACAGGATAGTAACCCATCACCAAAGCCTTGGGGTGATTTTTTTCATTTCTTTTGCTGGCCAGTGAGGGCATCAGATCGGTTCAGTAATGCTAGTGGAGAGAACGATTAAAAAAAAAATAGGAAGACACCAGAAAATCAGTATGATAAAGAAAAAAGAAGGAAATACTCCTGAGGTTTTGCAAGAGGTGTATCTAATGCTGTGGAGCATTAGCAAGACCAATGGAGGCTGGTGACCATTAACTAATCATGGTCCCAATTATAGCTAATCCCAAGATAGGCACCAGCAAGATGGCACATTATTGTCTTCTTCCGCTGGTGAGGACAGGGAAACGGGGACGATTATACGTGAGCACTGCACTTAAGCGTGCTAAAAAGAAAATAAAGATATCATTGGGAAGGTCTCATCCTATTCTTCTAAATCAAAGAGAGAAGAGTGGGTTGGCAGTTGATAATGAAGATATTGACAGACTGAAGTTTGTTAAATATGTGGAGACTTATCGTTAGAAATTTCCAGTGGGGGAAAAAAAGCCAAGACTGAACTCACTTTTGAGTGTGAGTACATATTACAAATAAATAAAAGGAAAGGTGTGGGTGAAAATGGGCAAATACACACACACACACACACACACACACACACACACACACACACACAGCTGTAAAACATCAGAAACAGATATTAATTCCTTAAAACAAAGGGACTATATTGAAGATGTTTTCATGAAATCCCCAAACACTAACATAGTTCAGACTCTAGTGGAATCCCACATGTGAGCAATTAAAGAACAGTGTTAAAACTTGCAATTCACACAAAGAAAAATGTAGTAAAAAAGGGGGAAGTAAGTAAATATATGTTAAAATAGGCCTGGAGCCTTTCAATATTTAGTGAGCATCAGAAGTGCCTGTAGAGTGGGTTTGTTAACACAGATTTCTAGGCTCCATTCCCCAAAGTTCTGATTTCAGTAGGTCTGGGTGGGGCCTTCCAGGTCATGCAGATGCTGCTGGTCTGTGGACCATACCATGAGTAGCACTGATCTAAAATATGCAACCATATCATGGACATTTAGGTTTCCTGTAAATTCAGATTTATCACAAGTGATCAGCCACCAGGGACCTTAATTTCAGAGCAGTTTTCTGAGACATCTGACATCAATCTCTCAACCTCTATGCACCTCAGTTTTCCATTATGTGGCGTTATTAAAATAGCTATCCTTAATTTTCTAGTGCAGTTTGATAATTAGGTGCATTCTTAATGGTGGCTGAGGTCCGTAATTATACAATTAAGGTTCTAAAACCTTTTGAAATCCTAACATGGAGAGTACTTTCACACAAGTGTCCTTGTTATTATTTTTTAAATCCCTGTAATATCAACCAAATCCAGCAGAAGCAATTCTGCAATCTATAGCCAATTCACACTTGCCCCAGGTACTAATTATAGAAAACTTGTGACTTTTCTGTTTGCAAAGGCTGAAGTTTTTGAGGAAATAAGCAGCTTCCAAATGTCAAGCACTTAACATAGCCTCCTCTCCCACTAAAGAGGTTGCTGTCTAAGGATGGGAAAATTTCTGTTATTACAAAAGGGATTTACTCTGACCAGGCTCGAATTGACCCATGGGGCAAAGAGTCATTTGTTCAGTTGGCCTTCTCTGCAAGAAAGAGAACATTTTGGCCATACTTCTGCCAGAGACTTTTTATTCTCTAGTCTGACCATGTTTCTGGACACTTAGCTAAGGAAAAGCAAGTTGATAAAGACATTGATTACATTTTTCTTAATTTTTTTGCCTCATAGATGTAATGAAAATCATTCTCTAGAAAAATATCTTTACCAAATGCATCACATAATACTGAAAAAGATATTATGTTAATATGATCGTGATAATACTAAATTAAGCAGTAATGACAATGAAAATACTGAATTCACCTCTCCTTCCCTCTTCACTTGCCTTGTTTCTCCTTCTTTCTTTGCCTTCCTTTTTCATTTTTCTTTTTCTTCTCTGTACTCTTTCCTTCTGTCTATCTTCCTCCTAATAAAGGGACATTACATGATTCAAGTTAAAACTCATCATCATCATCATAAATTGCTTCAACATCATTGGGTACCATCATGTGGCATTATCATCATCATTATCTCGGGTGGCTGGAGATGCCAAAGCACGTTCCTCCCCTCCTCTCTTCCTTTCCCACAGCTTCCAAGATAAGAGGATCTTTATTCTCACCATCAAACTTCCTGTTTCTGAATACAAGAGAAAAGGGTTATTTTCTCTTTCCTTCTCCCTTTTCCCCAATACTATATACTGCCAATGTAATTTCTGTTGTTTCTTCCCTTTATTCGTTTTACCAGCAATTATTTACAGCTCCTTAACTGAAAAGAAATTGGCAAGGAAAGTTGGCATTGGACAGCATTTTAGATTTCACTCAATGGTGTAAAGATGGGGAAATGACCTCCTGCAAAGTACCAATGGACTAGATTGTTCTATTAACTATTTAAGTGAGCATGCAACATTATTACTTCAAAGCTTCATCTACTGCAATTATGTCTAAGTATGCCCTCACTGAGAAGATCCTGGATGCGATGTCGAGGGGTCATTTCCAAGTCAAAAGCACGCCTCGCTTTCCATAGTAAAATCAGATGTCAACGATGTCACAACTCTCTGAAGGAGAGGGCATGTGCATACAGTCATCGCAGGGTTACAGCTCAAGTCAAGAGATTTTCTTTCAGATAAATAATTTCATGTTGCTTCAAACATCATTTTATTTCCTAATTGGTAGTGCATACTTCTTTGCTGGATAAATGGAATGGACTAGGTATAGCATCATCCTTAATTAACTGGTGTGCTGGTTACTTAAGAGGGCACACACCACTTGTGTTATTAAACAGTGTCATGTCGGATTTAATGGATGTCATTATGGGGGTTCCTCAGGGATCAATCTTTGGCCCATTGTTATTTATGATCTTTATAAATAAGCTGACAAGGCAGTGTTCTGAGTGTAGTGTGCATCTTTATGCTGAGGATACAATCCTGGGTGGGAGCGCTCAGTCACTGAGTGAACTCTCAAGCAGCCCTGTTCGGGAATTCCTTTGATGGAAATTGAATTGTTTCAACAAAGCAAAGAAATACTTAGGCATTTTGTGTAGGAATTCTTTAAAACTGTTCATTCAAAGATAAAGTTTAAATACCCAGGTATTTCTATGATCAGAATGATCTTAGAGGAAGTGCTATTATTGGCTATTATTGACACAATTGTGCTCGTATTTAAGTCATATCAGGTACATTGTATTTAGAAAGACAACTAAAAATATTTTATTCTGAAAATTTAGAGGAAAATTTAGGCAAATTTCTGCTATGGGAATAATGGGTTGTAAGGAAACTAATTGGTTTTTAACATAGATATTTCCTCCTCCTAAGGGTACTACCTGACCTCCTCAGTCTGCATTAAATTTCCTACATGTTTTCATTTGCACCTTGTGCTTACTTTTCAATCTTCCCACTAGATTTTCAGCTTTTCGAGGGCAGGACCATATCTTTAGCTCTGCAGCCTCAGAGTCTAACCCACCATAGGTTATATCTTAGATACTAAGAAAATGTTTATAGAATGCGTGTATCAGTCTGTGTTTTGGTCAGGGAAAAAAAAGAGAGAGAGCAGGGAGAAGGAGAGAACGAGAGAGACTACAGGTATTATGAAGAGAAAGAAGCTTAATATAAAAAATGGAAATAACATAATTGTGGGACATGAAGTTCTAGAAGCCAGCACCTGGAGGAGTGAAGAAACAGTCACTCAAAACTTCCACCTCAAGCACTGCAGTAGGTGGAGACTCCAGAGCTCACAGAGAAATTTGAGAAGCTGCAACTACTGTGGTACAAAAAGGAGCTTGTAAAGGAGTCTGAGACGCTACCATGTCTGGCCACCTTGACCGTGAAGAGTGAGCCCTTGGAATACACTGAGAACCCACCATACCTGATAAATGCAATCTTCTGAGAATAATGACCCCTCCTTTTCTCTGGCTTCTCATTGTCAAACTTTAACTTGGGACCATTCAGGGAAGGGGATTATGGGAAGTGTAAGCTGGGCTTTCCTTGAACAAGACAGAGTAGATCTTAGGCACAGAGGGAAGAGTGATGTAAAGTTGACAGGTAGCAATCCAGTGTGATATACAAATAAAGTGCAAGCATCCCAACACAAAGGAAAGCTTGTTCAACAACTGCAGTAAGTCCCCTACATACGAACCTTCAAGTTGCAAACTTTCAAAGATGCGAACATGTGTTCCATCAACATCAGGCGTAAGTGAAATTGCAGCTTGCCCTCCATCTCCTATTGCTAAAGATCCTTCAGCTCTACATCTCCTACCTCCTCTCACTCCTCCAGTCAGTAACTCTTCTAGCCTGTTCACTTGATGCCAGCCCCTGTATGCCAGCTGTTTTACTGTACTACTTACTTTTCAAGGTACTGTACTATAAGATTAAAAATGTTTTCTTTATTTTTTGTGTTTCTTTGTTTTTTATGTATTATTTGTGTGAAAAGTATTATAAACCTATTACAGTACAGTACTATATAGCTGATTGTGTTAGTTGGGTACCTAGGCTAACTTTGTTGGACTTACGAACAAACTGGACTTACGAACTCGCTCTCGGAACGGAACTCGTTCGTATGCTGGGGACTTATTTCAACACAAAGGAAAGCTTGTTCACCAACTATTGCCCTAGGTAGAGAAAGACTTCGTTTTAGGACATTATTTAGATATAAGTTAAACCAAGAGAAGAGAGAAAGTATCTGCCAACTTCTCTGTAATATTCTTAAGGTTAGCCTGTTAGATAATAAAACAAACAGGGGCAAAGGAATAAAAAGAGCTGTCTCTGCCAATAAATGTTTTTGTTCTGACAGACTAGGAAAATTAACACAGTAAGCAGGATTTAGTTATTTTATTGAGGATGACTGAGGATATAGGATCAAAAATAATTTATATTTTATGATTTAACAACTAAGTACTACCGAGGAATACTTCCAGTTCTCTCTCTTTTGGGGCACCATGGACATGGCTGTCATTGGATCTGCCAGAAATAGTCTTGCCTGTCCTAGCTTGGCAGAGAGTGATTATATCGTCGTAGGTTTAGAACTATCCCATGTGAACCCCCTTCCAGTCGCTTCACTTATATCACAGTCTACCTTCACACAATGACAAACCACAAATAATTGTACTATAAGCAAATGGTTCTTGATTGTTACAGTTAGGCACCATATCAGCAAAATTATTATAATTCTATGTCAGGCAATGTGCCATTATTCCTCTCTGAACTAAAAACGGTAAGAATGGACTTGGTGCTATGACTTCAGTAAGACAAAACCCAAGAGGGAGAATAAAAAGGAAGGAAAGGATCTCTTTTCTTTCTCTCTTTCTTTTTTTTTTGCTCACATGTCCAAATATTTTCTTTTTAAAACTTTTCCTAATGGTTTGCATGTAAAGAAGATAGAACACTTTTTTATGTAGAAATTCTGATAATATGACTATAGTTAAGGTTCATTCATTTACTCAGTGAATATTTACCAAGAAGCATTTAATATGTACATGTCATTATATTAAGTCCTATGAGGGATACAAAAAAGTGAATCTGAAATAAGCTATATTCATAATAAATTCACTATCTGGTAAGGAAAATAAAATAAGCTCATAAATAACTCCAATACAATGTGAAATATAAGTGTTAAAATATTTAAATTCACTACTCTGCAAGTAGTGAGATCAGGGAAGCTAGTGTCATTGAGTTTTGCTTTGTAGAATGAGTGTAACTTGGATTCTCTCCAATTGGGCTTTTTGTTCCTACACTAAACTGATTTTATCAAGGTCACCCATGACCTTCAAGTTGATCAGACTTTATCTTAGTTGACATGTCAGCATTAGACAGAGCTGACTATTCCTTCTGACTTTTTCTTCACTTGACTTCCAAGACATTGAAGCCTTTTCTCCTGTCTCCCTGGTTGCCTCATCTTAATTACCCTGGTTTATTCTTACTATACTCCAGTTATACTGGCCCATTTGCTGTTCCTCAGACATTCCAGGTACACTCACACCTTAAAGACTTTGCTCTGAATGTTCCTCTACCTGGATCACTCTTTTTCCAGATAATCATATGGCTAACTCTCTCACTTGCTCCACATCTTTCCTCAGCTGTTCTAGTGGGTTGAATGGTGGCCCCCCAAAAGACATGTCCATATGCTAACCCCTAGAACCTATGAATGCATACTTACTGGAAAAAAGAATCTTTGTAGATGTAATTAAGTTAAAGTCCTTGAGATGAGAACATCCTGGATTATCTGGTTGTTCCCTAAATCCAGTGATGTGTCCTTGTAAAAGACACACAGAGTAGAGACACACAGAGGGAAGGGGAACACACAGAAGAGAATGCCATATGATGACAGAAACAGAGACTGAAGTTATGCACTCCCAAGTCAATGAATGCCCAGAGCCACCAGAAGCTGAAAGAGGCAAGGCAAGATTTTCTCCTAGGCACTTCAAAGGTTGTGCAGTCCTAACAACACCTTGACTTTGGACTTCTGGCCCCCAGAACTGAGAAAAAATAAATTTATGCTGTTGTAAGTCACCTGGTTTGTGGTAACTTGTTACAGAAGCCCTAGGAATCTAATAATAGATGCCAAGTTTCAAATGAATCTTACCTTGACCATCCTTCTAAAAATGGCTCCGCCTATCTGCAATGCCCTGGTACTTCCAGTTTTGCTTACCCTGCTCTATTTTTATGGCACATATCACTTTCTAAAATACTGTAAGTTCACTTATTCAAATACGTTTACTGTTTATTATCCATCTCCTACTAGAAAATACAATCCACAATGACAAGGATTTTTGTATGTTTTGTTCACTGATGTATTCCAACTGCCTAAAGCAGTGCTTGGCTTGGCATATGTTAGGTACATAATAAATATTTGCTAATGAAAGCACAGCCCCAAACACGACAAAACACAAAAAATGTTTAAGGAACAATGAGATACAGTCTTGAGTTTACCAATGGATCCTTGTAATATAAACCTAGAAAATTAGACTGGGAGAATCTGGATAAAAGAAGGCAATAAATTCAAACTTAACTTGTAAACCTACAGAAATTCTTTTTGTGTAGGGACATCGTGTGATCAGAGCTATGCTTCATTATGCATAATTGATGATTCCCTCCTTGTTGAGGAAGTCACCTCATATAAAACTCTTGGCCTCTCAGGGCTCCTTCACTCATTTTTCATCAGGGAGGAGATAGAACTTACCTCATGGTGAGGTTGATAAAGGAATAAACTAGACTAGCTCAGTCTACACTCATCCTCTTTCCTCTTTTGAGACACTACTCACAGGATGCATGTGCTTTGCTCTCCAACACTATTAATTTTAAGAGGGCCAGGCCCCTGCCTGGAGAGGCTTGTGAAGGTATAGATAATCTAAGAGACATAGGATTAGCTATGGAACCTGCAAAGAAGTCATGCTTTCTACTCCATTACACCATGACCTTACTAGATAAAGTTATCAAAATGAGCAAAGATCCTTTGTTCATTGACATCAGATAATACAAGGTAAATTTTCTCCAGTCTGTGATTTTCATATTACATCTCATTTGATATAGAGTATAAAATGAAAAGGCATCCATAAAGACAAAAGATGTGTTCTGAAGGTAGAAACAAAACATCACTTTTAAAATTGAGAATTAAGAATATTTTGGAAACTGTACTTAGAGTCATTAGGACACATTAATATCTTTGTAGACAAGTCAAAAACTACTATTTTTCAAAATCACAGAAGGAGAATATCTCAGCCCAAATCTAAGTTCTATATCTTACTAGCTCTTTTAATCTGACCAATCATTTTGTGTCTTTTGACCTCAGTTTCTTCATGTTTAACTTTTAGGATAAATTTTTCCTCATAAGGTTGTTCTCAATACAAATGACCTGTGTTCATGGGAACCTCCATACTTCCACAAGAAGGGATTTCTGCTATAATAACACTGCTGGTTTCTCTTCTACTCTTTCATCCACTTACCTAGTTGGGTTTTGAGAGAAAGAAGTGACCATGTTCTGCTCAATCCCTTCTTGTTTCTTTCTTGAAAGCAGCCATTTAAGAGATGCATATATTTTCTGCTACTCTATGCTATAAGCTTAAGGAGCAAGCCCCAGTGGGCAGAGGCCTGCAGCCATCCAGCCATGCCATGACTGGGAAGTAAGTTTGTCTAATTAGAGGGTAAAGTATTAGCAAAACTACTGTGGCCACACATATATTCCATGTCCTCAATTCAGCTTTTATTAGTAATAAAACTCTTAATTTTCCTTCCATCTCACTGATTTTTGTATTTATTTTTCATATGGTTCCAAACTTGGATAGGGAAGAGGTACATTATTAATGGCCTTCCTCAAAACTCCAACATCCTCTACAAATACAAATTAATGCTATTATTATGCAATATCTTTGAGCTGTGTTTGCAAATGACTACCACGTGTATTTATTTTTGCTTACTTTTCCTGCTACAAGCAATGAAATATCTTTCAGATCAAATTTTCTACACCAATAGCAAATCAGAAAAGGGCAGAGAAAGAAAGAAATGAAACGAAATACTCAGTAAATGATATAGATTTGTCATGCTTTGTAACTATGCAGTCCTTCACTGTATACGTCCTTCAAAATAAAAACCTTCCTGCTCACATACTTAAATAGCTCTATTGGTTTTGGAGTGTGTGTGTTGTGTGTGTTGTGTGTGTTTATGGTTTTCAATAAAAGAATTGTTCTTTCCTATTTTTAGGAAAAAGTTATCTAGGAGAGGTTTGTTTTTCCATCGTGCCCCTGCACCCCCTTGATTCCTTCCACTTCCTAGCTGAGGTCATTATAACCCTGTACCCAGGGAAAAGGAAGAAATTGGTCTATTGTTTTCTTCTTCAGTCTCCAATGGCTAGAAGACATTGTATCTTGAGCTTAATCACCAAATAGTATAATATCATCCAAGCCTGGGTTATACGGTTATTTAAGAGAAAACTGTAGTTGTTTTAATATGGTTATTGTAGCCATACATTTTGTTTTTATGAGTTTTTATATAGCACTATTACTTGTGTGGTAATCTTAAGGATATTTTTATAATTTGTTTTACGTGTTAAGTATTATAGAGACCTTGCTAACACTGCTATAGTTAAAGGTCTTCAAGCATCTCATTTGATTCGAGCATATTCTCTGACTTAAACCTTTCCTTCTTAACAGGGGTTACATATACAGCTTTTGCTCACTGATTTATGCCATTTGCTATTGGAAATTTTAGCCCTTTTTCTTTAGAAATAGATCATCTCCAATCTCCCAGAAATTCTGCCTATGAGAAATGACCCATGTTCTACACATGCAAAGCTCTGCAGTCTTCTACTTAGCCTGATAAATATCACTTCTTTTGATTCCATGTGCCAGCACAGTACTTGTTTGTGACCCAACCCCTCTTTCTGTTTCTCTAACTTTTCAATCTGTAACATTAGTATTTGATTGGCCTTTTGTTTATGTTAAAAAAAAATCACAGATTTTAGATGCTGTTATTACTCATATACCTTCAACCTATGTTCTCTGTTTTCCTTAATTCCTTAATCTGAGAAGATGTTCCTCAGAGACGAAAATTCTGGAGTTGTTATGACATCTTATTTCACTAGTGAGACCGTTTCTAGGAAAGTAGTTGCTGTTATTCAAGCAAGAATAGCTTATTCTTATGCTGTGGATTATAGTAGAGGGGACAACATCTGACAACATACAAGAATCATTGGGGACAAACACTCCATGACAGCTTATTTTGTTTTCTTAGGAATTACTCCATGCTCATTAGGCATATTTGTTATGTTTTGAATTTTTTTTTGGTTTGTAATACCATATAGAAACACACCTTTACATGCTGAACATACATGAATAGATATACACATATCATAGACAGCATCACCTAATCGCCTAATCGTATGTTACTTGAACTTTAAAACTCTTAATAGATACAGCTAGGGAATGAAAAGAAGGAATAAAATTACACTATAAGTATCATGGTCACTTACAGATTCAAATAACTAGTCTGTTTTTTTAAATGGCATTAAAAAGGGACCAAGAGAGAATTTTCAACTTAGATTAGGATATAGAAAGTTGTAAGGTACAATCTTTCCAACTTAGCAATAAGCCAGTTAAATGACAAAATCATAGATTAAAAAAAACTAAATTCAAAAGAGTGGTGAATTTTCTGGAAGAGAAGCACAGTTGCTTTCAGCACTGTTAGAGTGGCAGAGGAACGGGGAAGGGTAAACTGGCCAAACTTAACAAACTTGTAAGGGACCACATGTGGACTAGTGTGATGAATTAGAACCGCTAAAAGCCATAGAGTGAATCTGCATCTACTTGCCAACTCTTCCCCAATACACTTCACCAAACACAAGGATCTAATATGCCAAAGGCTGGGGCAGGGCAAGAATTCTGAGAGATAATTCCCCTTGGGATTTGTAGGACCTTCCCCTAGTGTAAGTCAGTGGCAAGGCTGCAGGGAAGAGCAGAGGGAAATCCCTCAGGGACACACTCAAAACCTTTATCAAGTGAAGTCAATGATTGCAAAAGATTGGTGAAAAGGTCAAAGAACTGAAAAAAATTCCTCCAAGACACTTTGAACTTTGACCCAGTGCAATGCAGAGGTCTTCCAGAGGTTAGTACAGGAAAGTTAAGTGGAGAGACTACTGCTAGGGTACAGAAAGTCAAGGGTAGAACTGGAGTGAAGAAAGAACTCACCAGTGACTAACAAAACAAGCAGCTGGGTGTAAAGGAGAGAGAGATCACCCACAATTTGAAAAGCTAGCAGGAGGACTCTAACGCATAAAGAAATCTCTGGAGTTTCTTAAACAGCTGAAGCTAGTGGTGATTTGAAAATAACTAAAGTTGCAGCAAAGCCCAAACCCAACTCGATTACCTGATTAGATTGAAGCCACTGGACACTCCAGCAGCCTGACAAGGGAACATGTCTTTCTCTGGGAAATAAAAATTATTTACCTCAGTGTCTAGTATTTTTTTACACACAATGTGTAGCATATACTTAAAAATCATGAGACATGAAAAGAATCAAGAAAACATCACTTACAATTAACGGAGGACAAATAGAAGTGAATTTAGAAATAGCACAGATGTTGGAATTATGAAACAGTGATTTTAAATCTTATGTTCCTGTATTTCAATATGTTAAAGAACCTTGGGGTGGACAACATACGTAAACATTTGAGGAATTTGAGCAGAGAGAAAAGAACAACACAAAATAATCAAATAGAAATATAAAAGACATCAAAAATAAACAAAATATTCAGTGGACTTAACATAAGACTAGAAACAACAGTGAAAATAATCAGTGAACTTGAACACAGGTCAGGAGAAATTAGTCAAACTGGAATACAAAAGGAAAATATAAATGAAAAAACAGAAATAGATGTACAAGATCTGTGGAACAATATTAAAATATTAAATGATATATGAATGATTGAAATCTAAGATAGGAGAAATGGAGTAGAAGAATATTTGACTGAGAAAGAAGTTACTGAGAATTTTCAAAAATTAATTAAAGACATCAACCCTAGGATCCAAAAAGCAAAGTGAATACCAAGCCAAATAAATTTAAAGAAAACCACACTTAGGCACTTCATCAAAATTCTGAAAATCAAAGAAAAAGAGAAAACAAAAAATTCAGCCAAAGGAGAAAGCTAAATACATTACATACCAAGACACAAGAAGTAGAGAAATGGCTGACTTATCATCAGAAACAATGAGGCCAGAAGGAAATTGAGCAACACATTAAAAATACAGAAAGAAAAAAATTATCCTAAAATTTTATATCTAGCAAAAATTATCCATCAATTATAATGGTGAAATAGAGCTATTTTTAATTATTTAAAAAGAAGTGGAGACAATTAATTCCAAGCAGAACCACCCTACAAGAAATGTCAAAGAAATTTTTCAGGGTGAGGGAAATTAATACTAGAGGAAAGACTACATCATCAGGAAAAACTAAAAATAACAAAAAGAGTGAATATATGTGCAGGTATAAGACCTTTTCCTAATAGACTATTGACCAGTTTAAGTAAAAATAATAACAATGTGTATATAAGCAAAATATATGCCAACAGAGGGAGAATGAAGTAGGAGGGGAAAAAAATGTAGGTAGATATAAAGTTTTTACCTTGTTTGTGAAATAATAAAGTATTATTTGAAGGTACTCTATAATATGATAAGGTGCATATTCAAATCTCTACAGAAATATTAAAAATAACACAGATAGGTATTGCAAAAAATTAATATAACAGAAAATAAAATACTAAACAATACTAGATTTAATAAAATAAAGATGGAAAATGAATAATAGGAACAAAGAACAAATGAGAGTAATAGAAAATAAATATTGATAGTTTTGACTTAAATCTAACTATGTCAATAATTGCAATAAACTTCAATGGAATGGATACTCCAATTAAGTGGCAGAGACTGTTAGATTGCTTTTTTAAAAAACAGCTAAACCAAGCTATATGCTGTTTGCAAGTGATACATTTTGTATATAAAGACAAATATAGGCTGGAAATACAAAGTATGAAGAAAGACACACCATGTAAGCACTGATTATAAGAAAGCTGTTGTGGCTATATTAATGTCAAAATAAAACTAGAATTAAACAAATGTGGTAGAGAATAATGCCCCCCAACACACACACACACACACACACACACACACACACACACACACACACTGTCCTAATCCCTGGAACCTATGAATGTTACCTTGCAGGGCAAAAAGGACTTTGCAAATGTGATTAAGTGAAAATCTCAAGATGGGAAAATTTTCCTGGATTATCTAGTGGCCTCAATATGATCACAAAGGATTATAAGTAAAGGAAGAGGGTTAAAGTCATACAAAATTTGCTCCAAGAAAGCAGAGGAACAGAAAGAGATTGAAAGATGCTATGCTTCTGGATTTTAAGATGGGAGATAGGGCTTCCAAGGAATGCAGGTCAAAGGATGGTAGCCTCTAGAAACTAGAAAAGAAAAGTAAAGAGATCATCCCCTAGAGCTTCCAGAATGCAATCTTGACAACCCATTTTAAGACCTCTAACCCTAAAACTAAAAGAGAATAAATTTATTTTAAGTCACTAAGCTTATGGTAATTTTTTATAGCAACAAGACAAAACTAGTACCCAATTTAGCAAGGTCCCATAATACAAGATTAATATACAATAAATGAATTATATTTCCATATATTAGCAATGGACAATTAGGGAATAATTTTTAAGACTATTAAAAAGAGTATAAAATATAACAAATACTTAGAAATAAATCTAATAGAATATGTACATGACTAAAAACTACAAAGCATTGGTGAGCTGGAACTATAATCTTTTAGAAGAAGTATAGAAGAAAAATTTTACAACCATGGGTTAGTCAAAGATATGTTAAAGAAGTCACAAAAGCACTAACCATAAAATTTTTAAATTTAAAGAATGTTAAAAATTTGTAGGGCAGCTGGAAACAAGCAGGGTTTCTATGTTGCAGTCTTGAGGCAGAATTTCTTTTCCAGGAAATCTCAGTTTTGGCTCTTAAAGCCTTCAACTGATTGGACGAGACCCACCCACTTTACCAAGGGTAATCTCCTTTACTTAAAGTGAACTGATTGTAGTTGTTGACCATATCTACAAATTACTACACAGTTATACACAGGTGCATATTTTTATTCACAAACACAAATACCTAGATTAGTGATTGATTTAACGGTACTATAGTCAAGTTGACATACAAAATTAACCACTAGAGGCACTGTTAAGAAAATTAATAATCAAGCAACAGCTTGGGGTAAAAAGTGTCATAAAACTTTCTGACAAAGAACTCATATCAAAAATTTATAAAGAATTCTTTTAAATCAACAACAAAAAACAGAAACAATACAATAAAAACAGGCAAAAAACAGATACTTCACAATAGAAGATATATGAATAATTAAAAGGTAAATAAAATGGTGCTCAACATTATTTGTTATAAGGAAAATGCATACTGAAATTGCAGCGAGAAACCATTGTGTACTCATTAGAAAAGCAAAGGTCAAAAAACGCTGACAATACCAAAAGCTGGTGAGAATGTGGAACAACTGGAACTCTCCTACACTGCTGGTGGAGTGAAGATTGGTAAAATCACTTGGAGAGCTGTTAGTCAGTTTCTTATAAAATTAAGTACACACTCATATATAAACTAGCAATACCACTTCTAGGTTTATGCCCAAAAGAAATGAAACAAGAAGTCCAAAAATTTGTACAAGAATGTCCATGGCAGCCTCATTCGGAATAGTCATTAGCTAGAAAGACCCAAATGTCCATCTACAGGAAATTGGACAGAAATGTGGATGATACTCCGTAATGTGGAATATTACTAAACAATACAAAACAATGCACTATTGATGCATACAACAACATGGATGAATCTCAAAAATATATTGAGTGAAAAAACCAGACGTAGAAGAACACATACTGAATGATTAAGTTTACATGAAGTCCAGGAATAAGCAAAACTAATTTTCAGTGATACAAACAAAAAGATGATTGCTTTGGAGGAATAACAGGAGTGAACTGTTTAGGAGAGTCATGAAGGAATTTTCTAGAGTGAAGGAAATGTACTATATCTTGTTTGGGTGCCAGCTACAATTGTCAAATATACAATTGTCAAAATGCAACAACCTGAAGTTTTTAAGGTCTCTGTATTTTATTGTTTGAGAATTAACCCTGAGTGAAAAATAAAAATAAAAAACGAGGCACAATAGCTTCTTGAAGAGACGTTTTACTGCTACAACTTTATAGAGGTGGTTTCCAAAGTCTTGGATTAGAAAGAAAGAAAGTGATACTCTGGAGAAGGTGCTGGCTTTGTACCCAGAGAAAATGGCATTCTGCTTGACATCAGCCCTTTACTTCTAGAGACAAAGAGTGGAATAAAAATAGTAGAATTGCTTTTCTCTGAAACTAAACAGATCAAGTCTAATCAATTTGTGCTGATTGTAGGTGAAGGGATAGAAGCTTGACACACAGAAGCAGTCGTTAAATTTTTACTTAAACTTTTATAGTGATCTATATTTCAAAGGGGAGTTAATTGAAAGTGAAAATATTTTGGGCTTGAGTTCTTTTTTTTAACGTATCATGTTAGTCCTATCTTAAATATATAGTATCTTTAAGTCAGATACAAAAGCAAGACAAAGCTTGCTAAACACACATGGATACCAAGGGAGTGGTTTCCTTAGCAATGCTACCCACATGTATTAAACACCCAGCTCAAATTTATGAGAGCACCCACACAAAGACAGAGTGCTAAATTGCCTAGACTATTACTTGTGGATTACATGTAGAATTTTACTAATTTATGTTAGAAATGTTTCAGTCTAAAAAGTTCTTTCTTTGAAAGAATTTATCTAGTACCATTGCGCATGCATGTCTCATACGACACATGTATAAATACATATATATTTATGTATACATGTATATGTATATATGATTAATACTATAACATCTGGCATTTTGAGGAATTGAAATTGCTGGAACGTTCTACATCATTTTTCAATGATGACAGTAGCAAATCTTCTGACAGAGACTGAAGAAAAAATAATGATGTAGATGTTTATTTTGGAAGATATTTTCTAGGGAGAGGGTTTTAAGCAAAGATATATTACTTGAATCCTAGAGCTGAAAGGAATTAGGGGTCATCTGGTTCATCTTCCATGCCCAAACTAGAACTGTCTCTACTACATTGACTGATGACCAACCTGTCTCTGCTTGAATTCTTTCAGCAACAGGGAAGTTTCTACTTTGGAAGTCAGCCCAATCGGATTCCTCTCTTGAGAAAAATTAATGTAGAGTTGCAAATACTGACTGTTCTTTTAAGCTCTGGAGCTGAAAGTTTACACAGAGTCAAAACTAGAGATGCAAACGTAATGGTAGAAAGAGAAGTGAGACAGTGAAAAAGGAGAGGAAGACAAGTTACCAAAAAAGAGAATGACAGAGAGGAAAAGAGACAAGAAGCCATGCACTCCTTGCCAGAGTCGTCTTGCTTCCTGACTCTCTCTCTGGTTCCTCATCCAAGCACTTTCCAGTCGTCTGTCCTTGAGTTTAAGTACCTCAAGATGTGTGCCATTTGGAGAGACAGCCTTCTAGAAAATATAAAACGGATCTAAACAAATAATCAGAATTGTGTGAGATGGCAGTTATAGAGGCACGTTATCTCAGCACCTGAGTACCAGTGTGGGTGGTCTCTTCTTGGCATACAGAGGGACATTTGCGTTCTCCGGAGATGGCGCCTCAGCAAGAAGAAGCTGAGGAAATTAAGACTTTGACAGTCTGCCATGACCACTGCAAGATGGGATCCATTTTTGCCAATATAAAGTATTGCTGTTAAAACAAGTGTCTTTTAAGCTAAAAGTAACAAAAAAAATCTCTTAAGTGACCAGTGGTTGGAGAATATTATTTCGTTTCTGCAAAATCATAAGAGGAAGAAAAAAACCACAGACATTGTAACAATAGGAACTGGGCAAAAATACGATCATGACAAATTTGAAAAACTTGTATTCTTTGCTTTTGTCCAAGAAAATATGTTCACTTCCATCAATACAACTTCAGGTAAATTCACTGTTTTATTATGCAAACATTGTGCATTAGTTTGAAAGGGGACTTTTTCTCAATATTCTTCTTTGTTACTCACCCTTGACAGTTTTTCAGGTACCTCTCTCTTTCTTTTGGTTTTATTTTCTGGGTACACTTATTTCCTTTCATAAAAGGTATATACCTTAACAATTGTAGGCATTTTTTCCAGGTTCATTTCTAGGAAAAGAACTTTGCTGCTGACTTAGAAATCCAGTTCCATCATATCTATGGATAAGAGTGCCTCTGAGTATTGCTAAATGATACGGAATAGATGGATAAGCTTCAGATATTTGCCAGAAAATCAGAGTATAATTCCTTCTCCAAGAAAGGAAACTTAGCAATTATATTTTTTAAAAAGTTTCTTTAATCCCAGTAGAGTGCCAAAAACAGAAAAATATTAAAAAAAAAAGTCCGAAACATGCTGAATCTACTCCAGTTTAGCCACATATCAAAGCCATTTAGAGAATAAAAGTATTTATTGTCTTCCACATTTAAAAGAAAGGCTTAATTTAAAAGAAAATAGGAAGCTGAGCAAGCAATTCAGTTCTTAAAAGGTTTGAAAAGGCTTCCATTTTAGTAGCCTTTTAATTTAAATACATGTCCTACTCTAAAGGAACATCATTCTCAAGAAATTTCCATGGGATGTAAATTGGCACAAGGAATATGGTAACATGTGTTAATGTTTAAATGTATGTACTCACCAATGTCTTTTGTTGAAATATATCCTGAGATGATAATTACAAAAATGCACACATATATCTATTTACACATGTATGTGTGTATGTTTGTATCAATGTTCACTGAAATAGATTTTATAACAGAAAAAATTGAAAACATCCTAAATATCACTTGTAAGGAATCAATTAAAAAAATATATAATCAGCAGAATACTGTTCAGCAATTAAAATGAAAAAGTATAGTTTTAATCACTGACAAAGAAACAGGTTTTCATGTGAGAATAGCGGCTATAGAACAGCACATATAGCATGGAAAATTGTGTGTGGGTATGTGTGTGCGTATGTGCACACACTCATTCCCCGTACACAAAGATAGATGTAAAAAAAAGGAGGTTTATGATTTTTTTTTCCTTAGATTCCATATATATGTGTTAGCATACTGTATTTGTTTTTCTCTTTCTGAAGAACCTAGTGGTAAGATGGGAATAAAGACACAGACCTACTAGAGAATGGACTTCAGGATATGGGGAGGGGGAAGGGTAAGCTGTGAAAAAGTGAGAGAGTGGCATGGACATATATACACTACCAAACGTAAAATAGATAGCTAGTGGGAAGCAGCTGCATAGCACAGGGAGATCAGCTTGGTGCTTTGTGACCACCTAGAGGGGTGGGATAGGGAGGGTGGGAGGGAGGGAGATGCAAGAGGAAAGAGATATGGGAACATATGTATATGTATAACTGATTCACTTTGTTATGCAGCAGAAACTAACACACCATTGTAAAGCAACTATACTCCAATAAAGATGTTAAAAAAAAAAAAAAAGGAGGTTTACAGATATGTTACCAGTAGCTACCTCTGCCTGGAAAGAATGTAGGTGATTTTTAATTTATTTAAAAATTGTTATTTATTATCATAAGCATGTATAATTCTACAGTAGAAAAGCACTATAGCATTCTAATTTTTAAATAAAGACTATATCTGGATGCCACACAGGAAATTGGTGTAGTCTATGTGCCTTGAACATGACTGAATTCCGTATAATTTAATTCATTTGTGAACAGGCCATCCTTTCATAATAATGCTTTTGATAAAGTTAATTTTATTGAATGTGCAACTCTGCTTACCTGAAGTGTTTTTTAGCCACTTTCATATAAATAATATATACTCAGAAAACTTAGGACACCTGGTTGTGTAGAAAATAGTTTATACCTGTTGTAGGACACCTGGTTGGGTAAACATGAAGGAGGAAATAAAGATCTTTGAAATTTCTGCTGAAAGCATGTGTTAAAGCAAGGGGAATTGCAGTGATATTTTTTTCCCTATGTACTTTAGAAGTTATCATGAATTGAATTTTGAATAGTCATATTATTATATTTGTTTTATTTAAACAAAAATATAATTATTTTGAACAATTTTTAACTATCAATTTAATTTTAAATTGATTAACAAACTACATTTTGCTATCTTATTAAGTTATTCAAAACTATATTTGAGGGAAAGCGTGTATCCTGAAAGGAGCACTTAGACAGGCTGACAATCTGACATAGTACACAATGAGTGAGACTATTTAAAAGTAGGACTAAATAGGAGAAGCTAGGATTTGGTTGATACCATATGAGTAAAATTTTTTATGAAAGGTTTGTTATATGGATATGAGATCCATCAATATTCCAAAAAGCAGCTTAACTAAAGGCCTTTAGTTTTGTAATACAACTTAGTAGCTTAAAACAACAACCCTTATTTTCTCACAATCCTGTAAGTCAGGAATTCAGGTAGGGTTCCTCTGGGCAGTTCTTTGGTTCCACATGGAAATTAGCCAAGGCCACTTATGAGGTTACAGTCAGTTGATGGCTGGGGATAAGACATCCCACGATGGATCCACTACATGTCTGGTGCTTTGAAATGTGTGAAAAAGTGAGATCTTTCGCTCTCTCTGTTTCTCTTTGTCTCTCTCCATGTGGCTCTTTCTATATGGCTAGCTCAGGCCTTTTTACATGCCTCTGAACCCCACATATAATCCAGTAGATCTGATGGTATATGAAGTACCTGGCAGAGAGCGATAGGGTATTCAGCTGTTGGCATACCCCTGTAGGTGATCACAGTTCCCCAATTTAGGATTTTGGAGCAAAGTTATGCTATGCACATACTTATTTTCCTTTGAGAAACAGCTTCTGGGTTTCTACTAAGACATAGTAGAAACTCAACACTTGGCTGTAACTTGGTGGGCTACCAAGTTACAGTGTAATCTGAATTTCCCCTTACAGACACAGTGTTGTCTCTAGTTTGTTGTTTTACAAACTCAGCTTAGCTTTGTGAGTTTCCCCTTACAAACTCAGCTATTTGAGCAACCACCACATCACCAATAGAAGTGTTACATAGAAGACTGAGCTTTGAGAAAAATCCCCAAAGCACAAAAAACATGAGCAAGTGGCTCAGATTTTCACAGTCCCTACCTACTACATTGCTTCTCACTCAACTCACACCTATGACTTTATGGAGAGGTTCTTACAACCAAATGACAAAAGAGGAAAAGATCAGGCCTGGTTTACAGATGGTTCTGCATGACATGCTGCCACTACCTTAAAGTGGATGACCACAGCACTATAGCTCTACTCAAGGGTGAGTTTGAAGGAGAGTGGTGAAAGAAGATCCACCAGTCAGCAGAACTTCAAGCAGTATGCCTGGTTGTTAATTTTGCTTGAAAGGAGAGATGGCAAGAGGTATGGATCTACATTGATTCTTGAGTAATGCCTGAGTGGTCAGAAACTTAGAGGAAACACAACTGGAAAATTAGGTAGTGAGAAGTCTTTGAGGGAAAGATATGAGCATAGATTTCTCTGGTCACAAAGTAGAAAGACATTTATGTCCTACCTGAAGGCTCATCAAAAAGTAACTTTAGCAGAGGAGAGCCCATTTGAATATCAGTCACGTATCTTCCCCATCCACCCTTATTTTTGTCCAATAGGGTTATGAACAAAGAACCCATGGTGACAAGGGTGGAGGCTACACATAGGCTCAGGAGCATGAACTTCCACTTATCAAGGCCAATCTGGCTATAAACACTGCCAAGTGTCTACCCGGCCAATAGCAGAGACCAACGCTAAGACCCATATAGCAGCATTCCCCACATGGCAGAGATTCTTAAGCTACTTAGCTAGTGTCAGGCTGATTACATTTGAACACATCCTTCATAGAAGGGACAGAACTTTGTTCTCACTGGAATAGATACTTTCTCTGGGTACAGATTTGCCTTCTCTGCCTACAATGCTTTTGCCAAGATCACCAATGTGGACTTACAGAATGCTTTATTCACCCTCTGGGTATTCCACCCAGCATTTCTTCTCAACAGGGATCTCATTTTATAGCAAATGAAGTGAGGCAATGGGCTCATGTTCATAGAATCTACTGGTTTTGCCATGTTTCCCATTGCCCTGAAGCAGATAACCTAAAGAATGATGAAAAGGTCACTTGAATAATTACTTACAGCACCAAACAGATGACAACACCTTGCAGAGCTCGGATTATGTTCTCCAGGATGTGTTCTATACTCTGTATCAGTAACCAAAGTATGAATTTCTCTCATACCTAAGATTCACATGTCTGGAATCAAAGAATAAAAATTGGGAGTAACTCTTTCCACTATTAATCTTAATTATCCATTAATGAATTCTGTACTTTTCATTCTTGCAACTTACAGCTCTGTTTGGTTTACAAGTCTTAGTTCCCAAGACTGATATATTTCAACCAGGAGATACAATAGCAGTTCCATTATACTGGAAACTTTAGGCTCTTGATATTAGTGAACCAAGCTCAAAAAGGTTATTAGTATACTGAATTTGATGATTAGTTCTGACTGTTAATAGGAAATTGTGTTGCTTCTACATAATGAAGGCAGGGAGAACTAAGTCTGAACACAGATCATCTTGGGCACCCCTAAGCACTACAATGTCCTATGATAAAAGTTAACGTAAAACATCAATGACAGGTAGATATGCAGGTAGGAATATTAATAACACAGACTTTTCAAAGCTGAAGTTTTAGGTCACCTAATAGACAAGGAATCATAACCAGCTGAGGTGCTTGCTAAGGTCAAAGGAAATATGGAGTGGAAAAAGGAAGTTTATAAATACCATAAATGAGAACTGTAATAGAAATGAGTATTTCCTCCTTACTTTGATACAAATACTCTTTAATATATAGTAACTTCTTCCTTTACATTCCTTTGTTTCTTCCCTCTCTTCTCTATAGCTTGCTGCTATACCTCAATAAAAAAGAAATTCCTCGGTCTGAAGTAATTTTGGGTGAGATACTATGATAGTAAATAAGACATTTCAACACTCAATGGATGATGGGATAGCAGCAGGATTGTGGGAAGGAAAGGCAAATACACATCCAGAAGAAGTTTTTATTCAAGTTACATCAAAGTACAGCCATTTCCGTTATGTAAGAGAACTAATGAAACAACTTCTATCAGGCAAACTGATACCTCTGGGACTGGGGCTACACAGAGGGCTCAATGCTGGCTTTTGATATTGGGCTAGTTAGTCTCTGAACAGGGACAGTAACCACATCAGTAGTAGAAAGTCTATGTTTTCAACCCTACATACAACCTGAATTCCTGCCACCGTGGCCACTTTGTACAAGAGCACATTGAACATGGGTCCAGGGAGGAGGAGACACTGTTTCAAAAATTAGGATTATGGAATTTACCCACTTTGAGAAACACTGACAGAATGAAGAGAGAGAGAAAGAGAGAGAGGGAAGGAGGGAGGGAGGGAGGGAAGGAGGAAGGAAGGAAGGAAGGAAGGAAGGAAGGAAGGAAGGAAGGAAGGAAGGGGAGAGGGAGAGAGGGAGGGAGAGAGGAAAACAGAAAGAGGAAGAACAACGGCTTCTCCCTTTTCTCTGCCTTTTGATCTCCCACTTTTCTGTCTCTTAATAATAGAACCAAAGAATGATAGAAAATATAATTTGCGAACTCTCAGCCCCAACATCATATAGCAGTATTGAAGGATAGGTAAAAGGTGAAAAGATAGCAGGAAAATAATTGGCACATTAACCCCCACACATCCTACTGTGAAACTCCCAACATCAATGTAGAAATACAAAGAAACTGAGATATGGTATAGGAGTGAAAAGACATTACCACTGCAATTGGCAATCTTTTAGGATCTTATAATAATATCATTGAAAATAACCGGGTATTTTTATGTGGCCATTATTTTCATTATCAACATTTTTTTACCCACTCAATTGTGTCTTTTTTAGTCCTTTAAAATTAATGTTCAAAGATTTCATTAAAAATTTGATGAAGAATAGAATAAATTGTCACCAAAGGGCCATCAATCTGAGGTGATACAAACATATAGAGAATTCTCCTAAGAGAAGAAAGGAAAACACGGTTGCCGGTTAGATTGTGACTCCACTTTATCTAACCTGAGATTACAGAGAATTTCCAGGATGTATAGATGGTGCATTTCAGCCCTTAAAAAATATGTTCCTTTTTCTACTTTTCTGTCCACCTAAATAATACTGGATCTGTAGTCCTCTGAGACATAGCTTGATTCAAGCTTTAATTGTTTCACACATATGTTACAGCTGTGGTTCCGGCGATGTAAACAGAACAGCATTCCACTGGCAACCAAATAATTCTTGTGAATGAATACTGATTATATGTGCACAGCAGTTTATCTAATACAATGGGTCATTTTGCCCTATTAAGTATAGTACATGAAATTCCAGCTTATCGGGAATGATAGCAATGTCTTGTGTTTGGAGCCAATTGCAACAAATTTCCAGACATTCTTGATTCTTCAGCTGACTGTCACTGACTCTCTGTGAGACTGGGCAAGTCATTTAAACTTTAAAAGTTTGATTTTCCATCTGTAAAATGGGATAATTATATTGACTTTAGGATGTTCAGATGAAAGAAATGATGTAAGTGCAAAATAATCTACTCATCATTAGGAAGGCAAGATTATCTACTTATGAAAGTGAGTGTACTAGAAAACTATGGTCAAAGGAAAAAGACATTTAAGAAGATTTTTATAATTACACAAAGCTAATTTGACTAACATTCATTAAGACAGGTATGTAGGGCTTCCCTGGTGGTGCAGTGGTTGAGAATCTGCCTGCCAATGCAGGGGACATGGGTTCGAGCCCTGGTCTGGGAAGATCCCACATGCCACGGAGCAACTGGGCCCGTGAGCCACAACTACTGAGCCTGCGCGTCTGGAGCCTGTGCCCCGCAACGGGAGGGGCCGCGATAGTGAAAGGTCCGGGCACCGCGATGAAGAGCGGCCCCCGCACCGCGATGAAGAGTGGCCCCCACTTGCCGCAACTAGAGAAAGCCCTCACACGAAAACTAAGAGACCCAACACAGTCATAAATAAATAAATAAAATAAATAAATAAAGTATTAAAAAAAAAAAAACCACCCACTGAGGTAGTAATTGCTCTACTGTATTTTCTTTAAAAAAAAAAAAAAGACAGGTATGTATTTTATTCCACATATTATCTCTTCTGCAAGATAGAAGATACTATCTTTGCAATTCTTTAATGATAGTAGTGTCCCAAAAAAGCAATTCACTACGATTTATAGTTCTCATGAGAATTTTAAAAACATTACTCAATAATTTTCTTTAAATGCTTAAAATGCTCTCTACAAAACAAACATAAATTAATTTATTTTGTTGTTTTGAGATTAACTGTAAATAAAAATGCACATATAGTTCTTTTAGGTTGTAATACAAGTTAGTTTCTGAATTTATCAAATCAAAACATAGTAGATACTCCATACAAGATTTAGACTCTTGTCTTGCTTTTGGTAAACAGTACCAATGAGATTATAATCTCAAAAGAAGCAAACTGTAGCTGATTTTGATACTACTTTAAGACATTCTTTGAAAGTAAGTTCCAAAGGTTTTCTTTTTTCAAGCTGTACCCCAAAATTGGACACTGACTTTAGGATTGATTAGAACAAATTATGAAAGTGGTAATTTAAATACATAAACACCATAAAATCATTAAAGTTCTTTCCACTATTTTTTTCTGAGAAACATATTTTTTTTAAGTCTATGTATTGATCAATAATGTGTGCCTACTAACCAAAAATAAAAGATACTAACGATGGTGTGGGGGAGAGAGAGAGAGAGGAAATGAGGAAGAAGTTGTCTTCAGGGAAATCTTAAGCTTTGCCGGAGGTTCTAAACCTCCATTGCAGCTGATTGAATTGTCTCATATCCAAGAACTGAAACATCCTCCAGAAGTTCTAACTTCTAAGTAAAATGTTTATGTATAAACACTACATTTTCATAGTCATCAATTCCTTTTCTACAGACTAACCACAATAAGTTTTGCATGTAATTAATAGTGACATAATTTTTAAACAGTTCCAACCTTAGAGCCACAAAGAGGTAATAACTTAGGAAAACTAGGTGTGAAAAGGAAGCATCTGACAGGTGGTTTTCTGGGGCAGCTCTTTGGTTTCTTGCTCCAGTGAAGGTAATTGTATGATTAATGAAATCTTAGTTTTTTTAAAACAAAGTGATTAGCTAGATAATCACTTTAAGTCTTTTACCCAAAGGGGTAAACTTATCAGTAGGTTCCCTTTAAATGCCAGAGAAAAACTCCATTCTCAAATGTACGTGGGTACAATTTTAAAATATTATGGATTAATGCAAACAATAAATTAAGCAAAATTAAAACTGAAATAGCTCCTTTTATAGCTTTCCTGGATATCTTCTGAATATCTGGCTATTACTATGCCTCCTATAGGTTACATCCATGTGGCATGCTGAGCTTCACTGGCTGTCAAGAAAGAACTTGATATATGACCTTTTCCCTGTGGCTAGGGAGAAAGGTGGGGAATATTTAAAACCACAAAGTTCAAGAGATATAGCTAACTTCAGAATGAACTGAGTGAACAATGACATATGACTTCAGTGCTGTGAAAGGAGTCAAAAGTAGGGATTTAAGGACAGAGAAAATTCTTGCTAAGTTATGAGGCAGCCCAGCATGACTGAATTCAAAAAAGATCCAAAGAGTTGGCTGGAGATACGTGAGCAAAGTCTAACTTCCTGGGAAGAAGAATGGCAAGGGTCTAGCAAGTTGTCTGGGGAGGTTTCCCAGGGGACCAGAATGAAAATCAGAAAAAGGGCAGACCATGGACATATGGGGTGAAAACTAAAGTTTGATGATCATGTTGGTGCTAAATATGCATTTTCTTATTCAGTTTTCACAATCTATGGGCAATGGCCATTAGCATACTTATAAAACTAAGTATTAGTAGGCATACAGCTAGAAAAAGGCAGAAACTGCATTAAAACCTGAATCGTTTTGACTTCGCAGCCCATGAACTTTACAAATATCTTTCATTTTGTAGATAAGAAAACTGAAATGAAGTCATCTGCTTAAGGTCACATATATTTAGAAACAGCAATAAAGACAATCATCATGGATACCAGTGGAAGGTAGCAGACTAATTCCAGAATACACATGCTGTTGGGATTAAAGAACCTAATAAAATACAATACTTTATTCTCAGCCATGCAAGGATTGGTTAGGGAAGCGAATTCAGGCAAAAAGGAATTTATTTGCTTCAGATAGGAAGCAAATAAAGACTGTCAGTTTTATCTGCCCCTTAGAAAGACATTTAAAATTTTTTCCTAATCAAGAAAAAAAAAAATAAGGCTAAGATTTATTGGAACTTCTCTATACTAGAAGTCAAATAATTAGCAATTCAAGATATACAGGGCTTCCCTGGTGGCGCAGTGGTTGAGAATCTGCCTGCCAATGCAGGGGACACGGGTTCGAGCCCTGGTCTGGGAAGATCCCACATGCCGCGGAGCAACAGGGCCCGTGAGCCACAAATTACTGAGCATGCGCGTCTGGAGCCTGTGCTCCGCAACAAGAGAGGCCGCGACAGGGAGAGGTCCGCGCACCGCGATGAAGAGTGGCCCCCACTTGCCGCAAATAGAGAAAGCCCTCGCACAGAAACGAAGACCCAACACAGCCAAAAAAATAAATAAATAAATAATAATTAAGAGTGCTAATAATTAAAAAAAAAAAAAAAAAGATATACAGAAGGCCAGGAAATTCTTGGCAGGAGCTCCCTTTGAGAGCAATCAATACTCCAGGTAGGAGGTCTGGAGCCACAATCAATGGGGAGGTTTTACAGATGCCACAGACAAATGAACAGAGAGGAATGGAAGCTAGAAAACAGAGCTAAAGATTAGAAGTCAGAAAGATAGCCAATCCATGAGTGAAATCAGAATGACTGATCCAAAATGAGACTACTGAATATATAAAAGTGAGCAAGAGAGTGCTTTTGGACACATAAAATGGCATTGTTTTCTAGACAGCCTATAAACTATACAATCACTAGGAGCCAAATACATTGAGCTTGCTAGACCTTACAAGGAGTTCATACAAATTAACAAATATATCCTGGTTGCCTGTGTTCTAGCTGCTATACATACAACAATGAACAAGACAAAGATTCTGACTTCAGATGGTTTATGTTCTGGTGTAGGAGACAGATAATAGAAAAATAAACATATAAAATAATGTTCAGTGATTGTCAGTGCTAAGAAGAAAACTTGAAAATGATTGATGGGAAGCTTAGGGCCTTTGAGAAAGTGAGAATTTCAAAGAGAATTTCTCTGAGGTAGAGACATTTGAGCATAGACAGGAATGAAATTAAGAAACTAGCCCAGTGAATTTCAAGGGAAAGAAAACAAAAGGTGAAAACCCATAAAAAATAAACAAACTTCATGTTTGTGCAAAAATAAGAGGACCAGTGTGGCCAGAACAGAGTGAACAAGGCAAGGAGTCATAGGTGAGGTCAAAGAGAGAGGATTCAGATCATGTAAGCCTGTGTAGGTAAGGAGTTTCGTTGAAGTTTGAGCAAAAAAGTGACATCCTCAGTTGGCATCTTCCAAAGGTGAATAGTCACAACAGAAAGATTAAACAGCTGAGGAGCCTAGGTACAAGAGGATGGTGGCTTGGACAAGAATGGTAATACTGGAGATGGTGGTTTTTGAATACAATGTGTATGTTGAACATAAGTTGAAGAGATCCTGCATATCAATACCTGGAAATAAGGGAAAGAGAGGAGTCAAAAATGATTTTCTAGGTATTTTGGCCTAAACAACTTAATAAGTAGAAGTACCACTTATTAAATGGTGAAGGCTGGGAAAGGAGCAGGTGTTAGATGGTGGTAGGGAGGGGCAATGAGTGGTGAATAAGGCACATTTGATCCCAAGCTCAGTATTAGAAGTGTTCAGTTTGAGATGACCACTAGGCATCTAAGAAGAGATGTTGAGTTGCTGCTTTAGATATGTTTTGAAGTTCAGAAGAAAGAGTCAAGCAAAAACTATACACTAAGATTCAGCAATGTACACATGGTATTTGAAGTCACAGGACTGGAAAAAAAAAACAGGGAACTATTTAGAAAGTAAGCACTATCACTAGAAAAACTGAGACCTGGAAGGTTTGACTAGATACCTCATCACGGTCACCTAACTAGGAAGAAAGGGTGCAAAGACTGGAACCAAGACATATCCGAGTCCACGTTCTTATTCTGTACTTTCCAAAATCATTTACTATATCAGTGCTGATTTAATAATCTTCATAGCAGCCTTGGGAAACAAGTATTTTATAACTGTTTATATGTGATAAAACTTTTCAAAACTACATACAACTAATAAATTATAAAACATTTGTATCCTATGAAAAGTTGAAGGAATTAATATTTAAGAACACAGGCTCAGAATATGAACTAGATGTATCCAATTCTGGCTCCATTGCTTGCTATTTGACCTTGGGCAAGTTAATAAAACTTTCTGTGCCTCAGTTTCTTTATCTGTAGAACAGAGAGAATAATAGTACCTCCTTGTAGGGTTGTTGTTATGATTAAGTACGGTAACATTTGTAAAACACTTTGAAGAGTACCTGACACATAGCAAGAGTTATAATGGTGCAGCTAGGGTTAGCATCTAGGTTAGAGGCAGCAGAGTAGTTTGGTTAAGAGTGAGTGCCCTACTACCAGATTTCCTGGCAGTGCATTCAGGCTGCCAGATTTATTGACTGTGAGCCTTGTGCAAGTTAATCTACCTGGGTCTCAGTTTCCTCATTTATATATTGGGAATAAGAAAATTGTATACCTCATAGGATGATTGTGATGACCCAATACACAAATAAACCTATAGTATTTAGAACAATGCATGGCACATATTAAGTTCTCAATGAATGTTAAGTATTGATATCTACTCCAGATCCATTCCAACGTCCAATACACCCCAACTGCCCTCTGGGCATCAAACAATAGCTATTATGAAAAACATAACTAGCAAGCTTACAAGAGCTCAAATTTCACAAAACCCACACTTTGGGTACTTTTATGAATCAAATCTATAAATATTTAGAGGCTTGTCTGACACTAATCGCCATCAAAGCTTTCATTGCAAAGCAATAAACACAAGGAATTTTCATGAGAGATACTGTGAATAGGACAGTTGCTTTTGTTCATAAATCAGGTAGTGACCTCAATCATTAATAAACAAATCAGAGCCACAGCAGCAAGAGAATGTAAAGAGTAATTGGTAAGGAATCCAATAAATTTATTCAACACAAATAATCAAAACAAAGAATTTATTCTTAATTCTGCCATGCTAATGGCTTCTGTTAAAATGAAAATGATTAAGTCAAGTTTGGCTTTAATTTGTTGTGGCTAGATGCAGTTTTCCCCAAGGTGATAAATTACTGTGAGAGCAAGTCAAATAATGTGAAATTTACTATGAGCCTGCTGTTGCATGAAAGTGGAATGAAACAAGAAACAATTCAAGAGTTATTTAGCATATAGTTCACTGAATTCAAGAAGGAAAACGTATTATTAAAACCTCATATACCTTTATTACTGTTGCTCTGTTGTTGAAGAAAGAATTACTTTTACATCAAGACTGGTAAATTTCTATGCCATGCTCTTGGGGCACACCATATCTGTGATCTGGACAATCTTTCAACTCCAAAGATTTCATAGGATCACAGAATGCTTCTGTTGTGAGACATGCCAGAAATAGCTTGTCCCAACTTTCTCAGTATATAAACTAGGGAAATGAGGCCCAGAAAGGTTTAATGACCTCTTCAAGTTCCACTTGGGACAGAGCCAGAAGTTGCCTTGGGTTCTGTTTAGTCCAAATAGGAAAGAGAGATGGAAAGGAGGTGGAGAGAGTAAGTAGAGAGGAGCTGGTCTTTCAGCCTGCAATTTATTTAATATTCATTAAAAAAAAAAACCCAATTTTCTAAAGCTCTCCTTTCTCCAATTAAGCAGGTGTTAACCTACTCTTCAGCTACCTAACAACTCTGTCCCAACATTTATTTCTTTACTGTTTTAAAAGTTGTACTAGGATAGAGTAGTTTGGATTTGTGAACTTTAAATATTTTTTGAAGAAATTATTTCAATGAGTTTGTCTATTTTTGCCCTTTCAAGCTTTCAGAAAAATTGGTGGGCAACATCTGAATTTCTCCATCAGGAACAACAAAAAAAAGTGGGAGTATAATTGAAAATTGTAGGAAAAGAAAGTTGAAGCACCTGCAAACATAACAGAAGAAAAGGCCACAGTGGGTGATGAAGGGTCACAGCAGAAAGGAGAAAGGTAATCAGAATGACTCAGAAATGTTCACTTGGTATTGAAACAGAAAGTGGTAAATTTCATGTCATGAGGAAGCTGTCCTACTAGATAATGGCAAAGGGTAATTAAGGAGTCATTCTACAAAGGAAACTATTTTTTGTAAGTGGAAATCAATGGGTGCATTCCCCCCACCAGCACCATCTGCCACTGAGTCTGTAGTTTTGCATTTCACCTGAAGCAGCTGATTAAATCACTGACACTTGGAGCAGAACAGGGACCTTTTTTTTTAATTTAATTTTTTTATACAGCAGGTTCTTATTAGTTATCTATTTTATACATATTAGTGTATATACGTCAATCCCAATCTCCAAATTCATTCCACCACCAAGAACAAGGACTTGTAATCTTTACAGTGTGCTGCGCTAATCAGGCCAGCAACTGTGCAAGGGACAGCGAGACCTGAACTCCTGTGCTGACAGCACTAAGTGGAGTAGAAAGAGATGTATTAGATATCTTAAGCTACTCTGGTGCTGAGCACTGGTTATGTCAGCCTAAGAGAAAAGACAATATGAGAAAACTTGCCTAAGGTCAGGACTTTAATCATGAGAAGAAAAGATGATTTGCTCATAATCACTATGCTAACCCCTGCTGAGAGCCCTTTTTCCCAGCTCCTACTCAAAATATGAACTAGAAAGAATGAGGGAAGGGCTAAAAGAGGAAATACAGAGGCTAGATTGACATCTTAGTGTCCTGTACAGTTTAAGTTTTGCTCAAATGTATGCACTAGTGATACAGGCAGAGTCAATAATAGAGCATGGGTCCTGTCACTTAGTCAGGGGCCTTTTCAATTATGGCAGAAGCTCTAAACCTTGCACTGGACATCTAAGCTTAGGCCATAAGTGGGTCTTTCTTGAATTCATCCAGCAAATCCATATTAGGTTAAATTCATAATTAATAAATCTCCAGACACCAGTTTGTAGAAATTGGGTATTCTTGTCAGTGAACAGGCTTATCAACAGCATGTGCACAGTCTTCTTCATCCAGAATAATTTAGCTCCCCAGATAGTCTCAATTCTTCAAGCCTGCCCCAAACTCACTGTCCTTCACATTCATTCTGACAAGTAACATACATTTTTATTACTCAGTGTCGGGCAACATGAATATATCCTTCCTTCCCTCCCTCCCTCCCTCCATCCCTCCCTCCCTCTCTTTCTCTCTCTCCCCCTCTCTTTCTTTCTTCCTTTCTTTCTCTTTCTTTTTCTCTCTTTCTTTCTTTCTTTCTTTCTTTCTTTCTTTCTTTCTTTCTTTCTTTCTTCCCCTTCCTTCCTTCCTTCCTTCCTTCCTTCCTTTCTTTCTTCCTTTCTTTCTACTATTGTTTACAGGAAACTATAATAAACACTTTCTTAGTCCGTTCAGGCTGCTATAACAAATTACCCTAGACTGGGTGACTTATAAACAACAGACATTTATTTCTCACAGTTCTGGAGGATGGGAAGTGCAAGATCAAGGGGCTGGCAGATGCGGTTTCCAGTAAGTACCTACTTCCTTGTTGCTAGAGGGCTGTGTGGCTATATTCTCACTGTGTCCTCACATTGCAGAAAGGGCATTAATTCCATTCATGAGGTCTCATGACCTAATCACCTTCCAAAGGCTCTACCACATTGGGGATTAGGCTTCAGTATATGAATTTGGTGGGACACGAACGTTCAGTCCAGTCCACTCCTTTTTCCTTGGTTTTGGGTTCAAAAGGCACCAAGCCAATGTTTCTATATGCCAAGAACCAGTATTCAAATTAATTGATGGCATTCTATTTAAATTTTGTTTCTATGAACAAATCTTCAGATGGCTTAGTCTAGATTCTACCAGCTGTTTTTTAAATGCATTGCCAAATTAATTTGGCATGTATTATAGAAAAGGTTTCTGACAGTTTTATATTTTATACAAAGCAAACCAAAACCTTGAATTTTAAATTTCTGGATGACCCATAACAAGTCAGTTCAAAATGTAAGATTTGCAATGAGTTTATAATAATCTGCCTCCACATTGTAACAAGATAAAGAGGAAGCACATCTTTGGGACATCCCTGACCTTGTCCCACGGGATCCATTTTTCTTATAAGCTAGTCCTTAACAGTGTCAGAATCAGTGTCATGGCTACACAAAATAAAGTAGCAATTTTGCTTGCAAGGGTTAGTTGCAGATAGTTCAGTTGCCTCACTTTCTGACAAATTAGAGGAAATAATAAAATCTCAAGTTGTTGAACTGTGACTTTGAATCAGGGTAGAGCTACCATTAAAATCCAGATCGAGACTTTCAGTAGCACTTTTAATGGATAATATAACTGAAGAAGCAGATTCAGGGGCAAATCCTTTTTATGCATTTTCCAGGAGGCTGGTACCTAGTTAACAGTGTTAAATAGAATTGAGGAGGTGGGACTTGGAAGGTAGATGAGGTGCTGAAGATGCAAAATATTGTAAGCATGATGTTTCTAGATCACAAATCTGAAACATGCCACACCTTTCCACCCCTGCTTAAAGCCCTTTAGTGACTCCTGCCGTCCTCTAGATAAATATGAAGCTCCTTAGCCAACAATGCGATCCCTGTTACTTCTTCCTCTCATCCCACAATCATTTCACTGTCTCCCCTCTTATCTGGAGCTAGCCAGCTCTCAGCCACACTGTGCTCTTTTACCCTGTGCCTTTTCACATTGTCACAGATACAGCTGCTTGGTTTGCTCAACTCTGTTGCACCTTCACTTTAATGTACCTTCCTTAATGAGCCAGCTAAAATCACATTTCAGCCAGTATTCTAGATGTGTCACAGGTTCTATCAATCGGATGCACTAGTAAATGAAGAGAAGAAAACTAGAGGACAATAATTTATTCAAATGGACAACGTAGTATCAAATATTACCTTAAAGGTTAGTTGACTGGTCAATTCCTATCTTTCTTTAAAGAGTACTTACCATCTAAAAGAAACATTCCCTTTTTAAAAACCCTATAATTCTAAACATAGTTCCACAGAAAAATATCATATGCTTTAATTAAAGCAAATGTTAGAACAGCTGTGTGTCATCATTCGTTTATTCTTTCAAATAGGTATTTGTTGGTTCCCTTCTGTGTACTCAGTGAAAGAACTGTAATCAATGCATTTGTATCAGTGACCCAATATCTACCAGGGATGACAGGATGTTATGCTACAGTATCAAACAGTGCCTGACTCAGTGACTTAGAAAAACAAAGATTTATTTCACATTTATGCTAAAATTCCACCATGACTGGGAGCTCTGCTCTATATCTCTTTACTCTGGGATCCAGGCTGACAAAACAGAGACCATCTTGAACATTCCTATTCACTGAGTCAGAGGGCAAAAATGTATTCAGAAAGGTCTCCACTATACAAATGATATATGACTCTGTCATTCACAGCTGATTGGCCAGGATTAGTCACATGGCCCAATGCAACCACGAGGGAGCCAGGATGGCCTCAAAAGGAAAGAAACTGAAATATTTAACAAATATCACCAATGTCCACTATGATCTGCCCTTCTGGGTAACCAAATATTTGGTTTATCCTCCTTCCTGAATGAAAAATATGCTCATCTTTACCCTAAGGGAGAAAATTCCAAAGGTCCATACAGTCATAGCCTCAAGCTCTGGGCTCTACATGGCAGTTTCTACATTGAGGTTATGTGCAATAGTGTATGCATATCCACGTGGGTCTTCTCTTTATCTGGAGAACTATAAACAAGCAAAACATAAAAGACAAGTTATCTGCTTCTTACACAACCAATATGAAACGGTGGAACAGGAATAAGATAACTGAAGTAAACCCTCCCATTCAGAAAAGGAGAGAGTGAGAAAAACACACAGTAGACAGTGATCCACAGCCCCCTACCCTGGAGTAGAGGCATGTTTCTTGATTAGGCTTCAATTTTATTCACTGGGAAAAGTTCCCTAGTCCATTGTTCTCTGTGGCCCTTATATCTGATCTTTGTTCATTATACTCTCTGGTCATTTTAAAGTGGGCATTGATGAACAGGACACCCCTGTGGGCTGAGCAGCTTCTTCAGTCTACTTCCTGACCTGTTAACCCAGGTTCTGGTTTCCTCTTAATCAATGTTTTTTCCTTTTTGTTCAACAGCTCCATGTGCCAACAATTGCACCAAAAATTCTCTTCAAGACATTTCTCTCATTCTCTCTTGACTTAGTTGCACACATCTGGAGGCTATATGGCTTCAATGATAGAACTGTACACTTATTCTCCTTTCCCTGAGCCATTTTTCTTCTGAAAAAATTTACTGGGCGCTCCTTAATCCATTTAGAAGTTTTAACAATAAGTATGACAACAATGCTCTTGATTTTATCCTTGTATGTAGGCTGAATTTTAAGAAGTCTTTGTAGCTTAAAACAAATCTCAGTTTTAGTTTTTACTGTTAGGGGTTTAGATAGAATTGCCTGCTAATTTCTGGACTCTATATGTACTCTTTCATTACTACTTGCAAACTGACCAATTATTTTCTAAGCTTGTCTCTTTCTTATATTGCCTTGCCACATGCCACAAAAAGCAGTCAATGTATCCTACTAACATTCTAATACTCATTTTTTCCTCTTTAAGCTAGTAACTCATTAGGTATACTGTCCTCCTTCCTTGTTATCCCAAGCAAGTCTTAGCAAAGTTCCATCACCACCCAACTGGATTGCCTTTCTTCTAGCCCCAGTATCAGTTTCCTTGAAAGCTGAAAATTGTCTCCTCTCATCAAGCTAATCCCACATATTTTAACATTTTTATTTATTTTGGTAGCATTGTATACCTCATACCAATTTCTGAAGCATTTCAAGTTGTGCTAGTTGTGAGTCGCAAGCTACCACCAAAATCTCAATAACCAATAACATAAAGATCTTTATGTTCTTTATAGAGGGGAAATCTAGCACTTCCTCTTTACGTTTTGCCACTACCTTTGTGCATAAGACTCGCATGATTTTTCCCTTAGGTTGCTCCCAAAGTCTCCCTTTCTCTAGTCTTGAATTCATACACCACCAACTGCCAAGAGAATCACCTCAATGTGATGCAAATCTGATTATGATTCTTGAATTTACATTTCTCAGTTCTTCCTAAGCATACTAAGAATAAAAATCCTTTTCTTTTTTTAAGTACATAAATTCTTTCATCATGTAACCACTGACTACCTTTCTAGCTCATCTTTGGCCATTCATCAACATACACATAGGCTCCAGTCATACAAAAATACTCTGGTCATTCTTGCTTCCACCAGGAAGGCTTTTCCCGTTTTGCTTCTCTTTTGTTAACTCTTCCACATTTTTTAAGATTCAACGCAAACACAGAGAAATTCTTTCAAGACCCTCTCTTTAAGTTGGGTTACTTGAATTTCTTCCTTCCATAGTATCTTGTTTATAACTTTATCAAATTGTGTATTGCATTATGTTTTATTGTTTATTTTTGTTTCCTAAAGTGGACTATTAGCTCTTTGAAGTCAATGACTTTCTCATTTGTTTCAATTCTTAGAACAGTGACAGACCTGTGATTGGTGTTCATTATTCATTAATTAATTCAATCTATGTTTACAGAGTACCTGCTCTGTCACAGGGCACTGTGCTAGACTCAGAAAATATAGAATAATTTGAATAACTTTTTACTTCCTTAGCTCAAGATACCTTGCTACTGAGTAGAGTTGATGTCATTTCCTGAGGCACAGATGAAAACATCTAATCCCCAAAGGCACAGATGAAAACATCTGATTATGAGAAAGAAATCTGGTTTAGGCAAGTGGACTGTTACCTCGTAATTTTATGTGATCAAAATCCTGACCCTGATCTCTAAACATATCAAAGCTAGCCTGGTTCCATTATACAGGGTTTTGTAATATGTTTTACTAAATCCAATGTAAGTCACAGGACAGAGTTTCGATTCTTTTCTTATTTCTTCCTTCCTAGTACTATTTGCTTTAATTAATTAATAAATTTAAAGGTATTTATTTATTTATTTAAGAGGTTGCAAGACCTTATTCATAATGATTATACAGAATTAGGTTTTGAACACCTAGAGTTTTAAGTCTAGTTATCCTTACTTTAATACATAGATATTTTCATTTCTTGTGGGTTACTCCAATACCTATTATTTTTCAGCTTTCTTCATACTGCAAAATTTACTTAGAGCATGATTTCATGCTACCTTCAGGGGTGTGCCTTTGTGTTCATAATTTTTTAAAATTATTTATTCCTTTTTGTAATAACTTCTCATAGCCTGGAGAAGATTTTCCTTGCCATATGCTCACCAAATCAGTTCAAATTCCAAGTTTCCTTTCTACAAAATTTGTTGTTTTTGATTTGGAACTATAAAATACTCTAAAAAGAAAGAAGGGTAATTCCAAAGAAATGAGAAAGAAGTTTAAGTCAGAAAGAGAAAAACAAATACCGTATGGTAACACATACATATGGAATCTAAAAAAAAAAAATGGTTCTGAAGAACCTAGGGGCAGGGCATGAATAAAGACGCAGACGTAGAGAATAGACTTGAGGACATGGGGAGGGGGAAGGGTAAGCTGGGACAAAGTGAGAGAGTGGCATGGACTTATATATTACTACCGAATGTAAAATAGATAGCCAGTGGGAAGCAGCCGCATAGCACAAGGAGATCAGCTCTGTGCTTTGTGACCACCTAGAGGGGTGGGATAGGGAGGGTGGGAGGGAGAAGCAAGAGGGAGGCGATATGGGGATGTATGTATACATATAACTGATTCACTTTGTTATGCAGCAGAAACTAACACACCATTGTAAAGCAATTTTACTCCAATAAAGATGTAAAAAAAAAAAAGAGAAAGAAGTTTTAAAATGTGTGTGTTTGTTAATGGTAATGGTACAAATGGTAGAAAGAAACGTGTATAGTCAACATGTCCCTAACCCAGACCCCAACTTGGTGGGGTCAGACCTTACCTCTGAGGTCTTTTTGACAGAACATGAAATATGTGGAGGCTCTATGCCGTGATGAAGAAAGAACAAAATTTGGAGTCAGGCACACCTGAGAATAAATTGAGATTCTGACATATGCCTAGCCCCTTGCAAACCACTAACCGCTCAACCTGAGTTCCTTGTCTCCTGAATAGTAGTAATAATCCTGGAATTTGCAGGATTGCTGCAAGCCTTAGAGATGAAATAGGTGACACACAGTAGACACTGAAAAGGTATATTATTTTGTCAATTGTCTTCTGAGAAATAAAGGAAATTATTTTCTATAAACTTTTATAATTATACTCTATCAGTCATTTTGGGGACTTTCTCTCCTTTTCTTTTTCTTTCATAGATTATTATTTCTTTAAAAAACAGAAAGAAGAGAAATTATAATTATGTTATATTTCATCCAGCCACATTTATGGATAATATTACTATAAGAAAAATTCCAATGTGAATATTGAGGATTACTTATTTAAATAACAAATAAAGGGAAATGTTATAATATGCCAAACATTTAGGGAAAGTGAGCTGAACAATTAGACTGCCCATATGATCTAGCAACATGGAATGGAAAGGATAGGGCCCTCCTTCTATACAATGTGCCTTAAACTTAAGTCTCAGATAATCAGAGCATTTTGGAAAATATGAATCATGGAATAACATATGGTAGTAACTTGACAGCTTAGCCTAGTAGAGCAGGTAAACAGTGATGGCAGTTAATCAGTGCGTACTGAGTCTTGGCATACAAATAAGACACAATAAAACTGACATACTTGCACACACTGCTCTTAATTTTGACACAGGAGAGAGATTTTTAATGAACAATCAAAATTCCAATAGAGTGAACTCTTGATTAACTGCAAATGAAGAGCAAAAAATGTGTGCATAATATTTTAAAACTAAAGTGAACAACATTAAAACTTGCTATATGGACTTTGAAAAGCAGACACACTCTAAGATAACATTACACATCCTCAGATTCTTATATACTCAGCTCTCAGATTTGAAACCTGAAGCAATCATATTACTAGTTGCTCAGATTCTCTATGTATGTGAGAAAAATAGTCTAAAATTATCATTTACAGAATCAGATTTCCATTTGTATCATCCTTCCCTCTTTGGTTTTTAGTCTACCAATTCATGGATTCATGAATGCTTAATTTATATTTCCTCTGTGAAATGAATTACTGATTTCAAGGTTAGTTGTCACCAATTACCAATAACTGAGGCCCTTAGGGCCCCAAAAGCTTTAAAAACACTGGTCAGAAGACAAGAGTATGGTCTTCACCCTGCCTCAACAAAGTTATTTAACCTCTTTGGACTTCACTTTTATCATTAGTGAAATGAAAATGTTAAGGTCTTTCAAGTAGTTCAAAGGTTTTTGATTCCATAACTTTTAAGTATTATAAGAGATAATAATGAAAGACATTAATAATGATGTCTAACACTTAATCATTGCTCACCATGTCCAAAACCTTGTTCAGTGCACTTCACCTTACTAAGTCATTTAATATTCACAGCAGGTCTCTGTGGTATGTACCATTAGCCCTGTTTTATAGATGTGGAAATTGAAGCACTTGCAGGTTCAGTAACTTGTTCAAGTCATTCAACTAGTAAGAGGTAGAGTTAGAATTTGAATCCACATATTTCTCTACAAAGGCCATTTCTAAATTTAATTACACTGTCCAAGGAGCAGGATGAAAGTCATACAATGAATGGCCTTGCATACCTGAGAAAAGAATTTCCACATAATTTGTGAAGAAATAAGGAGCTACTGAAGGATGTTGAATAGCAGAATATGTTTTGATCCAATCTGCATCTGAGGGAACAGTCTTCAAAGAATATGTCAAATGGAAAAATGTAGAAAACAAGGGGCAGAAAAAGCAGTTAGGAAAGTAGCACAGAGACCCAGAGGAGTAAAAGCTAGGTAGTCCACCCAAAATAGAGAACATAGAAATGAAAATAAGCAGTTAAACTTGCCAGACATTGAAGATATAGCCTATGCATGTAGTCTAAATCATATTCCACGTTTTCTAGCCTAGGTAGTGGGGAAATGGTAGTATCATTAAGACAGACACGGCCATTTTTCAGAAAAATAAGATTTGGAGAAGAAGGTGTTGAGGCAGGTTTGGTAAGAAGTTGGGAGCCATTTGAGAGAGACATATTAGCAAAGGCGGTGGAAGGAATTGGAGGATTAGAATGTAGCTAATGCAGGAGTAAGTCAGAGTGACAGTGCTGATGTGACCCTGTCCTGCCTCCAAAAGGCTGTGGCCTCATGTAGTCAGGCTGGGTTAACTACAGAATCATAGCTTCAATAGGGTGGTCAGTGGCAGAACTGAGGGAAACGTGAACACAATGAAGTGCCCACTTTTGTTCTGCCCTCACTGTATTTTATTCCTCTGGTCTGAAAAGAACATGTCAGACACCTAACAAAACAATATATCAGAAGGACCTCAGTTTACTTTCTTTACACACAAAAACAAGCTCTACAGCCACTGACTTCTCCAAAGGTGGGTTATAAGTAATCCACAAATCTACTTACAGTCGCCAAGTAGGCAGAATTAAGGTACTTGGTTAGCCTTCTCTATGAGTTTCCTAACCTTTAGAACATTAGAAGTATAAAATTACAGCATTCCAGTAATAGAAATGTTAATTTAACATTCCCACATGGAAGAGAATCCTGAATGTGTCATGCTCTTTCAAGACGCCAGTCAAAATAACTTTTAAATTTCTGCATAATTTAAATTTCTTGTACTGAAAAACCAAAAGTTCCATGTAAAAGAAAAACAGAACAGGATTCTGATCTGCCCTTTTAAGTAAAAAAAATCCATCAAAAACTTCTACCTTTCTTTTTACAAAGTTTGTCTGTAGTTTCACACTTTTGTTTGAGTGACACAGTGCCCCTTGAAAAGGTCACTTGTTTATTTTCCTCAGTTTAGGGGAATAGTGGGAAAACCAAACCTGTGAACAAGACCTAACCCACTCAGTCTAGGGTCCTTTTAATCATTCAACTAATATTTATCACATATTGAACATCTACTAAGTGTACTCTATTGTGCTGGGAAGAAATAATAATAATGACACACAACATAATCCCTGCCTTTTATGAGACTTAGAAAGAAACAGACAAACCCAAAATGCAAGGAGCGCATTAAGAATGCCTTATGTGTAGTATGAATAATACTTTAGAGAGGGAAAAGATTATTTCTGCCTAGAGCAAACTGCTTAATATACTCTCAGAATTCTGTGCTCTCTCATACAACTCATGTGTTTTAATAGACTTGCTGTCTCTTTGAATGGAAAAATCTCCAACCGCCAGTTGATTTTTTTTTTTTTTAACCTGGTAGACTTTTCCTTCTCCTTCAGTACACTGTTTAAGAGTAACCCTTGCAGAGGGCCTAACCCAGGCTGGATTATGATGTATGTTACTGTATTTCTTTATCAAAATATAAAATATATTATAGCATATAATTATATATATATTACATGTTATATATTATATCATATAGTATATTTCTATATTAGTAAGAAACGATGACATTTGTTTGCTTTCTCAGCATGCTGCACAAAGTCTGAAACATGTTTCACATTAAAAAAAAGTTTGTAGGGCTTCCCTGGTGGCGCAGTGGTTAAGAATCTGCCTGCCAATGCAGGGGACACAGGTTCGAGTCCTGGTCTGGGAAGATCCCACATGCCGCGGAGCGACTAAGCCCGTGAGCCACAACTACTGAGCCTGCGCGTCTGGAGCCTGTGCTCCACAACGGGAGAGGCCGCGACGGTGAGAGGCTCGCGCACCGCAATGAAGAGTGGCCCCCGCTCGCCGCAACTGGAGAAAGCCCTCACACAGAAACGAAGACCCAACACAGCCAAAAATAAATATTAATTAATTAATTAATTAATTAAAAAAATTTTGTAGAATGAATGTGAAATCTGTTTTAATGGGATCTTCAGGAAGCGTAAGACTTCTATAACTAGAGATAGAGAGGGGACTCCAAGAAAGGGGAATTTGCATAAAAAAGTTAGACATATTAGAGGAATGAAAAAAGGAGATAAAATTTCTAAAACAGGCCATAGTGAAGGGCAATAGGAGATATGATTTAAAGGTAGGTAAAGAAAGATTTTGAAAGACTTTAAATTCAAAAGTGAGATATTGGAAACTTTTGACCATAGTCAATGAGGGAATTCCAAATATTTTTGAGCAGGTGAGTGCCATGATCAAACTGTTAGAACATAACAAGGTGAGTTGTGAGGTATGCTTGATGGACTATCTGGAGTGGGGACCCAATATAGAGAACACAGATGATTTATCTACTGAAAAGTTATTCTAGATTTTAAAAATAAGGTGGTCAGTACCTAAATAACAGCCCTGGCAGAAAAAGCGAAAAAAAGTGAATTAAGAGAACCTGTGAAGAAAGACTCAAATGGATATAAATGTAAAGAGTAAAACAAAAGGAAAAATGAAATATAAATTTTATAGTTATCAATGCCATGATAGATACTTATAGGGAACTCCAACGAGTGGAAACACACAGAATAACCAAAAATTAAAAGCCAACTGGAACAGTACCTAAGTTGACAGAACTTTGGGTTTGGGGGTATAGCTTTTATTTTTTTTTCTTTAACATCTTTATTGGAGCATAATTGCTTTACAGTGTTGTGTTAGTTTCTGCTGTATAACAAAGTGAATCAGCTATATGCATATGTATAGCCCCATATCCCCTCCCTCTTGCATCTCCCTCCCACCCTCTTTACCCTGCCCCTCTAGGTTGTGGCAAAGCACCAAGCTGATCTCCCTGTGCCATGCAGCTGCTTCCCACTAGCTATCTATTTTACATTTTATAGTGTATATATGTCAGTGCTACTCTCTCACTTCGTCCCAGCTTACCCTTCCCCCCGTGTCCTCAAGTCCATTCTCTACATCTGTGCCATTATTCCTGTCTTGTCCCTAGGTTCATCAGAACCATTTTTTTTTTTAGATTCCATAGATATGTGTTAGCATACGGTATTTGTTTTTCTCTTTCTGACTTAAGTCACTCTGTGGGACAGCCTCTAGGTCCATCCTCCTCACTACAAATAACTCAAATTCATTTCCTTTTATGGCTGAGTAATATTCCATTGTATATATGTGCCACATCTTCTTTATCCATTCATCTGTCGATGGACACTTAGTTTGCTTCCATGTCCTGGCTATTGTAAATAGAGCTGCAATGAACACTGTGGAACATGACTCTTTTTGAATTATGGTTTTCTCAGGGTATATGCCCAATAGTGGGATTGCTGGGTCATATGGTAGTTCTATTTTTAATTTTTTAGGGAACATCCATACTATTCTCCATAGTGGCTGTATCAATTTACATTCCCATCAACAGTGCAATAACAAACCCAAAACAATTAAGAAAATGATAATAGGAACATACATATCTATATCAATAATTACCTTAAATGTAAATGGATTAAATGCTTCAACCAAAAGACATAGACTGGCTGAATGGATACAAAAACAAGGCCCATATATATGCTGTCTACAAGAGACCCACTTCAGAACTAGGGACACATACAGACTGAAAGTGAGGGGATGGAAAAAGATATTCCATGCAAATGGAAATCAAAAGAATGCTAGAGTAGCAATTCTCATATCAGACAAAATAGACTTTAAAATAAAGACTATTACAGGAGACAAAGAAGGACACTACATAATGATCAAGGGATCAATCCAAGAAAAAGATATAACAATTGTACATATTTATGCACCCAACATAGGAGCACCTCAATACATAAGGCAAATACTAACAGCCATCAAAGGGGAAATCGACAATAACACAATCATAGTAGGGGACTTTAACACCCCACTTTCACCAATGGACAGATCATCCAAAAGGAAAATAAATAAGGAAACACAAGCTTTAAATGATACATTAAACAAGATGGACTTAATTGATATTTATAGGATATTCCATCCAAAAACAACAGAATACACTTTCTTCTCAAGTGCTCATGGAACATTCTCCAGGATAGACCATATCTTGTCTCACAAATCAAGCTTTGGTAAATTTAAGAAAATTGAAATCGTATCAAGTATCTTTTCTGACCACAATGCTATGAGACTAGATATCAATTACGGGGTATAGCTTTTTGCTTTGGTTTTCTATTCTGGGCTTTATAACTTGATTTCCTGATTCTCGCTTCCAGTTTTTCTCAGTTTTTTTCTGTATTCCATTCCTTGATTGTTCATCTTTGGCTTTCTTAAATCTAGATTTACTTCTCTGAGGAAACCATATAACACAAATTTGACGAGCTTCAACATTTATTTGCTATTGATTTTGAAATTCTTCAGATATACACACTTCACTCAGTCTGTGGATCACCACTAGATGACTAGAAAATGAATGAAACTACTGAGAGAAATTTATAATCCGAGAGGAGAAACATTTGAGAGGTGAAGAGAGGATAATAACTTTAGGTTTATAAGTGTAACTTAGTTAAGCTTCCTTGGCCATTTACACCTGGATAGGTTTTACTCAAGTAACTAATACCTTTTTACTTCCTGGGGAAGTCTAAAGCTTCTGAAAGATGTGTGAAAATTCTCGGGAGACTTAATATATTAATAGGCACTCTTTTTCTAGTCTTTTGTTTCCACATGTACTATCAGAACTACATGGTATTTACCTAGATGTTGCAATATAAATTTTGTTCAGTTTTATTTAAAAAAAAAACACTAAACCAACACACACAAGAAAAGGTTCACATAATATGGACTACTGATCAATATTTATCTTTATTCAAGAATATTAAAGTTGAATTTACATCAGTTATCCTGCATCACACAACTTACAAACAGGTTAAATATTCGGCTTCCAAAATCTCTTTCACTTTTCCCATGCACCCGCAGTCTCCTCCACACTTCAATGAATGGTAGTTTAAGATAAATCACAGAAGTTGATAAAACACCAAAAGAGCTTAATAGAGGAAGAAAAGAACAAGGGAAAACGTTTAAGAATAGCAATATTTTGGAGGAGACAAGAGGAAGAAGAATCAATGAAAACAGAAAGGAAGAGTAGTCAGGATTAACTGGATCATGAAATTGCAATGAGGTATAAGCTGAGGTAAAAGAGCTCTAAGAAGGAAAAGTTACAAATCTACCCAATCAGCAAAAGTAGTGAGTAGAATGTGACCTTCAGAAAGGTTACTGACTGTGGTAATTCACATATTTATTACTGATTGAAAATCAAGACAATTCAGTAGAATAGTCAAAGCAAAAAAACACATGAGAAGGGCCTCAGGAAGAGGAAGGGAAAAGAAATAAGACCAAGATGTACCCCACTGGGAAATTATCTCTATTTGCAAGCAGAGGGAATTTGATGGTGTGTGGTATGTATTAAGGAAGGAGTTTTATGCTGTTCCAGGTCCCATGTATATGATGATGTGCATGTATCTTATGTGTTGTCAGGAGCTTAGTTTTGGAGATGAAAACTTCTCACTCCATTGACAACCTCTTTGTTCTCTATCTTTTATAAGTAAAAATGAGAAAAGCTCTTATATTCCCATTCATTCAGTCTACAAATATATCATTAGCCAGGAAAATAAAAAGAATTAAAAAGGAAGGAAGGCAGGGAGGGTTGGAGCCAGAGAGACTGGTTTATTTCAGTTCATTCTATTTCCTCAAGGAGCGAAGAGCCGAAATCAATTTACAGTTAACCTTTCAATTTTCCTACTCTCTGGAAGAAGAAATGCTGTTTTGGCACACTTCTCATTCTGGATGCTTTCCAGGCAGATTCTCAATACAAAACCACTGTCTGCACACATAATCAGTTTACTACTTGATTTGATATGAGAAACCCACAAAGTAAAACTACCACTTTGGGGACCTCCTGATTGACCTCAGTAGGAAGCTTTGGACTGTAAAATAGTGCTTCCACTTTAACACTTGGACACTCACCCTTTGTGAACTGGTTTATTCTCTCCCTAAGCAACCATATTCATATTCACATTTTCTAGATAATTACCTCTGATACTCAATTCACACTGTGTTTAGACATGGCTTAGAATCATAGAATTTTTAGAGTTAGAAAAGACCAGATAGAACATGTGTCTCAACCTCCTCATTAACAGATAAAAACCCAAGGCTTCAGAAACATACTCCAGGTTGCACAGCTAGTGAGTCTCTAAGAAAGGACTAGTGTTCACCTGTTCTGACTTCAGTTTCAGGGCTCTGCCCCATCACACTTTTCAGTGTATGTTGGAGATTGCCACCCTTTCTTACCACTCATCTGTACTTTTAGTCTTGCTTTTGCCATTAATTATTTTCTTCAACCATGAGCACGTTACTCTACTCATAGGCCCCAGTTTTCTCATGTGTAAAATTAGTGAGTTGAATTAGATATCTATAGTTCAGTCTGGCTAAGACATAGCCTGATTCCATAACCATCATGAAAACAATTGTCTCATTCATAGGTCTTTCATTTTACATAACAAAAACCCGACCGAGCAAGTGTAAACAAAAGGCAGATTTATTGTAGGGACACAGGGCTATCACACAGATCCCAAGATAAAGAAGTAAAGGAGCATCACCAGGAACTAAGATGATAAACTGGGACTATAACAAGGTTATAATTGATTTCTTCTGTGTCTCTCAGGAGCCCCTAGACTTTTATGCTTGTTAGTCTCTGAATATTAGCCTTATTTTTCTTTCCCTTCAGATCAATTCTCTCTGCTTTTCCAGACTCAGAACATGGCTGTCCAGAGGGACAGCCTTCACACTCAGTTCAATTAATACTAGAGCCTAACTAGTACCTCTGAATCCCAGTTCCAAGTGTCTTCACAATCAAATCTGATTGGTTAGCCTGGGTCAGATGAATACCAAGCTCAGTAAATGGAGGTCAGTATGGCAAGGCCAGAATCCACTTCATCTTCAGAAAAGGGCCATGCGGTCTAGGCAGAGTTCCCAAAGGAATGCTATTTCCAAAGGAATATTCAGATCTGCTCGAATCATTTGCTACTTGATAGACACCAGGATGACAATGATTCCATAGCTAAATCAAGGATGCTGTAAGCCCAGTATGAATGTTTTTATCTCTCTGGGTTTGACACAATCTACATAGATAATGTAGATATTTACCCTACTTAGCTCTCTCAGGTTGTCCACATATGAAGGATTCCATATTTGGGTCTTAAAAAAGCCCACATGAAAAAGAAAATTAAATTCAAGTTAACAGTTTAGAATGAAAATAAAATGTAGAGCCAGGAAGTAAAAAAGCAACAAAACCCTCTCTAGAGAGAAGAGTAAACCTATAGCAACAACTAAAGGAATCCCACTAAAGAGAGTAGTCTCCAGATAGAGAAAGAAGTGCAGCTATTCCTTTGAGAGGGTCTTAGTTTAAAGGGATTAAGGTAAATATTTAGGATAAAAAAAGAATCAACTAGGACAAGACAGCAAGGAATTCAGTATGATTTCTCTTTGAACAGGAGCTGGTTTGTTATTATAATGAAACAAGCCCCCCACAGGCACCTTTTCCGTGACTTGTTTCCAATCCTATTGAGATTTCTACCCTTCAAAAGAAAGGATGTGGATTATTAGACTCTTGGCAGGGGGTACAGAAAAATCTATGTTGCTCTAGGTCCAACCCAGCAGTGGTGGATTAAGGTGTGATTGAATGGATTGGCAATCTTCCGCCCCACACTTGGAAGAGAACCTTCAGATTCTGTCAGGATCTTCAACAAGGCAGTTTTCCCAGTAGAATTCCTTTTGTTGCTCCTATTTCCTCTTTAATTTTTTTTTTTTTATTCACCTCCTTGAATGCCACTGGTGAGTTTTACAAATCTGCCACCAAGACTATGTTTCTTCAAATAATATTTTTAAAAAGGTTTTGAGGTAGGGAAAATGGTACTAATCTTTATTATTCACCTCCTTGACTGCCACTGGTGAGTTTTACAAATCTGCCACCAAGACTATGTTTCTTCAAATAATATTTTTTAAAAGTTTTTGAGGTAGGGAAAATGGTACTAATCTTTATTATTTCTTAAGAAAACAGAAAAGGTTGGGGCACCTTTTTTCATCATTGAACATCTTGAATTGTTTGAATCAATCTGCTAAATCAGTTTGAATCAGGCTGTGCCAGAGAGCTGTTCTTAGGACAATTTAATTTGCTATTCCTTAAAATAGTAAGATATCATGTTTCCATTTTTCTGTTGCTTTACCCTAGAGACTTCCCAGATATTATTTTATAAATAAAGGGAACACCAAAATCTTGAATTCTTATATCTGGAATTGGAAAAGATTTAGAAACATATCGTCAGTATTATCTATATTCATGTGCATATGTATCCGTCAGGGAGAAAGGAATTTCCTCTACCCTCCTAGGTTCTTCCGGCTGGTCTAACAATTAAATTGACACAAGACAGATTAGCAGGAGAAAATCTAACAAAAGTTGTTTGATGGGAGAGATCCAAAAAAACTGAGTAACTTACCAAAAGGGCAGAAGCCCTCCCTTTAAATACCTTCTTTAGCTAAAGACAAAAGAGCATGTTGGGGGTGGGAAGAGTCCTCTATGGGAATTTACCAGGAAAAGCACAGTAAACAAGGGTGATCGTGATGCAGATTTAAGTCGATGCCTTCTTCATTGCTAAGAGTTTCTAGAGAAGTGGTCACCCTCCGCTTCCTATAGAGAGGGAGACATTCTTACAAATGGAGATATCTCTTACAAACGTAAATGTCTCTTACAAAACTGCAACTCCTACTAGGGTTTTGGAGTCCTTTCCCTTATCTGCTGTTTCTCAGAAAACAAAAACAAAACAAAAAACCTTAAAATAATTAACATGCCAAAGAGTCATATTTTAGGGTGACAAATTCTGTTCCCCTACATATCATATATAATATATGCTGTCTATTATATATCAAAGTTTATATCACTTTCTGTTATATCAGAGACAAAGGCAAATCATCTGAATAGTTATCAAATTCATGGACCATATCTAATTTAACTTTCATATACATGTATATTAGGCATAATCAAGGCAAATTCTCTCAAGTAAGTTTTTTTTAATACATCTTTATTGGAGTATAACTGCTTTGCAATACTGTGTCAGTTTCTGTTGTACAACAAAGTGAATCAGCCATATGCATACATATGTCCCCATACCCCCTCCCTCTTGAGCCTCCCTCCCATCCTCCTTATCCCACCCCTCTGGGTCCTTGCAAAGCACTGAGCTGATATTCCTGTGCTATGCTGCTGCTTCCCACTAGCTATCTATTTTACATTTGGTAGTGTATATATATTGATGCTACTCTCACTTGGGCTTCTTTCCTTAACTTAAGAGGCTTTGTCTGCCATTTTTACACCATTACTAAGCCATCTATAAGTAAAAGTTGGTTTGTTTTTGAATGGGCACTTTCACTTGTGAATGGCACTGAAAAAAACAAAGACCCTTCTTAAACACATTACCTTTAGAAATACAAGTAAAAATAGAACTCTGGTTTGTCACTTTAGTGATAATATATCCCTCCCATGGATTGACATTAACCATTTTTACTGTTCACATGTCATGGCTAGAAATGGACCCACTCGCTAATTAGCATGTTTTATCAATGCAGGCGTTAGGTGGCTAGTCAGACATGAGTAGGTCCTGCCCCATCCTGGACGGTTTGTCTTTCCTTCCCCCACCCGGACACTGGTGGTCAGAGCTTAGCCAGGGATCCTCCCTCTTATAGTCAAGGACCACTGCTAGGTTTCCAGCCATATCAGGACCAAGCAAGATAAAACCACCAGCACACGTTGGCACAGGTGCACCAAGACCTAAAAGGTGATTCAAGGTAACCTGGGGTTTATTATGCTGTATTTGTAATAAATTAGCATTGTGGTTTTTGTCCCCCCCACCCCACCATGGGTTTCGCTTAGGTGCTTATGGGTAAGTGCCTGCATACTAGGAGAAAAGTTATATAACCAAAAGCTGTCAATTAACTTGTCAGTCAAATGCTGCAGGACACAGGGAGGGACCACCAGTCTAAAAAACCCAACCCCACCCCATTGCGGGGCTGCTTCTGGTTTCCAGACAGCCTGCTCTCATCCTTCTTGGAAGTATACTTTTGCTCTGCTTAATAAAACTCTTGTTACTTAAAACGGCTCTATGTCTCTTGACTGAATTCTTTCCCTCAAGAAGGGCAAGAACTGAGAAAATCACTGTTTCTACTGGTGACACAAGAACTTGTGAGTGCTTACTAAAATGTGGATATTTCTAAAACTCTTAAGATCAGTTTCTCTAACATTAGCTAAGCAGGGCCAAGAACCCATGTTTTAATGAAAACCAGTTTGCTGCCTTCTTCTGTACTTTGGAATTATGAAGACCATGTTTTCAAACAAGTACTGCCAGATCCTAACTAATGTCACTGAATACCAACTCCAAATATCTTCTCAATCAGATCTGATTGCTCCACCCTGGCCAGATTTCTAACCAGCTCAATAAGGTGGGACCAGTAGGGCAAGGCCAGAATCCCTCCTTCTTCAGAAAAGGGTGATCTGGTCTAAGTAGATTTAGTTAGAGATTAGATCTCTAGAGAGCCCTGTAATTTTGGATTGTTTTATCTCAGTCTACAGTGCAAAACTTTCTTCCCTCTAACAGTAAAAAGAAAAAGGAAGAAATTTTAGAACAATGGCCTTCAAACTATTTCTTGCATTCCCACATTCCAACATTGGAATCTGGGGTATGTAGAGGGTTCTTTGTTTCAATACAGAATTACAGAGAACAAAATAAAAATCAAATTGATAGCAAAATAGCAGAAAAAATGAAAGTTTTAAAAGACACACTTAATAGTAATTCAACTAATATATAACTACCAATAAAAGTAGCAACTGAAAATCATCACCAAATCAAGATGCTCTAAAGATGAAGTATTCTTCCCTAATGCTTCAGTTTTATGTACATGTACAGAACAGGGGTTTTACAAAGTTATCAAGGATTGTGTGGCAGCCATAACCCTTACAGAAACACTGGTTAAAGATATCAAAATTTGGTAACCTTTAAAAACTCAGTGCTTTACTAATGAGTGGCTCAATTTCCATTGTAATAAAAGTGTATAGTATTGAAAGTCATTTGGTAAAGGAACTAAATACATGACTTAGTATTTTTACTTTTCCATACAGTTGGGAAAATAACTGTGGACTACCAAGACATCAAAGATGGTATGGAGGAAAACATTGCTCCAGAGATGTAGTTCTGTAACTAATTTCATTTCTGACAATTGAGAACTAAGTCAGGTGTTGGCTAGATTCCTTGGGTGATAGATTATGTGGCCCCACTATCCAGGATAAGAAAAATGGAAAAGCAAGAAAGTAGAATTATGAATTTTTGCTGTCTCTCTTTTAAAGTCTCTGCTTCCTCTTCAGATTTCTTCCCTCCCCTTACCCAAGCCTCGTGATATAAAAGGAAAAAAAAAGTTGTGATTGCTTATTAATTGATTATCTGTGTATATCTACCTATCATGTTATATGAAAGTTCTTAGGTATGGCTTTTCTCTTTACATGGAGCATGGTATCCAATTTGTATGTTTGTTTTTTGTTTTGCTTTTTTGATTTTGTTTGGTTTTGTTTTTAGACCCTAAATACCATGTATGTCAGGAATTGCCTCTGCCTCAGCCTGCAGAATTGCACTGCTTTTGAATTTTGTAGATTTTCGCTTCTGACCAGAGATAAAAATTTGCACTTTTTAAACATCCCATGATATTAGTCCTCAGTAAAGCTTCCTAAAATTTGATCAATTATCAAAAGTGATACTCCTCCAAAAACTTAAGACACACAGAGTAGAGGCTTCTGAAATTCTACCAAACCTAAAATAATGAGAATGTTTCAGACCATTATTGTTTTCTTTATGTAGATTGACTGTGGTCTCAATCCTTGGCCAAGAATGGAGAAAGATATAAACTTACAAATCCACTTGGGGGAAAAATAATTCCTAGTATTGAAGAACAAAAATGTTAATCAATGATTAACCACTCTTACAGAGATGATTATTAATTACATTAAACAGTAATTTTACATGGTATTTCATCCAGTATATTTAGCTTTTTGTTTTTATAACTTACCATGAGAGTTAGGAAATGTTCTTCAGAATCTCATCAATTAATGATTAATAACATATGTTTGGATGGAACCACAAAAGACCCAAATAGCCAAAATGATCTTGAGAAAGAAGAACAAACCTGGAGGTATTATGCACCCAGATTTCAAACTATACTACAAAGCTACGGTAATCAAAATTATATGGTAATGGCACAAAAACAGGCACATAGATCAATGGAACAGAATAGAGAGCCCAGAAATAAACCTACACTTACATGGTCAATTAATCTACAACGAAGAAGGCAAGACTGACTATACAATGGGGAAAAGATAGGCTCTTAAATGTATGATGCTGGGAAAACTGGACAGCTACATGTAAAAGATTCAAACTGGACTGCTTTCTCACATCATATACAAAACGTAACTCAACGTGGATCCAAGACTTGAATGTAAGACCTGAAACCATAAAAGTCCTAGGAGAAAACAAAGGCAATACCCTTTTGGAGATAAGTCTTAGTAATATTTTTCTGGATCTGTCTCTTCAGGCAAGGGGGGAAAAAAAGCAAAATAAACAAACGGGACTGCTTCAAACTAAAAAGGTTTTACAGAGCAAAGGAAACCATCAACAAAATGAAAAGGCAACCTACTAAACGGAAGAAGATATTTGCAAATGATATATCCAATGAAGGCTTAATATTCAAAATATATAAAGAACTCACACAACTCAATATCAAAAAAACAAACAATCCATTTAGAAAATGGTAGAGAACCTGAATAGACATTTTTCCAAAGGAAACATAAAGATAGCCAACAGACATATGAAAGATACTCAACGTTGCTAATCATCAGGAAAATAAAAACCAAAACCACAATGAGATACTTCCTCACAACTGTCAGAATGGCTAGCATTGAAAAGATAAGAAATAACAAGTATTGGCAAGTATGTGGAAAAAAAGGAACCCTCCTGTACTATTGGTGGGAATGTACATTGTTATAGCCACTGTGTAAAACAGTATGGAGGTTTCTCAGAAAATTAAAACTAGAATTACTACATGATCCAGTAAACCCACTTCTGGTTATTTACCTGAAGGAAATGAAGACACTAACTCAACAACATATATGCACCTCCCTGTTCATTGCAGCATTATTTACAATAGTCAAGACATGGAAGAAACCTAAGTGTCCATAGATAGATGATTGGATAAAGAAGATATGGTATATATTGTTGGCCAAAAAGTTCATTCAGTTAGTGAATACATTGTTCAATAAAAAAGTTGGCCAAAAAGTTCATTCAGTTAGTGAATACATTGTTCAATAAAATTCTTGGTGAAAATGAAAAATGTGTCTTTTATTGTTACTTAAAACCAAATGAACTTTTTGGCCAACCCAATATATGCCATGGAATATTACTCAGCCATAAGAAAAGAATGAAATCTTGCCATTTGCAACGACATGGATGGATCTAGAAGGTATTATGCTAAGTTAAATAAGTAAGACAAAGAAAGACAAATATCATATGATTTTTCTTATACATGGAACCTAAAAAACAAAACAAGAAACAGAACCATAGATACAGAGAACAAACTGGTGGTCACAGGGCAGGGGCAGAAGTTAGGGGAATTGGTGAAATAGGTGAAGGGAATTAAGAGGTCAAACTTCTAGTTATAAAATAAATAAGTCACAGGAGTGTAATGTACAACATAGGGAATATAGTCAATAACATTGTAATAACTTTGTATGGTAACAGATGGTATGTGACAGACGACCACTAGACCTACAGTGGTGATCATATCATAATGTAAAAAAATATCAAATCACTATGTTGTACATCTGAAACTAATATACTATTGTAAGTCAATTATACTTCAATAAAAAGCAGATCACTAACAAATAAAGATCAATCTTCAATTACAGAGTTGAATTAAAACTATTTAATTAAACCAGTGATAAATTAGAATTTTATGTAGAGAAACAATCATTTTACACATAACTTTTCAAAAAAGTAATCCATTACTTCTGCTTAAAACAGACCAGATCTTTTGAATAATGTTTGTTCAAAAAGTTGCCTTGGAACCAGAATTAAATTATTCTCTCTCTGTCTCTCTATGTCTCTGTCTCTGTCTCTTTTAGCTACCATGTATTGAGTGTTTACTATTTGTAAGGTATTGCATTCCACAGTTAATATAATAGCTAGTTTAATTATCACAGTACCTTCTCAGGTAATTATTATTATCCTCATATTAAAAATGAGAAATTAATACATAAACAGGTAAGATCACATTCTTCTAGCATATGGAAAAATTGGAATCCAATTCTTTGCCTGTCTTGCTCTAAAATTATGTTCTTAACTACAGAGCAGCTTTTCTCAAGAATGACAAAAGCGAATCCCTTGCCTTTGCCTGCGGAAAAATAAAAAAGTCCTAAAGACTAAAGACTTATGTTTTAAATTTATGTAGGGAGGAGAACTTACATTTCTTTTCTTTCCCTTAAAGGAGGTTTGGGGAAATGACATGAAACTGACATCCAAATAAGAAGTAAATATTGATAATATCCCAGGTGGTTGAATGGACTTCTAATTTTTTATTACTATTCAGGAAGTGTCACTCAAACTAGATTCCTTTATTGCATCAGTGCTGTGGATCACTGTCATAAATTTTCTGTTTGTACAATTTTCCCTCTCATATTGTCAAGTATCTCATGGTTTTATTAGTGGCTTGCCTGTAATTAGATTCCAGGTACAGACTTACACTCATCTTTCCAGTCAGGAAATCAGAAAGGCTATCATTTCTCTTCTGCTCTTCCATTGAATTCCTTTTGGGATATAAGACATGTTAGTGGTAGTTTCGTTTGTGGTTTGCATAATACCCAGTGACAATGGACTCTGTTCTTCTGATGTTTCCATAACCTCCCCTCATTTGGGATTTTCCTCGGCCTGAACATTTATGTTTTTAAGTGATAATCCCTCTCATATTTGGGGAACTATACAAATTAAAACCAAAAGGATAAAAAAAAATGTGTGCCTATTTCATTTGGGCCTTCAGTATTCTCAAATATCTCAAAGTATTTCTTATATCTTTATATCTTTTTTGTAATTCCTGGCCTCAGGAGAGGGATTTAATTGTAAATAAAGCATCCTTCCCATGAAAAAAAATCCCCAGACAACTAATTGTTTTCTTTTTCTGAAATCCACAAGTTAATGACATCTATTTCTCTTTATTCGTAGTTTTGTTGTCTGAGTACACACTGTAAAGTGCAGTTCTTGGTGATGCATTCTTACTTTCTTCCTTACACCCAGATAAAACTTTCAAATGACATAACTTTTGGTTTTTTGAAAAATCTGTCCGTGAATCTGATATTGTCACATTTATGAACACCCTGTTCCCAAGGACTGTCAAGCAGAAAGAGCAAAGAAGCCTGGATAAACATATTTTACCACAAGAAAGGCCAACAACAGCATTACAATCTATTAGATCATGAAGTGGCCGTCTTTTACCGATGTAAGAAAACATGGAGGTTTCTTTTTTTTCCTTATCTGTCCAGGGACTCAGACTCACAATTCATGACACTATGCACTTCAGAACAAATTAAGGTAAAAAGATGCTCAGATATTAATGAAAATCCCTCATTTTCTTTTGATTAATTAAAAGGGTTTTAGGAGAAAACTAATAAGGGTCCACAGGGAAGAAAAGGCCATTAAAGTCATAGAATATATATTAGCAATTATCCTACTTTATTTACAACCAATTTTTCTTCTGAAAACAGGAATGCATAAAATATATAAATTGTCATAAAATAATAAATATGTGTAAAATTCATGAAAATCTGAAAACAGATTGTGAATATATTATTAAGAATTAAAATAATTTAGTATTTTTCAGTGACCAAAATATATGAGATGAGCTTTCAAATAATGCTAAATAAGTAAAGTAGGATTATAATTGAATGTAGCCCTAATTAGACTTTTCTCATTTTGATCTTCATTTAAACATCTGCTAATTCCCTTTTACAGAGAAACACAGTTTAGAAATTGGTATAAGGCTATAATCAACCAGGAAAATTCTGGGTATTTATTACTTTATGGATGAAATGTCAAGATGGGTTCCTGCAGGTGAACATGGGAACTTTGAACTTCAACAAATGTTAACAGTGTAGTTCTGGTCTAGATTTTCTCTGGCTGTACACTGACCACTTTACTTAAAAATGGAATAATCCCCTGAAATTTGAATTTTTCAGTGTCTGGCCTGGAATTTGGGTTGTAATCTAGGGGAATACCCTGTTGGAGTCCCAGGTTTCCAGACTAATGTTGTGATTGTACATTTGAACGCTGAGGTTGACTTTAGTTGGCTTTATATCCAGAAGTTAAGCACAGGGTTAAACCTAGTACATATTCCTGAAATAAATATCTGCTCTGAAATGAACCCAAACAGAGATACTAATTACCAAATATTTACTGAGCAACTTTACTGCAAAGCACACTTTCTGACTACAGGAAAAAAAAAATGTGTTTTAAGTTTAATTAAAGAAACTATCCATGAAAAGTAATTATCATGGGGTATAGTGGGGAAAGATTGATCTTTGAAGTTAAATTTCAACAGGATTGTAAATTTCTTCACCTCTATAATCCCTCAGTCATTTTCCTCTATAAAATGGGAGTTAAAAAAAATGTACTCAATAAGGTTATTCTGATGATTAAATGAGAATTTGTGTATGAGGCATCTGGCACATGGTAAGCACTCAGTTGATTGTAGTCATTAAATACATTTATAATACTTAGTAGTATACTAGATGCTCTTGATAAAGACTAGATTCCATTCTCCTAACACCACAGAACAATTTCATAAGTGCCAGAAAATAAATATCACAGGACTTCATTGAGGATTGGGTCAAAAACCAAGGCCTCACAGATAATGCCGAGCTTAAATAAGCATATGGAAAAAGACATCAGGAAAAGCAAATGAGTAGAGGAGAAAATTATTTGAATGTTTGGGGAATAATAAATGGAAAATTAGTCAAACTAGAAGCAAAATAATGTGAAGTGGAGTAGAGACTGTTAAGATTGGAGAATAGGCAGTTGGAGAAATGTCTAGCTTTCCATGAACATCACATATAATATGGATGGAATTTTAATCAAGTAGAAAAAAAATTTTTTAAGTGCTCTGAAATGCTTTAAAATATGATAATTTTTAAAAGAGCTTTTCAACAATGAAAGTTACATGAATTATATCAAGTGGCACTTTGACCATTTGCACCTTTTAAGAAAATATTTGCTGCTGTGACAAGCAAGAGCTTAAATCTCAGTGGCTTAGTACAATAAAGTTTATTTATTTATTTTTTAAAATAAGATATCTTTTTTATTTTTTAAATTTTTATTTATTTATTTATGGCTGTGTTGGGTCTTCGTTTCTGTGCGAGGGCTTTCTGTAGTTGTGGCAAGCCGGGGCCACTCTTCATCGCGGTGCGCGGGCCTCTCACTATCGCGGCCTCTCTTGTTGTGGAGCACAGGCTCCAGACACGCAGGCTCAGTAATTATGGCTCACGGGCCCAGCCGCTCCGCGGCCTGTGGGATCTTCCCAGACCAGGGTTCGAGCCCGTGTCCCCTGCATCGGCAGGCGGATTCTCAACCACTGCGCCACCAGGGAAGCCCAAGTTTATTTTTTATTCACATAAATTACATATTCCTGGTCAGTGAACAGCCTTCCATATTATCAATCATGGAGACAGACTCCTTCTATCTTACAGTTTTGCCTTTCTCTGGATCCACAGGCCCCTCTCTGCTCAGCAAAAGGACAGAAAAAGAAAGACAGGAGGATGACCACAGGAGGTTTTAAATGGTTAGGCCTAGAAGTTGTGTCCACATTTTTGTCTAAACTCAACTGGCCAGAATTCAATTACATGGGCCTTACCCATTTGAAAGAGAGATGAGGAAGAAAGAAAAATATTTTATTTTTAAAAATCTCATAGTAATCTGCCATGCCGTCTAAGATGTTTGTCTGCTCAGGCTGGAATTTATGCACTCAACTTTTTATAAACATGAGCAAGAGAGATGAAAACTGATGTTTATGTTAGTAATTATTGTATTATTTCTATTCAGAATTGACTTATCCACATCATGAGAAAACACAAAAGTTTTCATTTTTTTATCATGTAGACCTAAATCAAGATGGGTAATTAGTTGGATTGTAAACTATTTAAAATTTAGGAAACATTCAAATTACCTAGGTCTGTCTGAATGTCTTGATACAGGGAACTATTTCAGTATTTCATTGTATTATATGTAACCTTTCCAAATACTGGTATTCTCTTTGTGAATTTCACATGTTAATTAGTGAAAGAATATTTGTTGCTAACTATTAAAAAGCAAGTATCATGAGGTATCCAGATGTGAGTTATTATAAAATTTTAAAATGTGCCTGAGATAAAGAATGAAATTTCTTAATTGCACAAAAGTATTACATAAGAAAGAATATCATATAAACCAGTTTATAAGAAATGTAACAACCAAGAAAATGTGTAATAAAATTTATTTCTACTAATTTAAGTAGGGATATAGTATCCAGTGACATGGCTATGGGCTGAATTGTGCTCTCCCAAATTCTTATATTGAAACCCTAACCCCAGTACCTCAGAATGTGATTGTATTTGGAGACAGGCCCTTTAAAGATTTAATTATGTTAAAATAAGCCATTAGGATGAGCCTATTTTTTACCAATGAGAGTGCTTCATGAAAATATAGCTCTGAAAGAGACAGATTGGATTAGGTCTTTATTTTTCCCCCTGACTTTGAACACTCTTGTGCCCTGAGGTGCTATGACCAACAGGCTCCATGAAGGGAGATAACCTACATTTCTGAGAAGAAAAAATAATATTATTGTTGAACTATGACATTAACCAGCCATTAAGGCATCCTACCATTCTTTACTACAAGATAATACATCTTCTATTTGTTTAACCCAGTGATTTTCAAAGTATGGTGCCCAGATCAGCAGCATCCATATCACCTGGGGAACTTGTCAGAAATTCCTAGACACCACCCCAAACCTACTGAATCAGAAACTCTGGGCAAGTGATCTTGATGGCCCCTTAAAGTTTGAGAACCACTGGTTTAGGTCATTTTGAGTTGGGTTTTCTGTTACTTACGGGTCAAAAGTTCTTATTTGATACAACACATAGTAGTAAGTAAGATAAAAGTAAATGGTGATTATGAGAAAACAGATATAAAGAAAAATTATGAAGAGCAAAAGTACAACTCGAACCTGGTGAATTTTCTTCTATGTAAATTATACCTCACACACAAAAGGCCAAGGTTCAGTTTATTCCTCAAAGTTTATGCTACAAACCTTAAGCATCTCTGAGTCTGCAGTAGATTCATAAGCAAATACCTCAGGGTCTCAGCCTCATCCTTGTTATTGATTCTTTATATTAGTTAAGATTCATTACATTTATGGTAGCCCTCCAGTATTCAGAAGTCAGGGAACAGAGTACTTAATAACCCTGTTTCTACCTCCTCTTAGAAATCACTGAAAAATGAAGAGCATAATGAAGAATGGAATTACAAATATTTTACCATTCCAAAATTATAGGACATTCTAACCCTAAACCTCAATATTTTCCAAAGAACTGCCAAGTGTAGCAAAAGAGCAGAGAAGCATGGGAAAAGATCAAATGAGAAAACCTACAGATCTCAAACAAAGCCAGCAGAACATAATTATCCTTAAGTAGGGACTGCATCCAAGGAGCAAAACAATAACCTTTTTTGTTTAAAATATTTTGTTTAAAACAGAGGAAATGGAACACCCAGGCTGGTGGGAAAATACCATATGGTGCCAAGGTATATCAAGGATTCTGCAAGGAAACACACAAATATATTTGGTATGATTGGAGACGTTGGAGACAGACTGGAGGAGAGAAACATGGGATTTTGGAGCATCCATAACTGTTGATCTTTACTGGCTCTGGAAAAGTCATGATTAAAATAAATCTCTCATATACCCAACATGGCATCTTGGGTTTCTTTGTGCACCAAGGTGAATCCCTACTAGCCAAAGGACTGCCATGATCCCTTTCTCACACAACTGATTGCAAAAAGCCAGGCCAGGAAAAACTTATTCAAACAATCAAACTGAATCAGTATAGGATCTTATTCAAAATACTAGAAAGTAATAAATGAGGTTAGAAACAACAACCAAAAAAGCAAAAACAATTACAATGCCAAACAATTTTTTAAATTAATAAAATAACCAAAGAGTTCAAAGCAAATACATAGGGCTTAAGGAAAATATATGATTGGTACAGAGAAATAGGAGCAGAGAGAGCCTAGGAAAGAAGCCAAGTAGAAAAACAAAACAATTGTTGAAGCTTTACTGACCACGATGCAAAGGAAAACATGTCTTCTAAAAAGACAAAACAAGTAAATGGAGGTCAAGGTATTTTTTGTTTGTTTGTTTTTAATGAACACTATACATAAAAACAATGAGTTTTAAAAGAAGTAGCAACAATTGGAATGGAAAAATATTCAAATATGCAATTCAAGGATATTTTCTAGAAATATAAGACTAACCTACAGAGTAAAAGGGTATATACTTTTTAGGAAAAAATGGATTCAGTGATCAACACTGAAACATAGACTGGAAGAATTGTTAGTCTTCTAACAAAAACAAAACAAAGCAAACAAACAAACAAACAAACAAACCAAACCTCTGTTGGGCCTCAATTCAAAAAGATAAAGTCACCAACAGAGTGAAGATTCAGGATAGCCTTGGAGTATTCTGTTCAGTCTTCTTCAATGGTAAAAGAGATTGGCAAATGCCTACAATGTTTACAAGGAAAGAAAGTATAAGACAAAAACTTTATCATCAGGAAACTGTGTATGCAAACAAAGGCAGAAGATAGACATTTTTACATGTGCAGGAATTCCAATTCCTATGAGCCCTTCTTAAGGAGAACAATGGAGCCAATGAAAAGATTAATAGAGAAATATGGGTAAACAATTGGTTAGGACATTGAACAAATCAAACATCTGATAAAATTATGGATGTAAAATCAAAAGAAAATGTCCCAAACAATAAAAATAAAGCAAAAATATATTAACAAAAAATTGGAGGCAAAAGTCAGAAAAAAATATGGAAAACGATATATGTACTTTATTTCCTCATATTTAATAAGGAATAAAATATATTTTTAAAAACTGATAAAAAATATAATAGAAATACAATTGCATTTAAATATGTAAAGGTATATTGTAGACAAAATAAGAAAAAGACTATGTTGATCTGTAATTTCAAAGTAGAAATAAAGAGGAGAGATTGGGAAATTATAACAATTTTGTTATTGCACAAAATGGGGATTCAATAGTTACTGCTAAAGATGCAGAGTAGTAAATGTATTATATAAAATTATTGTGTAAATGTAACCACTAAAAGAACTGACAATAAAGGTGCAATTTACAGTTTATCAGAAAGAATCTACACATAAGACAAAGCCAAGGGGAAAAAACACTGTATTTTAATACAAAAAAAAGAAAAAAAGAAGCCATAAAAAGTGAAAGCATAATATAAAGGACTATGAAAGAAAAAAGCCCAAACAAATCTGTCACTTTAATAAATACAGTTAGGCTAAGCACTCCTATGAAAAGAAAAGGAGTCTCAGGTTGAACAAAGCTTATAAAAAATACAAACCCAAAACTAAATGTCTCAAAAAGATTGAAAATAACATAATAGGGAAAGACACACAAGACAAATGCAAACAAAAAGAAGGCAGGGTTAGCAATCTTAATACCAGGCAAGGTTACATTCAGGGCAAAAAGAAAAAGAGCCAATGCAATTGGAAAACTGAACACTATTAGGAATCATAACACTTGAGGGAAAAAAAACCCTTAAATTATCTCTATTTACAAATGATAGAGAATTAATGATAAAACAACTCACACAAGAAAATACTTCATTAAAGTGGCAGGATTAAAATTAGTATGTAAATATATACTAATATTTATTTATTTATTTATATAAAAGTGTATAAACATACAGATATAAAATAACGAATTGAAGATAAAATTGAAAAGAAAACCCATTTACAATAACAACACAAAAATTAAATATTTTGGAGCAAACGTAATAAGAAATGTGGGGGGAAAAAAGAAGGGACTTTAAAAACACCCCTGAACGACACAAAAGTAGACTTAAATAAATGGAAAGCATTCCTCATCACTGGAAAGGATTATTCCTTAAATTTATTTTCCTCAGATAACACAGATGTTAAATGATCCCCCAAAATACATTAACATTTATTTTTTTGGTGCCAGACAAATTTATTCTAATGTTCATTTGGGGAAAAATGCAAGAAAAACTACCAAAAATAAAACCTAATACAGAACCCTACTGCTACTGTACTTCCACTAGATCACCTAAAATTTTAAAATCTGACAACACCAAAGGTTTAACAACTAGAATTCACACACATGAGATAAAAGAATGGCTGTTCCTTACACAACTAGCATTCACCTAACCCATCCACCCAAATTTTACTCCTAGGTATTTTCCCAAAAGAAATAAAACATAAGTCCACCAAATAGTTATTCAGTAGTGTTCATAACAGCTAATGCAAAATAGCCAAAAACTGGAAATAGTCCACGTGCCCATCAGTAAAAAGTAGATAAACAAAGTGTGGTATATTCATACAATGGAATACTACTCAGCAATTAAAAGAAATGATTTACTCATACACACAACATGGATGACTATCAAAACATACTGCTGAGTGAAAGAAACTTTACACAAAAATTTGCTTACTGTATGATTCTATTTATTTGAAGTCCTAGAACCAGAAAAACTAATTTGTCATGGGAAAAAAAAACATCAAAATAGTGATCTCCTTTGAGGCAGGAGTATGAGTGGGGATTTATTGGGAAGGAGAATGAGAGAACTTTACTGGATTACAAAGTATATGGATTTGTGACAACTTACTGGATGTTACATTTAAGATTTGAGCATTTCATTGTAAAAAATTTACTTCAAAAAAAGACAACTCTAACAAATATTTAACTCTATTTGATGTTATGAATGCTGAAGTATTTGGAGGATCATGGTGATGTCTGCAATTTACTTTGGGATGCATCAAAAAATAAGATGGGCTGAGGGACAGAGACGGATGGACAGATGGATAAATATGTAATAAAGTAAGTTTAGAACAAAATGTTAGAATATGGGCAGTGGTATATGGGTGTTCACTGTAAAGTTCTTAAAACATTTCTGAACATTTGAAAGTTTTTCATGATAAGATGAAAAAGTTTGGCGGTCGGGGGAGAAAAGAAGAGTAGTGAAAGGGCAATAGGCCTACCAGAAATGAAAATATATTATGATATATATATAATATATATATTATGTTTATATATATATATTATGTTTCCTAAATTTAGGAAGTAATATGTTATTGTTGCAAGAATACATATGCCAGTGGAAAAGAGTAAAATGTCTGGAAATTGACTCAAGTACAGATGAAAGTTTTGTATATGATAAAGGTGAACTCTCAAATCACTGAAAAATGGTAGACATTTTAATAAATGGTGTTGACACAACTGGATATCCACCTGGATAACAGATAAAATTGGATCCATACCACCAAACATCCTAATAAATTCCAAGTTGATAAGGTACGTGTATTAGTCAGGGTTCTTAAGAGAAACAGAACCAATAGAAGCTATATATACATATAGAGAGAGATTTATTTTAAGGAATTTACTTATGTAGCTGTGGCTTGTTGAGTCTGAACTCTGATGGGGTAGGCTGGCAGGCTGGAAACTCAGGGAAGAATTGAAGTTTGAGACCAACAGCAGCCTGCTGGCAGAATTCCTTCTTGTTTGGGGGACATCAGTGTTTCTTCTATTAAGGCCTTCAACTCCTTGGATAAAGTCCACTCACATTTTGGAGGGCAATTTGTTTTACTCGAAGTCCACTGATTAAAATATTAATTTCACCCAAAAAACACCTTCACAGAAATATCCAGAATAACGTTGGACCAAATATCTGGGTATCATGGCCCAACTAAGTTAACACATAAAATTAACCATTACAATATATAAATGTACCAAAAACTTGAAACCGTATAAATATTTGAATAAAACATGATTGAATTCCTTTATACTCAAAATCTAGATGCAATAAATTAAAATATTAACAATTTTCACTATTTAACATATTTTGCATGGCAAAAAAAAAATTATAAGCAAATTCAAAAGGCAAACGACCAAGAGGGAATGAACATTTGCAATATATATAGTAAATAAAGTGATAAACTTTCTGACCTATAAAGAACTTCTAAAAACTGAAAAGAAAAAAAAGGTAAAACCAAAAATAAGGGTGAAAGAAAGAAATAAATAGTTCATGAGAAATGGTACAAAAATTGCCCTTACATGTAGAAAATACATTCCAGCATAATGAAAGAAATTCAAATCAAAACTAAACTGTAAAGATACAGTTTCTCATCTGTCGAATTAAAAACAAATATTCAAAAGCTTGAGAATACACTATTTCCACAAACTCTAGAGAAATAGATTCTCTTTATGCTGTTCCTGAGTGTGCAAAATGAGACAATCACTATAAAAAGGAATTTAGCAGTATCTAACAACACTATACATACATTTACCTTTCAATTTAGTAATCTCACTTTTAGAAATTTTCCTTGAAGATTATAGCTCCAAAAATGTGGAGAAAAAAAACTATAAAAGGTTTTTCATAAAGTATTATTTGAAACAAAAATATTGGAAACAACCCAAATGCCCAATTATAGGAGAATGATTGAATAACTATCATAACTCACAAGACAGAGTACTCTACAGATGTTTATTTAAAAAAAGATCCTCATGAGAAGTTGTCATTTCCTACATGTAGGTTTAGATTCAGTTATAAATATAAACTTCTATATTTTTTCAAAATAAAATATAGGAAGAATAAACCAAAATATTGGTTCCCTACAGGTGTGTGTGGATATAGAAAGGCTAAGTAATGACTAAATGTATTCTTAGTATACCTTATATGTTAGCATCCAGTCAGGAAAACAGAAACCACATAAATTATATTGACAATATAATTTAGGAGCTTGCCTACATTAATGCTGGAAGAATGAAAAGGCTACCATGACACGCTGAGGTAACAGAGATTGTAACTGCCTAAAGGAGCTCCCACCTCAAAGGCTAGGAAAACAAAGAAGACTGGCGGAGGGAATCTGCAGGATTGGAACACATTTCTCTGAAGACAGGGGACTGACTCCCCAGTTGGTGCTAGAACTCCAGGGGCTCTGAAGAGGAACACCATGAAGCTGGGACTCAGACTACTGAAAATTGGGTTCTTACTGGCTAGTCTGAAAGTACTAGAAGAAGCTATAACCTGGAAACGTGTTACTAGAAAGATCTCTCGCTGTCTGGATAAAGAGTTGTCACTGGAGAAATTCAGAAATGGGCAACAAATAAACAGGAAGAAAGTCCTTTATCCATCCTCCTCCTTCTCTCCAGTCTCCTGTGGCACCCAGTGGTAGAACCTAACAGAACAATACATGGCGAGGGTTAAATACAGTTCAGAGTGCCAGCATGATAGAAAAGAATATGCAAGGGGGGTTTGGGAGCTGAGAGACAATAGCTGATTAACCAACACAGCGTATCCTTTTTGATGACCCGACAGCCATACACACATTTCTAAGCATATGTGAAACTCTATGTAACAGAAGAAAATATAATGCTTTAAAAAAAATTGTTAAAATTTATTAAAATTATATGCACCTATCCTTCATTCAAATATGAATATTCTCATCTTCTCCCCCAAAAGGGTAAACACAAAGTCCTCATTGTATGGACATACATTACTGGACAATGTTAATTATTCATCAAAGGCAATCATAGTAAACAAATATCATGTAATCAAAAGAAAAAAAGAAATTGAAAATGAACCACCAACAATTCTTATATAAAATAATGAGAGGAGGAGGAAATAAGAAACAATAAATTTTGAACAATGAAAACATATTATACATTCAAAAATAAATCAACAAGGATGCCAAAAAGAAACAGTAAAATTAACTACACATAGAAACAAATGGATATATCAAATGGACAATATAATTACATGGGAATAACAGAATTAATTTAAATATCTTTGACTATAGTATTTTAGCTGTACACCCTGAATATATTCTAACTACAAAGGCAGCAAAAATAGCTTGAATTTTACTCAGTAAGGGGTGTGGTTTGGAGAATTTTGTCTAAGTCTTTCAATTATTAGGTAGACAATAATGATGATGATGGAGGAGGAGGAGGAGAAGGGGGAGGAGAGATAGATAGATAGATAGATGATAGAGCCAATGAGTAAATAGATTGTTACTTGGGAATCGACTTCACACTGAGAGAAGAAAGTAGGAGAGTAGGAGAGCAGGATGAGAAGAAACCTGAGATCTCTGTAAGAACAAATGATTTTTGTTTTTTGTTTATTTCCTGGATCTGCTCCCAAAAAAGGCCAAGAAATGTAATACCAGTAACAATGAGCAGAGTGGCACCAGATCTTGGTTTGTAAATACCATTTGGAGAAATAACTGATCACAAATGTGGGCAAAGAAATGGAATACCCTTCTGTGACTGAAAGCAAGCAAGTGCCGAAAAACTATTAAAGGAATTAAGGGGTTTTCACTGACTAAATTTGGAAAATTTTTAGCATATAAAAATGAAATAATTTTAATGAATTATAACACATTAAATTGTTTTAATTCATGAGTCCTTCCTCCCCCCCACTGCCACACATGAAAAGAACAAGAAAGAAAAGGAAAAAATTCTAGCTAATATATGTAGAAGGAAAAATAGAAAACCACTATTTTGAAGGCTTTCCAATGGATGCTAAAACCATTAGAGAAGGTTATTGAGAACATAAAATCCAAAGTCTTGAAGTTTTGGTGAAACAGAGTTCCCTAGAGATTACATATTAATTATAAAGGGTAATAGATACCTTCAAGAAGTCTAACAGACATTACCTTTAAGTCATTGACTTAAAATTACCTAGAAAGGGGTAAAATTACTTTATGTGCTTTCTGATGCAATGCACTGAGAAGGACACAGTATCACATAGAGTATTATTTTCAAAAATGTTGAATATGAACTCACTCATGAGGAAAGAGTCAGACAAACCCAGATGATGTGATATCCTACAAAACACTTTTTCTGAACTATTTTTTTAAATGTTAATATCATATGATTTTTTTAAAAAGGAAGTGGGAAAGCTGTTGTAGATTAAAACAGACTAAAGAGACAAATAAATGCACTGTGTGATCCTCAATGGATTCTCAGTGGGGAAAACACCTATAAATGACATTATTAAGACACTGGGAAAATCAGAATATGGGTTGTATGTCAGATGATTGCATAGTATCAATGTTATACCCTTTGGGAGTGACAATATTATTATAGCTATGCAGTAGAATGTCCCCGTTCTTGGAAAATAAATACTAATGTATTTCAGGGTGATGCATCGTAATGCCTGAAACATACTTCTAGAAGTTTAGCAGTTTGCACAAGACAAAGCAAACGTGGCAAATGAATGAACATACGTGATGATTGTATGACTGACTGTTCATTGTAGTTTTCTTTCATCTTTTCTCAGGCAACCCTAAGACTGGAACAGCTCTTCAAAATTGCCCCAAGCTAGGCTGAGGTGACCAGACCTTTACATCCCTCCACCAACCTTATCAGTCATCTGATGGGGGCTCCCCTGGAAAAGCCGGGGCATGGGCAGGGCCACTCTCCAGCAGAGGCAATAATCCCCCGAAAGGGGATTCCTGAAAGATTTCTGTCTATAGTGCTCCCAGCAGTGGAGCCAACAATACTCCTTCTAGGGGCATCTGGGCAGCACATCACAATGTCCCCTATGGATACTTCAAAATACATAAAGTAACTTCAGAAGTTATTGCCAGAGGGACATTATTTCCCCAGCTAAAGAAAAACAAAGGAGAAGCAGATCCTCTGCACCGATGTGACTCTTGATAACACACCACATTCTCTCCTAGTATTGTTATTGCTGCCAAAGATTTATTTTTGCAGCTATCCATTTAAACCGACTTTTGTTTAGGTAACTCTAAAGAAAACAGCTCTTTTCACCCTGAAATTATGTGCCTGGTTTAGCTGAAAGAAATATGGTAATACATGATCTTAACTGAAACACAGTACAGCAATTTTCCTCTGAGAAGGTCAGGGTTAACCTTCAACGCCCTTACTCATATAAAGAAACATCTTTAACTTGTATCAGCATATTTTCATTAAGTTCACATTGCCCTTCAATGTGCAAAAGGGCTTTCATCTCTAAGAAGGCAACAACTAATTAGAAATAAAGTTGCAAGAAAGGCACAGATTAAGCTGCAAAAATGGCACAGCCATTATAGTCAAGGTATTCCAAAGGATCTAAAAAACAGAAGTACAAAATAGAAACCAGAAACTGGGCTCTTTCAGGAGACATTTCAAAGGTGCAATGGGTTTTTTGTTACAATTCTAACACTCATAAAGTGTGTGTGTACTCACTGAGTGTACACGGGGGCATGCATGTACACACACACACACTAATCTAAAGGGCATTCTTCCCGGTTGCTCATAGGGATGGGGTTTATAAATTTCAGTTTGTGTAGGACAGTCACAGTTGCAAATGTTCTATGCTTTTGTTCCCACAGCATAAACTATGATTTCATCCTGGAAATTTCAAGCTTGACATTCATGATAGACTATCAGACAGTATCTGTAAACTGAAAATTAATTAACTTATTATTCATTGTATATTTGGAGGTTGGAGATTTTAGGGGATATACAGAAAACTGTAAGACTATAGAAAGTGCACAGAGATCTAGTGTCAGGAATGTGTCCCTTTTTTATTTTTATTTAGAAAAACAGCATAATGTCTGACACATAATAGGCATGCAATATGTATTCATTGTATAAATTTTAATGTCTCCCCAATAGAGAAAATCCTGTCATTTTTTAGGAATTATAAAAATAATGTTACTGATTAAAATGTTCTATATGTTTTGAACAATTTTAATGGGTAGAATCGCATAAAGATTTAACCATTTAACTATTAATGTTTTGTTCTTTATAAGCTCAACCAAATCAAAATTTGCCTAGTTTTTTTGGATAATGTTGCCCATCTTTGTTTAACAAAATGTAACTCCTAAAAATCAGCAAGCACTTTAAGTATCTACTTCTTATCTTGGTCTTCTGAGATTGTGTGCCATTTTCTGGTCATGTGATCCATTTAGAAGATGCAGTATCTACAAATTTTTCTTTCTCTCTTCTTCTGAAAATCCAATGGGGATGGAAGGAAAGCTTCTTGATTATTTTGCAGCCTGATATCAAATGTACATAAGATCATACTTAAGAGTTGTCAAATCGAATCAATTTTCCCAGTTTATCTTAAAGTGGTTTACTATATAAATTGAATAAATATGTCCACATAGGGATAGAAAGGGTAAAAAATATCAACAGACTGGAAAATTCCTGGACATACATATCTTAAAACAAGTTGCAAAAGCTATTGAAAGGTTAATATTTGTGAGATAGTTATAGTTTTAATCATATATTCTAGAACTATGGAGGTTAACAAAACAGCCCTAGGGCAATTTGAGTTATGACTATTTACTTTCTAAATTTATTTGGTACTGTCTTGACAGGACAGAAGAGATGAGTTGTTTGAACTTGAGTACAAAAGTCTGTTTTCTATCAATTAAATCTTCTCCTTCCCCCTCCACACACAGTTAAAACGTTTCCCAATATGGTACTTGCCCTGGTTCATTTGATTTTATTTTGAAATGAGTTTTTTGTAGTTTCTGTTTTGTTTTTTTTTTCTCTTTTCTGAGATATTCATTTTGAATCTGTGTCAGGATACAGAAGTGTTATCTCTAAATGAGAAGTGTATGCAAGAAGCTCAGCCAATGTTGAATTACAATGAACTCAGTAGTTCTAATGTCATGAAACTCTGTCAAATGTTAAAAGAAATTATACATAGAATTCTTAAGGAAGCTTTCAAATCACAGCCTTTTCTGTCAGCATTTGATAATAACCTAAAATCTATGGTCTATCAAGGTACTGAAGTGTAATAGTGATCCCCTGAGGAAAAATCATGACATTCTTAGGCCAACATAACAATATGTATTTCCAGTTTTGAGCATTTCTAAATTTTCTAATTGTTTTCTCAATCTACTGCATGGAAAATATGAAAAATAATGGACAATGAAAATAGTCATTCATTTGATACTTGGAAGTATTTCTCATTAATGTGATTGTACATTTACTTAATAGTTCTCTCTTTTCATATTTTGAGAAAGAAAAATTAATATGAAAATTTTCTAGGCTTTTTTTAATCCAAATGTTCTAAATGGAGGCACAATGTTATTTATAGCTCAACCACAGCATTAAATACATATTTTAAAGTCTTTTCCATTTTATGTCAACTACATTACATTTCCCTAAAGTATATAGTATAGATCACATACAATAGCGTTGCTTACCTTTAGTCTGATTTTTTTTAAAACGATGATGAAAAATCTGTGGAAATCAACATTCAAGTGGGTAGTAGATGCCTTGGAATTCTTACCACAGTTAATATGGTTCAAAGGGCCGTCACGTCACTTTTTATTAACTAAAAACCAATCTCACATCTGCTTCCTGCTTCAACTAATACATCCTATATTCCTGAATATTCAAGACTGGAGAGGTAGAGCCATAAACAGAGATTTGGCAGTAACTATTCAAAGAGAACCCTAGGACTGTCTTGATTCTTACCCTGTTGGGCCAAGTAACAAATGATTTCGCAGCTACTGATCTTGGGCCAAGCCATTGTGAGGCAAGATCCTGAGCACAAAATAGCTGCCTTCCACAAGCCTTCATGAAGATGATGGAATTAAAAAGCCAAATTACAATGACTTGCTCCATAGACAGCTGCAAGTAAAAGGGCTGCACCATCCCGGTCTTACACTAATAGGGAAAGGGTTTGTATAGCAGTATTTTCAGGCGTGTTCACACAGTAGATATGCTGTAAGCTCTGAAAAAACAGGGTCCATGCAAATTCTGTTCACTGCTGTTTTCTGTATTCACTGCACCGAGCACAGTGTCTGAAGTAGTAAAAAGATGCTCAAGGAATGAATGGGCCAAGGCTTAAGCATCACCGTAGCCAGCTGTTCAGATCTCTTCCTTTCTCTGGTAGTCTCACCAATTCCCTGAAGCCAACCATATAATGGTAGGGGAGGAAAACTTTTTCTTTCTTCCTGGCTAAGTTCTTTGGCTTGGTCTAATAATTTAATTAATGTAAGACAGATTAACAGGGAAAAAAATTAATTTTGTAGGTACAGAGCTCATAAAAATATGAGACTCAAAGAAGTGACCAAAGCAGGCAGCTTTTATAGCTTTTAGACAAGGAAATAATAAATTTGTGAAGAATTGACGAAACAAAGGGGTTTGGGTTTGAGGTACCTAATTAGTGAAGAAGTAACAAGGTTTGTTTATACAGTCTTCTTGGCCCTGAATTGCCTATCTCTGGTGATAAGGCAGTCTCTACCTCCTACTAGAGGGAGGGTACCGTTCCCTTGGGGTATTTATTTCCTGCTTTCAGGAGAACAAAGGAAGGTCAGAGTGTCCTTCTTGCACCTAATGTTTCTTAAGTAATCTTAATTCAAAATAACCAATATGCCAAAGTGGCATATTTGGGAGTGGTATATTTTGCTCTTCTCCACAACCATAGTAAATATCCTCAGGTAGATATACCAGTGTGTGTGTGTGTGTGTGTGTGTGTGTGTGTGTGTGTGTGACTAGTATGAATGTGATGCAGCAGTGATGAATATCCCACACAAGAATAGGAATTAGCATCTCCAGACAGTGCTTTAAGATACAGCTGTCAAAGTTATGCAACTTGAAATCAAAAGCACACAGCAATGTAATGTTTAGAAAGTTAAATTTTCCCACATTTGAGTGTATTATTAGAGTTATTCAAAATTTTTAAACTTCATTACTAGTTAATAGGGATTTAGGTTTTAATCTTAGCACTAATTGGAAGACTTGGAAAATTATTGCAACCAAAATAATGATTAGATTTTTAAAAGACCTTAAGCTGAAAATCAAATCAGAGATTAAAATTTAAATCAAAGAGAATAAAAATATTTAAGTACAGCAAAAGTAAGTCTTTGTAATGCAATTTATTTGGTAAATCACAATACAAACCTAATTTGCTGTTTATTTGGAGCACTGAATCAAATTCACAATTAGGGTATTATTTGAATTATGTTTCTTATGCTTACCAATAAGAAGGGAGCCCTTGTCTTCTAGTTATAACACAAATGACAGTGTTTTCTACCTTTATATTTGCAGGACATGTTTTTTGCTCTCCTCTCATTTTACGTTAATCTAGGTAATTTCATTTACTCTCACAGTTCCAACTTAACTTGCCCTATTTCTAAAAATTTCAAACTGATCTCATACAAGATCTCTTTCCTGAAATTCAGGTTTACAAATCTATCTAGACATCTCCTTCTGGATGTTCCACAGACCTTAAACTCATCACATTGAAGCTGATTACATCATCCCTTGGCTGATCCCTAAAACCAAGTACTTTTCCTATGTTACGTAATTCATTATCTACTTAGTTTCCCCAAATAGCGCAAAGTCAACATCAACCACATATCCTTCTTCACTTTCTATACTCAGTTAATCATTAATTCCTATCAGTTCTACCTCCCAAAGTTCTCCCTAATCTATCCACTTCTTATGCAGCCACCATTGTCTGTCCCTGGCCTGGCCAATTGCCATACTCTATTAACTAGTCTTTCTGCATCCGATCATGCCTCTGGCAGTGACCCCAACTCCATTCATCCTTTATCCTGAAGCCAGATGATACTTACAAAGAGCAAATCTGATCACTGCAGCCCATCAGATAGAATCCTTCAGTGGCTCCCCAGTGTCCTAAGATTTATTAACTTAGATGCACAGTCTGACATTCAAGCATTTTATGATCTTTCTCATTCCTTTACTTCATTGACTAAACTTAAGTGATGCTGAACTGCTAAAATTAAGAACATTACTTTCTGTGTGGATGGAATTGTGCTCCCTGAAAATTAATATGTTGAAGTTCTAACCCCCAATGTGCCTTAAAGAGATAATAAAGGTAAAATGAGGTCATAAGGTGGGGTCCTAATTCAATAGGACTGCTGTCCGTATAAGAAAAGGAAGAGACAACAGGAGTACACTCACACAGAGTTAAGGTCATGGTGAGGACACATCAAGAAGGCAGTATCGGCAAGACAAAGAGAGAGGTCTTATAAAACAAACTCGAGGGCACTTTGATCTTAGACTTCTAAGAAAGTATTACAGAACAGTGAAAAATAAATTTCTGTTGTTTAGGCTATTCCATCTGTGATACTCTATTATGGCCACCCTAACAGAATAATACACCCTCCTTCTAGTCTAAGCCTAGAAATACCTCACTCCCCCTTTTCTGCATCCCCTCAGGACTCCCCACAATGGGCAGGCTAATTCCTGCTGGTTTTTCATGCCTCAGCAAAACTATTAATACATCTAACAATCTTGACCCCCCCCCTTTAGGCAACACTGGATTAGTTACTCCTCATAGCTGACAGACACTTCAGCCCCTTATTATTGTATTTAAATGGTCTAGATTTTAAATGCCACCTAACTGCAAATTTTTTTGAGCAGGGAATGTATTTTATACATTCTTTCATCCCCAGGACCTGGGACAGGCACTCAGGTAATATTTGTTGAACAAATGAATGAACAGTACCTAGTGCACAGCAGGTACTCAATAACTGATAAGTAAAAGAAAGGCAAGTTATGCCAAACGCTTTCACCAAAATTGAGGAGAACTTGAATTGGCTATAATTAAAGAGCTAGGAGTAACTGCAAAAGTTCAATAAATGAGTAAGTCAAGGGAAAACCAAGCACTTCAATTTGATGCCCAAACATATGGATAAGCACAGGATCCATAAACAAAAACAAGAAACATGGCAAAGCACAGATCAGATAGCATATTTGGAATAGATTTAGACATAAGTAATTGTTCTACATCAAATAGCCTTGTGCATTTGTACAAGAGTGCAAATTTCATCTCCTTCGTTTCCTTTTCTTCCACATACACCTTTAGGAAAAATGATTATAAAATAAACCTTTTAAGATTTCATGACATATTTCATGACATATTTCATGTTTGGTCCTTCTAATGGTTCTATTAAGTCTCTTCAAAGGGGCACTTTTCTACCAGAGCAAACTTGAAAGAACAGAACATTTATTCCAAAAGCAATTTCCTTCCCCAGCTATTTTCTGTATTCCCCTGGTAGTGTTTTTCAACAGTTTTACTTGAATAAGAGCTTATTTGGTCCCAAACCAGTTTCTCCTGCTGCTTGAACCTGCAGTCAAGTCTCAGACCTTTGTGTTTGACACCCCCCCAATCCGCTGCCATGGAAATGACTACAATCACACATGTACATATGTTATTGCAAGTTAAGTTCAGATATTTTTAAAGAATAAATTAAAGTAAAATCTTACAAAAGACATTTTAAAATACATTTTGTTTCTTCTTTTAATCCATTCAAAGAAATTAAACAGGTTCCCAAATGGAACTTTTCATGTTTAAAAGAAAATATTAAAAACGAAGATATAATGGTGATGATAATGATTATGCTGATGATAATGATTGCTTGTACTTATATATTATATACATTATAAAGTTTGCAACAGGCAGGTCTACAACAACCTTAGGAAGAAAGAAGGATTAATTTTAATATCTCCATTTTACAGATAGGAAAACAGAGAAGTTAATTCACTTAAAATTGTTAAGTTTTTCATTCAGAAGAGGCATTATAGAAATATCTGGTGCCAGTTCCTTTGTTTTGCAAATAAGAGCTCTGATGTAGATGACTTTGCCAAGATCCAACATTTGGTAAGTGGTGAGAATTTCCCTAGTCTGCTGTGTAGACAGAGCTGTGTAGGCACCCAGGCTCTTCTTATGCATGAGCTCCACACCAAGAATAAAGCCAGTTTCAGGAAAGGCGTGTTTATTATTTTTTGACCACGATTCATGAGTTGAAAGTAATCAAGTGGCCGAAGTAGCCCTGGGTGTCAGTAAAAAGAGCCTTCCTGGGAAGTTTAGATACCAATTAACAAAAAGAGTTTGTAGAAGATCGATACCCTAGAGGGTCTTCTGAGACCTATCTGGTGTCCCTCCTACCTGGTTGTCAACACAGTGTATTCTGCTTTTCAGACTTCTAGGATATTCCTACTGGAGGAGAATACATGTACTACAAGGGGGTTTTCAATTTTCTCCAGCTTTGCATCTTTACTCTCATTACCTCATCACCACTACTACTAGTGACATCAAAAAAGCTTGTAGGAAAGGAAAATGAGCTCTTCATCAGCAAGTGGTCATGGATTCATAGTGTCAGGCCATTTGCATGCAACTAAATTCACCCCAAGCATCAATGGAATACTTTTACGTGTTAGAAAAAGTATTTTAAACTATGGCACTAGTAGCCTGGCAGAAAAAAAACTGTGATTTTTAAAAAATTGTGTATATATTTTTCATACAGAAGCTATATAACACAGTTTGTTTCTGTTTTAACTATACTCCAAATCTGTTCTTTGGTTAGCCCCTAAGTTTTCTCTACTCTCCCATTCAAACCCTTACCACAACTTCAGAATGTACCTCTAATGTTAGGAGTTTACCTTGCAATCAGGCAGAGTTTTCCAGGCAGGACAGCAAAAGCAGTCACTGTGACCCCTTCCTGGTGCCTCCCTAGGTACTTAGGTTACTCTATGAAGTTGACAGATTGTTTCTCTTTCTAACCAACCACTCCTGCCAAAGTAGGTGGATCTCATCAGCTAAGGAATAATTTCCATTTTATCCTCTAAACACATATTTCACATATCACTCATCAGATTCCACCTGCACCATAGTTGTGGATCCTGGGAAAGAAATGGGACATTTTCTATACTTCCGGCTCTCTGGTAATACTATCTTTATGAAACGACAATACAGGTGTTATTCAGCGCAAGATTCCAGGTCCTCTACCAGGGTCCCTCAAAGTCCACCTCAGCCTTTGACTCTCCTTCCTCAATTCACCATTCCTACCACCTCCTCTTCCCCCCTTTCTTTCTTCAGACCTTTCAAACAGGGCTGTCAGTGTTTGTGCTCTGAATGGTGTTTTAAGGTTGCAGTTCCCAGGTGTCTCAAGCTAAAATTCCTGGCGCAAAAAACATTTACAGCTCAGCATATGTTTTCATAGTCAATGGGAAAAAATCTTCCTCAGCGCCTAATGGACTTTTTCAGTAAAATGCTTCATGGCACCCCTGGATGTGCGGGGGGACTGACGTTGCCAGAATATTTCTTTTTTACAGCTTTTGTTGCTTTGACAGGTTTGATTTTATGGCAACTTTAATCATGTGGTCCTATTTCTTCACCTCTGGCATTTGGCAAATATTCCATTTCTCTATCACTGCTACCATAACTGCCTTCAACAAATTGTGATTCATCAAACTGTTTCCCCCATGTCCTTCTTCTACATCCACAATGGAAACCCCAAAGGGAACTATATCAAGCACACAAGGCAATGCTAAATGTTCCTGAGTGAGAAAAATCTATTAATTAAAAAGGGGAGGAGAGAGGGAAGAGGAAGGAAGAAAAATTACGTGTATAAGTTAATGCAGCCCCAAGACACCACTGGCATTAACTTATACACTGACACTTTAAACAGGCTTTATGAGTCTGTTTACTCTCTTCACAACTATTCATGAAAAATTGTGCTATCAAGTGTAAGAACACAATGTACATGTGTTATCTTAAAGATACAGTGAGTCAATAAATCATACCTGAGCTTTAACAATATTATATTTCCCTTTCTTGTATATTCATAAAATAATGGAACTGGAAATGAAAAAAGAGCAAGAGATGAAAAAGACCAAATAGGTTATCCATTCAAACTTGCTCTGACAAAAGATCAGTCTGGAGCAATATATCTTAGTTTCTGTCATCTGCAAATTAGTGCATTCTCTGTGTCATAGCTTTCAACCACTTTTTATAGCAGTTTATTTCTGAATAGCAGAGTTCTTGGACTCTATTTGTTTTTCATTAAAACCAGAACTAAGTTTTGACTTCACTAATTCTCTCACCCTTTTTCTCATTTTAATTCCCTGGACCCTGTATAAAACTTTCCTCTGCTGTTGGATATTTATACTATCCTAATATTCCTTGGATTATTCCCTAGTTTCTATTACTCATCTAAAATAAATCCAGTGGCTGGTTGTCCTTTTTCCCTGAGAGGCTACCCCTAGGAAATATATATCACCCACAATGTCAACTGTTTTGTGTATACTATTTTCCCAAGAGGGTGAGATTAGGACAATGTTCAGAAGATCTTTGCAAAAGGAAATGCCTCTCCTCAGCCACTCTCCTTCTAGCACTCTCTAAACTAGGGAGAGATTTGCCCATGAGCCCCTGCAGCTATCTCACTTCACCCTAGCAGCCATTTCTGCCTATTGAGCATGTATGTTTCTGATTAATTTGTCCCACTTTGCCCTTAAATCTTACTTAGCTATAAGCCCTGTTTCTGTTTCAAGACAGTATGGTCGGAGATTAACCAAGATGGCGGAGTAGAAGGACGTGCTCTCACTCCCTCTTGCGAGAGCACCAGAATCACAACTGGCTGCTGGACAATCATTGACAGGAAGACCCTGGACTTCACCAAGGAGGACACCCCACGTCCAAGGACAGAGGAGAAGCCACAGTGAGACGGTAGGAGGGGCGCAATCAGAGTAAAATCAAATCCCATAACTGCTGGGTGGGTGACTCACAGACTGGCGAACACTTATACCACAGAAGTCCACCCACTGGAGTGAAGGTTCTGAGCCCCACCTCAGGCTTCCCAACCTGGGGGTCCGGCAAAGGGAGGAGGAATTCCTAGAGAATCAGACTTTGAAGTCTAGTGGGAATTGATTGCAGGACTGTGACAGGACTGGGGGAAACAGAGACCCCACTCTTGGAGGGCACACACAAAGTAATGTGTGCATCGGGACCCAGGGGAAGGAGCAGTGACCCTGGGGGAGACTGAACCAGACGTACCTGCTGGTGTTGGGGGGTCTCCTGCAGAGGCGAGTGGTGGCTCTGTTTCACCGTGGGGATAAGGACACTGGCAGCAGAGGTCCTGGGAAGTTCTCCTTGGCGTGAGCCCTCCCAGAGTCTGCCATTAACCCCACCAAAGAGCACGGGTAGGCTCCAGTGTTGGGTTGCCTCAGGCAAAACAACCAACAGGGAGGGAACCCAGCCCCACCCATCAACAGTCAAGTGGATTAAGGTTTTACTGGGCTCTGATCGCCACAGCAACAGGGAGGGAACCCAGCCCCACCCATCAACAGTCAAGTGGATTAAGGTTTTACTGAGCTCTGACCGCCACAGCAACAGTCAGCTCTACCCACCACCAGAGCCTCCCATCAAGCCTCTTAGATAGCCTCAACCACCAGAGGGCAGACAACAGAAGCAAGAAAAACTACAATCCTGCAGCCTGTGGACCAAAACCCACAGTTACAGAAAGACAGAGAAGATGAAAAGGCAGAGGGCTATGTACCAGATGAAGGAACAAGAAAAAACCCCAGAAAAACAACTAAATGAAGTGGAGATAGGCAACCTTCCAGAAAAAGAATTCAGAATAATGATAGTGAAGATGATCCAGGACCTCGGAATAAGAATGGAGGCAAAGATTGAGAAGATGCAAGAAATGATTAACAAAGACCTAGAAGAATTAAAGAACAAACAAACAGAGATGACCAATACAATAACTGAAATGAAAACTACACTAGAAGGAATCAATAGCAGAATAACTGAGGCAGAAGAACGGATAAGTGACCTGGAAGACAGAATGGTGGAATTCACTGCTGCGGAACAGACTAAAGAAAAAAGAATAAAAAGAAATGAAGACAGCCTAAGAGACCTCTGGGACAACATTAAACGCAACAACATTCGCATTATAGGGGTCCCAGAAGGAGAAGAGAGAGAGAAAGGACCAGAGAAAATATTTGAAGAGATTATAGTCGAAAACTTCCCTAACATGGGAAAGGAAATAGCCACCCAAGTCCAGGAAGCGCAGAGAGTCCCATACAGAATAAACCCAAGGAGAAACACGCCGAGACACATAGTAATCAAAGTGGCAAAAATTAAAGACAAAGAAAAATTATTGAAAGCAGCAAGGGAAAAACGACAAATAACATACAAGGGAACCCCCATAAGGTTAACAGCTGATTTCTCAGCAGAAACTCTGCAAGCCAGAAGGGAGTGGCATGCAATACTTAAAGTGATGAAAGGGAAGAACCTACAACCAAGATTACTCTACCCAGCAAGGATCTCATTTAGATTTGATGGAGAAATCAAAAGCTTTACAGACAAGCAAAAGCTAAGAGAATTCAGCACCACCAAACCAGCTCTACAACAAATGCTAAAGGAACTTCTCTAAGTGGGAAACACAAGAGAAGAAAAGGACCTACAAAAACAAACCCAAAACAATTAAGAAAATGGTCATAGGAACATACATATCGATAATTACCTTAAACGTGAATGGATTAAATGCCCCAACCAAAAGACATAGACTGGCTGAATGGATACAAAAACAAGACCCATATATATGCTGTCTACAAGAGACCCACTTCAGACCTAGGGACACATACAGACTGAAAGTGAGGGGATGGAAAAAGATATTCCATGCAAATGGAAATCAAAAGAAAGCTGGAGTAGCTATACTCATATCAGATAAAATAGACTTTAAAATAAAGAATGTTACAAGAGACAAGGAAGGACACTACATAATGATCCAGGGATCAATCCAAGAAGAAGATATAACAATTATAAATATATATGCACCCAACATAGGAGCACCTCAATACATAAGGCAACTGCTAACAGCTATAAAAGAGGAAATCGACAGTAACACAATAATAGTGGGGGACTTTAACACCTCACTTACACCAATGGACAGATCATCCAAAATGAAAATAAATAAGGAAACACAAGCTTTAAATGACACAATAGACCAGATAGATTTAATTGATATATATAGGACATTCCATCCAAAAACGGCAGATTACACGTTCTTCTCAAGTGCACACGGAACATTCTCCAGGATAGATCACATCTTGGGTCACAAATCAAGCCTCAGTAAATTTAAGAAAATTGAAATCATATCAAGCATCTTTTCTGACCACAACGCTATGAGATTAGAAATGAATTACAGGGAAAAAAACGTAAAAAAGACAAACACATGGAGGCTAAACAATACGTTACTAAATAACCAAGAGATCACTGAAGAAATCAAACAGGAAATAAAAAAATACCTAGAGACAAATGACAATGAAAACACGACGACCCAAAACCTATGGGATGCAGCAAAAGCGGTTCTAAGAGGGAAGTTTATAGCTATACAAGCCTACCTAAAGAAACAAGAAAAATCTCAAGTAAACAATCTAACTTTACACCTAAAGAAACTAGAGAAAGAAGAACAAACAAAACCCAAAGTTAGCAGAAGGAAAGAAATCATAAAGATCAGAGCAGAAATAAATGAAATAGAAACAAAGAAAACAATAGCAAAGATCAATAAAACTAAAAGTTGGTTCTTTGAGAAGATAAACAAAATTGATAAGCCATTAGCCAGACTCATCAAGAAAAAGAGGGAGAGGACTCAAATCAATAAAATCAGAAATGAAAAAGGAGAAGTTACAACAGACACCGCAGAAATACAAAACATCCTAAGAGACTACTACAAGCAACTTTATGCCAATAAAATGGACAACCTGGAAGAAATGGACAAATTCTTAGAAAGGTATAACCTTCCAAGACTGAATCAGGAAGAAACAGAAAATATCAACAGACCAATCACAAGTAATGAAATTGAAACTGTGATTAAAAACCTTCCAACAAACAAAAGTCCAGGACCAGATGGCTTCACAGGTGAATTCTATCAAACATTTAGAGAAGAGCTAACACCCATCCTTCTCAAACTCTTCCAAAAAATTGCAGAGGAAGGAACTCTCCCAAACTCATTCTATGAGGCCACCATCACCCTGATACCAAAACCAGACAAAGACACTACAAAAAAAGAAAATTACAGACCAATATCACTGATGAATATAGATGCAAAAATCCTCAACAAAATACTAGCAAACAGAATCCAACAACACATTAAAAGGATCATACACCACGATCAAGTGGGATTTATCCCAGGGATGCAAGGATTCTTCAATATACGCAAATCAATCAATGTGATACACCATATTAACAAATTGAAGAAGAAAAACCATATGATCATCTCAATAGATGCAGAAAAAGCTTTTGACAAAATTCAACACCCATTTCTGATAAAAACTCTCCAGAAAGTGGGCATAGAGGGAACCTACCTCAACATAATAAAGGCCATATATGACAAACCCACAGCAAACATCATTCTCAATGGTGAAAAACTGAAAGCATTTCCTCTAAGATCAGGAACGAGACAAGGATGTCCACTCTCACCACTATTATTCAACATAGTTCTGGAAGTCCTAGCCACGGCAATCAGAGAAGAAAAAGAAATAAAAGGAATCCAAATTGGAAAAGAAGAAGTAAAACTGTCACTGTTTGCGGATGACATGATACTATACATAGAGAATCCTAAAACTGCCATCAGAAAACTGCTAGAGCTAATTAATGAATATGGTAAAGTTGCAGGTTACAAAATTAATGCACAGAAATCTCTTGCATTCCTATACACTAATGATGAAAAATCTGAAAGAGAAATTATGGAAACACTCCCATTTACCATTGCAACAAAAAGAATAAAATACCTAGGAATAAACCTACCTAGGGAGACAAAAGACCTGTATGCAGAAAACTATAAGACACTGATGAAAGAAATTAAAGATGATACCAACAGATGGAGAGATATACCATGTTCTTGGATTGGAAGAATCAACATTGTGAAAATGAGTATACTACCCAAAGCAATCTACAGATTCAATGCAATCCCTATCAAATTACCAATGGCATTTTTTACGGAGCTAGAACAAATCATCTTAAAATTTGTATGGAGACACAAAAGACCCCGAATAGCCAAAGCAGTCTTGAGGCAAAAAAATGGAGCTGGAGGAATCAGACTCCCTGACTTCAGACTATACTACAAAGCTACAGTAATCAAGACAATATGGTACTGGCACAAAAACAGAAACATAGATCAATGGAACAAGATCGAAAGCCCAGAGATTAACCCACGCACCTATGGTCAACTAATCTATGACAAAGGAGGCAAAGATATACAATGGAGAAAAGACAGTCTCTTCAATAAGTGGTGCTGGGAAAACTGGACAGCCACATGTAAAAGAATGAAATTAGAATACTCCCTAACACCATGCACAAAAATAAACTCAAAATGGATTAGAGACCTAAATATAAGACTGGACACTATAAAACTCTTAGAGGAAAACATAGGAAGAACACTCTTTGACATAAATCACAGCAAGATCTTTTTCGATCCACCTCCTAGAGTAATGGAAATAAAAACAAAAATAAACAAGTGGGACCTAATGAAACTTCAAAGCTTTTGCACAGCAAAGGAAACCATAAACAAGACGAAAAGACAACCCTCAGAATGGGAGAAAATATTTGCAAATGAATCAACGGACAAAGGATTAATCTCCAAAATATATAAACAGCTCATTCAGCTCAATATCAAAGAAACAAACACCCCAATCCAAAAATGGGCAGAAGACCTACATAGACATTTCTCCAAAGAAGACATACAGACGGCCACGAAGCACATGAAAAGATGCTCAACATCACTAATTATTAGAGAAATGCAAATCAAAACTACAATGAGGTATCACCTCACTCCTGTTAGAATGGGCATCATCAGAAAATCTACAAACAACAAATGCTGGAGAGGGTGTGGAGAAAAGGGAACCCTCTTGCACTGTTGGTGGGAATGTAAATTGATACAGCCACTATGGAGAACAATATGGAGGTTCCTTAAAAAACTAAAAATAGAATTACCATATGACCCAGCAATCCCACTACTGGGCATATACCCAGAGAAAACCGTAATTCAAAAAGACACGTGCACCCGAATGTTCATTGCAGCACTATTTACAATAGCCAGGTCATGGAAGCAACCTAAATGCCCATCAACAGACGAATGGATAAAGAAGTTGTGGTACATATATACGATGGAATATTATTCAGCCATAAAAAGGAACGAAATTGAGTCATTTGTTGAGAAGTGGATGGATCTAGAGACTGTCATACAGAGTGAAGTTAGTCAGAAAGAGAAAAACAAATATCGTATGTTAATGCATGTATGTGGAGCGTAGAAAAATGGTACAGATGAGCCAGTTTGCAGGGCAGAAGTTGAGACACAGATGTAGAGAATGGACATATGGACACCAAGGGGGGAAAACTGCGATGAGGTGGGGATGGTGATGTGCTGAATTGGGCGATTGGGATTGACATGTATACACTGATGTGTATAAAACTGATGCCTAATAAGAACCTGCAGTATAAAAAAACAAACAAAACAACTAATACTAAACTTTCATTGGGTTATTTGTATGGAAATATGTTAATATAAATGTTTCAGACATTACATGAAATTTCTAAAAATCTTATATTTGCATTTGTATGGAAATATGTTAATATAAATGTTTCAGACATTACATGAAATTTCTAAAAATCTTATATTTGTATTTGTATGGAAATATGTATGGAAATATGTTAATATAAATGTTTCAGACATTACATGAAATTTCTAAAAATCTTGTATTTGTATGGAAATATGTATGGAAATATGTTAATATAAATGTTTCAGACATTACATGAAATTTCTAAAAATCTTATATTTGTATTTGTATGGAAATATGTATGGAAATATGTTAATATAAATGTTTCAGACATTACATGAAATTTCTAAAAATCTTATATTTGTATTTGTATGGAAATATGTATGGAAATATGTTAATATAAATGTTTCAGACATTACAGGAAACGTCTAAAAATCTTATATGTTCTGGTATAATGTTATAAGTAATAATCCTAGTTATTACTTTAAAATGTATATCTCAGAAATAACTAATTTTCTTGTCAACTGCATTATTATGAACTTTCATCAAATCTTTAACCATGGTCATTTTTAAGTCTTTTGTCATTTACAGACAGTTCTGGGTGTACTCTGATGATTTTGCAAATATGTTCCTATAAAAGAGTTTCATCTTCAAGAAATTCATGGAAAAGACTCTGACAAGTACAGGTTTCTGGTAACTGACTGTACTGCTGAACTGAATGAATAAGCATTTTCAGAACTCTAATGAAAAACTGATGAACTCATAAAAGTGCTAACAAAAGATCAAGATGAAAAAAAAGAAATTAATTACATGGGACTGAGTGAACTGATGAGGATGAGTATAATTTTTGTGACTTTCTGTCTGAATTAAAAAAAAAAAAATCCCACAAGGACTCAGAGGCAAAGAATATACAAATCAATTTTCACTGCAAAGTAAAGGAGCTGTTACAGTGGAGGATTACTGGACTGAATGTCAATATTATGACATAGTATAAGGGTGTTTCATGTTTGGTAATTGCAATCATTGTTGCTTTTGTTGTGGTCATCCATGTACAATGCTTGGTGTCAGTCTATCTCTTGTAAAAATAAAATACAGTGTGTGTGTGTGTGGAACAAAAAAAAAAAAAAAAAAAAAAAAAAAAAAAAAAAAGACAGTATGGTCCATTTTTATGATTCCTTTTTTCTTGCAAATACTGGCATTGTTTTAAAATTTCATTAAAGTGCTATTTACTCTCTTTCATAGATCATTACAGAATTTTTTTTTATTTTGAGTGAAGTTAATGCTATAGTTTGTAATATTACCTCTCCAAATGGATCAATTCATGGTCATTTTAAAGCATTATGATGCTTTTGTTTACAAAAGTTAAGCCAGTTTTCAAGTTACTGGCTTTGAGGCCACCCCAAAAAAGAGAAAAAAGATGTGATGCTACAAAATATTTTACAGAAATCATTATCATTATCAGAAGTATATAAATGCCTAAAAAGTGTTTTAGAGTTTGTGATGTTGATGAAAAACAAGATTGTAAGTGCCACGAGTTTATTTACCTTTTACCTCCAGATCTAGCAAAAAAGTAGAGATTCGATAAATCCACAGAGAATTAAATTTGTATTTTTAGATAACACATCATCTGTTCAAAGCCAAATAATTTTAAGTGTGTGAATTTTGCTATATAAAACACTTAGGTCTAACTTCATAAACATGGGTTTGTAAAACCCATAGTTAGAAAATGCCTGTGTAGATATCCAGAAATTGTGCTGTGCAATTTCCACGTATTAAGTCTAAACCTTGCAACATCCCTGCAAGTCAAAGGGGCAAACTAAGATACAGGGAGGTAACTTGACTAAGATCACAAAAAAAGATTAAGAGACAGAGAGAGAATTAGAGTACATGTGTATCTCCCCAACATCTACCAGAGTGTGCAGAATATGGGTTGAAAGAAGAAAATACCAGAGCCAGGGGTCAAATGAGGAAGCTCTGTCAGTAGTCCAGGTACGCACAATGCTACAGAAGCATGAAAAAGCATGGTCATGGTCATATTGGACACGTGTTAAAGTGAAGACAGGCATAAAGGGGAGCTGCAGTGATTACAGTGGGAGAAGTAAACAGAAGCCTGGTCATGAAGACCTTGCTCTTTATTTGGTGCCCAAAGTAGATTCAAGTTTATCCTACTGGGAAACAGAATCACTGAAGAGCTTTAACCAAGGACTCTGGGGATGCCTCTGACTTATAGCATCAAAAACTGATTTGAAGAGAATAAGGATAGACAAGGAAATCTGCTAAGAGAGATAATGCAGTACACCAGGTAAAGAATGAGGGTATCTTGAACTAAAGCTGGGAGCAGTGAAATCAGAAGTAATGAGTACTGCTAATTAATTTATTTGTGGAGGAAAGATGAGTAAAAGGGAGACTAGCTCACTGCTAACTGAGTGTATGGTAATACCTTGCATTGAGGAAGAAATGTAGAACCCAAAAACTGTTACATAAGAATACATGTATATATGGGATTGAGGACACTGAAGGGAAAGGGAGGGTCAGGTTGGATGAGTTTGTCTGGAGATCCTAAGTTTAATTTGGTACCTATAGAGTTTGACAGATTCATCCAGTACAGTAGAATACTGATGGTCAGAAGATCATGAGATTAGATGCAATTACACAAGAAAAATATAAAAAGTTCCATTCTCAACAGTGAGGATTTTCCAAATATGTATACCCAGGCCCTACCTTAGATATTATAATTCAGAAGTTCTGAAGCTTAGGCCAACAAAAAGCAAGTAACCAATCAAAACCAACCAACCTCCCAAAAAACACTGACCAGGCTTAACAATACACATCTGTAGATCCTCTCCTGGATGGATAGAGCCCCAAAGTAGGTTAATACACACACACACACACACACACACACACACACACACACACACACACACATATATATAATATAATATAATATAATATAATATAATATAATATAATATAATATAAATTCTCAGCTTAGGAGCAAATCCTGAGCAATTTAACTCTATTAAGGATACACCATTCTCCCTAACAATGATTGGTTTACAAATAAGCATATGACCCATTCTGGCCAATGGAATCTAACAAGGGGTTTCTTGAGTCTAAAGGGAGGGACTTATAGAAAGAAACACAAAGAAAAGACTGCCATTTTATTTCTCTGGATGTTGACATATCTGGATATGACTGCTGGAATTGCAGTAGCCATACTGCAACCATAAGGGCAGCTGGTCTGAGGACCAAGACAATTCCATGAAGTTGTGGCAGTGGGAAAGTGGAAAGTACCTTCATCTATGATGATGATGTTGTTGAACTGCTGAACTATTCAACCTTGAAGTCATCCTATATCAAAACTATTTATATGTTTAACAGTAAACTTTCTCTAGAGTTAAGCATTTTGAGTTATATTTTTGTGATACTTGCAGCCAAACCTCCAATATTCTAACCAATAAAATTCTTCTTTTCAGTTGGTCTATAAGTCAAACTTTTGAGACTAAATATCTTAACTGAGTTTTGTTTCACCATTTCATCAATAATTTAGAAATATTCTAATTCTGCCGTTTTTAAAAAATTCTGTTAATCTAAAATAGTATTTTTATGCCTATTGTGTTTTCTTATTGAGGAGGGACTATTTTCCAAGATTTTTTGTATAGTTAGAGAATCAAAGGTTTTTACAAACCATTCAAGAACACATTGGATAAATAATGACATCAAAAATATTAAAAATATTCATATGTTAATAATCTCTCTCAAGTATTTAATTTTAAAAATAGTTGACTCATTTCATACTTTTTTGACTTACTAGGTACCACGTGTGCAATCAATAACTGCGTTAGAAAGGGGAATACTAACCGAGCCATTGGATATGAGGGAAGCATGAATGGCCTTGGGGTGGCATCTAACATCTTCTAAAATTTTATTCAAAATTGCTTATGTCTGTTTAGCATATTTTTCTGGTTATACTGTCCACAGCTTTTACCAGTCTCAGAGGGTTAAGAACCACTGTGTATGATAAAAAAAATCCTCTTCCTTTACTATTCTTGAATCAGATTGACACAAGACAACAGTGTTCATTCAAATAAAGAATGATTTGATCTCTGATTTGTCACTTCATATAAACATAGCTCATGTGCATAATTTATAATATAACGCTATACCATTTGGTGGAGGCTGAAAAATAATAGAAGCATTAGGTGTTTTTTCAGAAAGGAAGACATAAATCAGGCAATTGGATTTTTAGTTCTGCACCATTTCATTCAGAGCAATATAGAGTGGTTTAATTTTCTTTCCAGTATTCAGTAAAATAAGCATATGAACAATGTAGAGAAAATCTTTGGAATGGTATTGTATTCATAAAGTTATACCACTAAACTTTGGAAGACTAAGCCTAACCCATTTATCATACTGTCTACCATTCTGGGTTTATCTCTGAAAACTCCATCCCACCCCCCAAACCTCCTCCCCCACTCCACCCACTCCTAGGCTCTACCTATAAAGGAAGTATCCTTCTCTCTAAAATTAAAACATAGTTCTCTGTGCTTCTGAACATACCATTCACTCTTCAACAATATTCTCTCCTCTCTCCTTCACTTGTTGGAATATGTCTGGCATATGTCCCATTACTCAATACTTGTTCCAAAATCACCTCCTCTAAAAAGAACCTCTTAAGAGTATGACATTCACTCCTCTTTGCTTTTGTAGGATGGCAGGTACTCATTCAACAAATGTTTATTCAATGCCTCTAAGCACTGGAGGTACAGCAATGATCAAAACAATATTCTTGCTCTAATGGAGATAATATTCTATACGGAGTGAGTAGATAATAAGCAAATAAGCACATAATATATGGCAGAGGTAATAAGTTATTTGAAGAAAGGTAAGCAAAGAGCAATCAGGATATAGCTACTATAGTTAGGGTGGGGAGAAAAATCCTCCATTGAGGTGTAACATTTGAGCAGAATTCTGAATTAAGTGAGGGAGGTAGCGAGCACTTAGGGGAAGAGTATTCAAGGAAGAAGGAACAGCAAATTCACTAGCTGGGAGATAGGAGCATTCTTTGAATGTCTGAAGAAAGGAGGAGGAACAGAGGGAGTGAGGAAGGGTTAGAAAAATGGGAGACGGGGTCAGAAAAGTAGCCTGGTGCCAACTCAGGCTCTTATAGGCTCTAGCAAGGACTTATGGCTTATTTTAGTAAGATGAAAGCATTGGGAAATTATGAGCAAGATGTGACTTGACTATGTTTTTATTTCAAAAAGCTCATTCTAGCTGCTCTAAGTAGGGTAAAGGTGTGCCAGTGAGGAAGCAAGGAGACACAGAAGAGGCTACTGCAGTGGTCCAGGTGAAAACTGGTGGTGGCAGCTTGTCCTGGGGTAACTGCAGATGAAAGAAAGTGAAAACTATGAACACTGACAACTTTTTTGCGGAAGTTTTCTATAGAAGAGAGCAGAGGAATGCTTAGTTCACTGGAGAATGTAGTGAGGTCAATGTATAATTATTACAGTAAGTCCCCTACATACGAACCTTCAAGTCTTGAACTTTCAAAGATGCGAACGTGTGTTCGTGTGTCCAATCATGTGTCTGGCGTACACTGTCACGTGCATGCATTCTCTACAAGTGGTTGCGCTTTTGTGTACTTTACAGTACAGTACTGTATAGAGTACAGTAGTACAATATCTTTATTTCAAGCCCAGGATGTCCAGAAGCAAGTGTAAAAGCAGTGGCGATGTAGCTGTACTTTTCAAGGTATTGTACTGTAAGATTTTAAATGTTTTTATTTTTTGTGTTTGTTTGTTTTTTATGTATTATTTGTGTGAAAAGTATTATAAACTTATTACAGTACAGTACTATATAGCCAATTGTGTTAGCTGGGTACCTAGGCTAACTTTGTTGGACTTAGAAACAAATTGAACTTATGAACGCACTCTGGGAAAGGAACTCATTCATATGTAGGGGACTTGTACTAGGATATATTACAGTATATGTTACACTGATGGGAACACCCCGGTTAAGAAAATGTCAATGATTCAGATTGAGAGGGGCTAATTGCCTGGTCCTTTAGTAGGTGATATGGTGAGATTCAGGATGTAAAAATATGGGGCGGTCTTTGTGGACCAGGGACAGTCCACGACTATATTGGACAGGGATGCAGAGTACTTGGGTGCAGACAAAAGTGAGGTGGTAGACTTGGTGGTACAACTATAGGGACAGTCTCTTTGGCATCCAATAGATGGGGAGAAGAGAGAAGGATGTCGTGAGAAATTGTCTCAGATATGTAAGAGATGATTGACTGATCAGAGATATTAGGCTAGTTGGGCAGCACTAAGGGGCCTTTTGACATTCTGAGTGTTGAGTGTAAAATGAGATCAGTCAGAATTAACATGTGTGAAATAAATATTCAAATAATGGACCATAGAATAGCCAACTAAGGAAGGAAGTGAGGACATGAATGGTAACAATGGACAGTGAAAAGGGTAGAATCAAAGGTTCAAAGAATTATTGAGGCAGGAAAACTTGAAGGAGGGCCTGGAAAAAAAAGATGGTGATTAAGGAATGGGACACTGGAAACTGGAGTTTGGTGGTGGCAGTGTTTGGCATGACTCTGGGATTGGGTGGCTGTTCTAAGGTAGAAGACAAGATGATAGGAAATGTTGTATTAGGTGTTCTATTCCTCTTAGAAGGCGACACACTGTGGGACTGTATTAGGCAATTCATAGAATCCCTGTGAAGGCCAAAGAATCACTGGAGGCTATCCAACCAGGACAATATTCAAATTACAATGAAAACATTGATAACAAGTCAGTTTTCCACTGCTGCTGGGAACGCCAGATTTCCCTGCCTATGTAGATCCCAAGGTGCAACTATTGAAACCCACATAATACTGGCTATCTTCCAGTCACCCTCACCAGAAAAATTATTCTACATTGTGCTTTCTTCTTCCTGTAATATGTCCCCTAATAAAAATCGTGCTTGGGAATGTCTGATGGAAGAAATCTAGATCAAATTCTTGGGCCCTAGTAGTAAGGAAAGTTTGAAAATTAAGTCTCTGGAATCTGCCTAGGTGATTGAGAAATTCCCCAAATATTAGAGTATATAGGAGATACTGGATAACTAACACTGAAACAAATATAAACTACAGGTATTTACATATTTGCTGTTATAGTCCCAGAACTTTTCACAATTTTTGTTGCATAAATGGATAAATAAATGAATGAATAACTACTTTTTTATGCACAGCCATTTGTTATCTCTTTGTTTTGACACATGGCCCCCACCTTAAGATCCACAAATAATATGAACTAAATTGAGGGTATTTTAAAGCATTAAAATACTACCTTAAATCTCTGGGATTTTTTCTGTACTTTAAGATTCTTTGGGGAGCTGGGTCATCTGAGCTCCTACTCATTTCAACACAACCGTCCTAAGAAGGTGTTAGATCTCTGGTAGTGTTTGAGAAGAAAGAACAGAGTGAACACTCATTTATTAAACAGTTGCTTACTGAGTTCCTACTACAGTTAGATATTCTTCTGAATTGTTGGGCATACAGCAATGAACAAAAGAGATTCTAAAAATCCCTACTGATGGCATTTATAATTCTAGAAAAAAGGTATGCTTTCAATACCGCAATTACCTTTAAGTGATTACAAAATTAAAGCATGTTTATGGTATGACAGAAAAGCATAAGAAGAAAATGAAATCACCTATAATAGTACTAATGCAACTCTTGTGCTTTTTGATATATATTCCTGCAGTTTTTTCTAAGTATATAAACATAAATATTTTATTACAAAAACAAAGGTTACCTAACCGTACTGTTTTCTATCTTGCTTTTATTCACTTGACATTAGTTTTATGAACATTTTCCTATATCTTTATGCAATTTTTATAACATTTTAAAAAGTATACATATTATTCTGTCAGATAAAAGTACCATAACCATTTTGTTGACTATTAGCTTCCAATTTTTCATTGTTATAAACAATGCTGGAATGAACATCCCTGGACATGCCTATTTGCACACTTACCTGATTGTTTCTTTACAATAATTTTACAAATGCAAAATTGCTGTGTCAAAGAGTAACCATATTTTAAGATTGTTAATATATGTACAGAACTCTCCTCAAGAAAAAAACTATGCCAATTTTATTCTCAGCTGCAGTGTGTATGACAGTGCCTATTTCCTACACCCTAGCATAGTCTACTTTTTTTTTTTATACTATTAATCAGTTTCTGATGATTCAGCCAGTGACTCTCGCAATAGGGAGAAAGGTAGTTGGGTGGCTGTCACTAGACGATAAGTCAACAGATTTTTCGATATGTACCATTTATTCACAAGGATTACCCTGTGCCCAGTGGGATCCTTACCTGCTTCATGCTGATAGGAATGCCTAAGAAACTTCTGGAGGAAGAAGGGAAAAGAGGAGAGCAAATGTTTCAGTAAAACTCACCCTTATTGTTATTACCAATCCATCTTTTCATTAAGAAACAACATTAATTCCATTGAAAAATCTATTCAAATAACGTTGGTAATGACAAGAACAATTTAGCTCTATAAACATGTTTGTACCTGGTACACAGAGTGATCAAAGACACCTGGAAATGCAATTGAGATTACATATTATGTGTCATTAAATAATAAACACTGAACAACTGAGAATGCATGTTCCATCTCTTGGACATAATCTGTAGAATCCAAAGAAGAGATGATATTTCAGTGGATGGTCATTTTTTCTTACGTGTTTATTCCCTTCTCAAATTGTAATAGTTAATAATATCAGAAATATCACAAGCAAATAACAATATTAGGATTAATCTCCCCATTTTACTGTTAAGATCCAAATAAATTGACTAGGGTTATAGCTAATAAGTGGTAGATCTTGGACTTGAAATCAGCTTTATCTGACTCCAAAGCCCATATGTATGTTTAAGTTTTATGCCAAACTGTTTCCTGAGATGTGTCAATCACCACTCACCACCGGGGATAAGAGGAAATTCCAGTGACACAATCCCAGAAGTCACTCTAATTCAGAAATCTCTGTTACCTAAGATCCCATGGAAATTTGGAGAGCCAAGCTGAGCTTGTTTGAACCAGGAAAACCACTCAGCATACACAGCCTTTCACTGCTATTACTGGTGATAGCAGGACCCCATCTCTCTTTCTGCACAGCCTAAACCTACTTGTCTTTAGCCTCTCCATACCTGGAAAGCTGTTCATAACCAGAACAAAGGTTAGAAAGGCTCTATCCTCAATTACAAGTGATACCGCACATTTTTATAGATCCACCAGACAGGTGCTGATTATGAGCTGAACCCAGGCTCCTAGTCAAAATCCTTTTGTTTCCTCTTAACTCTGCCCTACTGCCTGATCTGCGCTTTTTCTCATTGAATAAACCCTGCCCAGATAGGATACAAAATGTGTTTATGACTTCCATTTGGCTTCAGCCGTTCCCATCCATTTCCCAAAGACCACACTTTCTCCAACCTATAAACTGGTTCCCTGCTGGCACACTAACTCTGCCCTCGCTCAGCAGAGTGAGATCTTTATATATTCTTTAAAATGGAAGTTCATTCTGAACTTCCTCAAGATAAAGGATCGAGCAGCTTCTGGATGAGAGTTTGGTACTAAATAAATTTCTATACATTTCCTCATTTAACCTTCAGAAAAATTCTATGGAATAGATCCTTATTTTACAGGTGAGAAAACTGAGGCACAGGCAGATTAAGTGACTTGTCTGGCTGTTATATAATGGAGCCTAAGATTTGACTCTAGGTCTTCCAAATCCAATGTTTTTCTACCTTATAATACTGAGATGGAGCCACTCAGACCTAAATACCTTTTAAAACAGAGGTGGTTCCTTTCCATAGCTAGTTTTAGTAATTTTTAGCTGAACAAAAAATTCCTATGCCCTGCCCATGTGGGCCCTCGTCCACAGCACCGGTCCGAAAAACAGACCCATGAATCAGATAGGCAGACACCACTTTTTACATGATCTATAATATCAGATATGAAGCATGATTAACAAATAGGTCAAGCCAATGCTTAATAACAGGTGGAGGAGTTGATTGACCTTTACAAAACTTAAAATGCACAGACAAATTGTAAAAGTATAAGAAGCATCTTACTGCCTTCTCATACCCCACATGGTCGCCTCAGCATGATATGTCATCCCAACATGAGTCCCATGCAAAGATATCCCAATTAGTAAGAGACCTTAGGCATCTCAACATGTAAAACAGCATTCAAAAGGATTGTGATTATATAGCATGTCGTATTTCACCCCCCCAAAAAAAGAGAAAAAGAAAAATTCTGCTTTATAGCTCTTGCTTAATTGCCCTCATAGACTCATCAGGAAAGAAAATGATGCTATCTCCTCTCTCTAACCTTTTGATCTGCTCCCTACCAAGGTTTATTTCATTTTCTCAAAACCACAAAAAGAATAAAACAAGGTGATCAAGGCTGAAGTCACCCCCTTAGCAGTTTTCCCTGACTTGACACACTTTTTATTGCTAAGCCAAATCATGTAAGATTTCTATTTAATAAATTACAGGGTTACTACTGCTGATTGTTACAGAATTTCTTAACAAAATGCTCCTTTATTTAGGTTAAATAATATCTTTCTTAAATGCATTGAAACAGTTATGTTAACTGATTACAATTAGAATTCTAGTTTGCACTAAGATAATATGACTATATGACTATATCAAGATATCAACACACACAAGTCTTGAAGTTGACATAGCTAGTTTACAGCGAAAGAGGAATCAGTTTCTGAGACAGTCCTTATGTCATGCAGAATATTACCAGAAATTCTATTAGCCTTTTAAGTAAACATTGTGCTGTATTATAAATACCGATACTATTACTTCTCAAGTTTGCACAAATTGTATAATCACTCAAGCCACTGCAGGGGTTGCTTAGAAAACAAACGTGACAGCATTTATCATATTGATTCTTGTCTGCAAATAAAGATCTTGTATCTTTTTCCTCTACAGCATTTTCTTAAATGTCATTCAGTATTAACCAAAGAAACAGAATAATAACATTTTCAGAATTGGGATTATCATTTAGGTTGTTGCTAGGCATTTTAAGATGTGAAGAAAGTAGCCTTTAGTCCTTGTCTGGAGAAATAGAGGAGAAAGGGACTTTACCAATGTTCATGCTTATCTTAGTCTAGAAAATATGCTATACTTCTTTCCTCTAATATCAAAAAATAGTCACTTGCTTACCTCTTTTCATCTGACTGAGTAATCTTTTCTACAGTTTGAATCAATGAAAAGTGCTACACCTCTAGAATTAGAATTTTTTATAATTTTAATGGACCTTGGTGATTAATGATACTGCATGGGGTGAACTAAGGCCCAGAGAGGTCAAATGTGACTGATTCTATCTTTCTTTTACTAAGTAATTTTTCTTGATCTTACTAGCAGACTATTAAATATGTCTTCTAAGAAGGAAAATAGAACAATAAACCATGAACATGGTCAGTTATTGTTCACTAACTTACTGTGCTTAAATAAGAGGACATTAGGTTAAGAATTGCTTTTCTTACTACTGTCATTGGTTGGACATTTCACTTTATAAAAGAGAAAATGTCTTTTGTACTATTTGTTCACAATTTTTCACACTAATATAGCCACCCAAGTCAAATTACTTGCCTAATTAACATTGGAAGAGATTGATGTATTTTAAATGGCCCCAAAATACATTATGGTGCATGTAAATTTTTCCTCTTCCTTGATTCTACACTTTTATTTGTAATTGGAAACTGCCAAGGGTCACATCAAGAAGATTTTAGAATTATCTCATGATTCTTTTACAGCATAGCTCCAATCCATAGTAACAAATATAAGTGTTGTTTTTCATTCCCAGCTTCAGTCAGAGCACTGCTTCTTTGCAGAAATGAATCATAAAACATGTTCTGTGTCAGGATTGTTCTCTGTTCTCTTACCTTTCCCTTCAAAGAAAATTTCTCTTTTCTTCTCTTAATTTACTCCATTTACTTGTACTATAAAAATTATTCCTTCCTACTTTCTATGATAATTTAATACCATGCCTCTCCTTAGTTTCTCCATACTGGCTCTTATGCTTCATCAAAAAAGGCTCAGACTACTCCATTTTAAATAAACTTCTACCAATTATGTTCCATTAATTTAGTAATAACCTCTTTCTAGTAATTCTGTATGACATTTTCTGACTGATCTTGACCTATTCTTTTCTGAAGATTCTTTTCTGCTTTGATTTCAGTGATGATGAGCCATCTTAAATTTTTTTCCTACTCTTCACTCTTCGGTTGGCATTTCTCTCTCTTATATTCCTCAGCTGTGTTTCTCAGGACTCTGCCCCTAGTTCTTTATTCTTCAGTCTTTCTTCTGAGTCTTTCAGTTATTGAAATACTATCTTCAACTATCCCTTCCATGTGGATGATTCCTTCTATTCATAGAAGGCCAACCCATAAGCTTTTGGTTTATGTAATGATCCCACCAAGGTGTTCCTGGTCAGTCACCTCTCAGGGCAGCTCTCCTACAGTTGGCTTATTCTACCCATGAGACCTCAGAATCCTTCACAGAACACAGAATACTCTGTGCTCTTGCTAACAGATGAGAAAAAAAGGGAGTATAAAGTATTATCCAGGAATGTTGTGTTTTCTCTTGTTTTTGTTTTGGACCCAGCTTGGAAGATGTACCCATCACTTTGAGCCCATATTACATTGGCCAAAATTCAGTGATATCATTACACCTAACTGAAAGGAAAGCTGAAGTGTGGAGTCAAATTATACCAAGGACCAAATGGAAAAGTGTTTTAGTGAATAAATGGCAGTCTCTGCCATGACTCCCAACTCTCAGTCTCCAGCTCTGACTTACCCTGAGCAATCTCTCTATTCACTGATGCTGCAGAATATCCAGGCGTGGTTTTATCATATTCTCTTCCAGCCCAGTAAGTTCAAAATTTACTTAATCACAGATTTATAAGCTTCATACTATCCAAGTTTCATTGTATAGGTAAGGAAAAGAAGCATCCAAGGGATTAAATGAAGTGCTAAAAGTCATCCAAATAGTTAGGGTAGGTGCTAAAGCGTAAATCAAGTCTCCTGATTTCCATTTGCATACTGTGTCCAGCACAAAACATGCGCTCACTGCCTCATATTTATCTCATTCCCTTTCTCACTCTCCCCTTATCACACACACTTTATCTTTAAAATTGTTTATGTGTAAGGTATACAACATGATGCTTTTATATACATATAATAATGAAATGATTACTACAGTCAAGCTGATTAATATATCTATGTCCTTACATAGTTACCATTTTTGTTAGTGTGTGGTAAAAGCACCTAAAATCTATTCTCTTAGGAAAGTTCCAGTATACAATACAATATTATTAACTATTATTATCATGCTATACATTAGATCTCTAGAACTTATTCATCCTACATAACTGCAATTCTGTACCCTATGACCAACATCTCCCATTTTCCCCAATTCCCTGCCACTGGTAACCACCATCCTACTCTCTCCTTCTGTGAATTCAACTTTTTTAACATATCAATTAGATCATGCAGTATTTTTCTTTCTCTGGCTTATTTCACTTAGCATACTGCCCTCCAGGTTTATCCATGTTGTTGCAAATGGTAGGATGTCCTTCTTTTTTTAAGACAAAATAATATTCCATTATACATATAAGATAGAGGAGATCCTGCCACTTGCAACAACATAGATATATCACAATGTCTTTATCCATTTATCAATCAGTGGACATTCAGATTGTTTCTATATCTTGACTATTCTGAATAAGGCTGCAATAAACATGAGAGTGCAGATATCTCTGAGATACTGACTTCATTTCCTTTAGATATAAACCCAGAAGAGGAATTGGTGGATCATATAGCAGTTCTATTTTTAATTTTTTGAGGAACCTCCATTCTGTTGTCCTTAATGGCTGTACTAACTTGCATTCCCACCAACATTGTACAAGGGTTCCCTTTTCTCCACATCCTCGTCAACACTTACTTTTATCTTTTTTATGGTAGCCGTCCTAACAGATGTGTGGTGATGTTTTGTTTTCTATTTTCTCTGATGTTTAGTGATGTTGAACATCTTTTCATATACCTGTTGGGCATTTGTGTATCTTCTTTGGAAAAATGTCTATTCAGGTCCTTTGCCCATTTTTTATTTGAGTTATTTACTACTGAGTTGTATGAGTTCCTTATATATTTTGGATATTAATCTCTTATCAAATATATAGTTAATAATGTTTTTCTCCCAATCTATGGGTTGCTTTTTCATTTTGCTGATTTTTTTTTTTCTGTACAGAAGCTTTTTGATTTGATATAATCCCACTTGTTTATTTTTGCTTTTGTTGCCTGTGCTTTTGGTGTCATATCCAAAAAATCATTGCCAAAGCCAATGTTGAAGAGCTTTTTCCCTGTGTTTTCTCTAGAAGTTTTATGGTTTCAGGTCTTAGGTTTAAGTCTTTAATCAATTTTGAGTTGATTTTTACATATACTGTAAGATAAGAGTACAATTTCACTTTTATGCATGTGGATATCCAATTTTCCAAAGACCACTTATTGTGAAGAAACTATCCTTTCTCAACTATGTATTCTTGGCATCTTGCTGAAAATTAGTTGATCATATACGTTTGGATTTATTTCTGAGCTCTCTCATTCACACAACTGTTATTTATTGAGTCTTTAGTATACAACAGACATTATTCTAGGCCCTACGACTATATAATTAAACATAATTAAAACAAATTCTTGTTTCATGGAGCTTAAAGTCTAGTTCGGGATACAGAAAATCTAAAAAATAAGTAATTAATATGAATAAAATGTTTGCATGGTGAGAGGCTGTCTAGTATGGTAGTTAAGAGCACAAAATACAGAGCCAGGAAACCATAGTTTAAATCTATCTTGACAGCAAACAAATCACTTAACCAATCTGTATTTGCATTTTCTCATGTGTAAAATGGGACTAATGATATTGTCAAGTTCAAAGGGTTGTTTTAAGCATTAAATAAGCGAATATTTCTTCAGTGCCTTGTTCATAGGCACTAAGTGCTTGTTATGTAGACAAGTGCTAAGGGAAACAATAAAGCAGGGAGAAGGAGAGATGAGAGGTTTTAGAATTGTAGATCAGGTAGCCAGGGAATGCCTCGCTGGGAAGGTGACATATGGGCAGAGAGCTGAAGGAAGTCAGAGAGCAAATTATTTTGAGATCCTAAAGAAGAATACTCTTGGCAACGGAAGCTGCAAGTCAAAAGCACTGAAGCAGGAGTTTTCCTAGTGTCTCTCAAGAATTAAGAAGGTCAATGTGGCTAGGCTAAAGCAAAATGAGAGGGTGAGAGTCTTGTTAGATAAAATCGTAGGGGGAATGAGACAGAGAGGTAAAGTGCTATTGAAGGGTTTGGGGCACAGGAGTGTTAGGCTTTTTGATTGTTATTTACACAGGTTCGTTCCGGCTGTGATACTAAAAATAGTTTGAAATGAGGCAAAAAACCATTTATGAGGTCATAGCAACATATCAGGTGAAAGATGCGGGTAGCTTTAACCAGAAAAGGAGTGGTGAGATGGTAAAAAGTGGCCAGATTTGAGATATATTCAGAAATTAGAGTCAATAGATTTTGCTGTCAGATTAAATGTGGGGTGTGAGAGAAAGATCAGGATTATTTAATCTAAGCAACTGGAAAATAAAATTACCATTAAACAGGATGAGAATCATTACAAGAAGAGTAATTTGAAGAGAAAGATTAGGAATGTGGTTTTGGATACATGAAATGAAAATATACACTTGGGAGTTATCAGTGATAGATAGCAATTAGAGCCATAACGGTACAAGAGATAGTCTAGGAAGTGAGAATAGTCTAATGAAAGAGAGAAAAAAAAAAAAAAAAACATATCCAAGGATTGATCCCTAGGGTGCGCAAAAGTTTACAATAGAAACCAGCAACAAACATAGAAAACTGGGAAGGAGCAATCTGTGAAGTTGAAGGAAAACCAAGGGAATGCAGTATCCTGGAAGTCAAGTGAAAAAAAGCAGTGAAAAAAGTCAAGTGAAAAAGTGAAAAAGAGGAAGTGATCAACTTTGTCAAGTGATTAACTTTGTCAAACACGTTAGTTGAAAAGAAGACCACGAATTATGATTTAGATTTAGTAATTTAGAAACCTTTGATGAACTTGAAAAGACAAGTTTCAACGGAGCCGTGGGAGCAAAATCTCAGGAACAAGACACAATGCAAAAGAAGAATGAGAGAAAGTGAATATGATTTTTTTCAAGGAGTTTTGCTACAATAGTTAAGAATAGTAAAGGGTGAGATGGAGAGTTAAGTAAGTAAAGAGAAGTTAGATTGTTTTACGGGAAAAATATTTTTATGCTAGTGAGATAGGTTCATTAGAGAAAAAACGTTAAGGCGGGAGAGCAGTGACATTTACTTCCAATTGGATCCTGGAACCCATCTTTTCCCCTTGAACTGCACTTTTCCTGCAGCACCTATCTACCTATTAATTTACTTAATCCAGTTATCAAAAACCCAGATCCAAGGCATATTTTTCTGTGGCTTTTCAGCCACCAATTTTACTAACATCCCCATTTGTTTGCCAAGAAATTTGGAAATCATGTGAATCTTTTCCTAGAACGTTACCTCTACCCTTCGTCTTACATACAAACTGGATTTCCCATGATGGTGCCACTTCTCCAGAAACTCATGCAAGTGGAGAATGCTCGTGGTCTTAGGCTCACTTTGATCAATTTATTCCATCTTGATTCATTTATCTAACCACTCTGGGGCCCCTTGGATAAGCACTTCTACTGTATCAACGTTTCCATAAGCTTAAATTCCCTTTTCTCCCTTGTTGTTCTGCCCCATTAACTCCATCACTGCATGTGCTGATTAGGCCCATTATGAAGATTTTCAATCTTAGCTGAACTTTAGTATCAGTCAGAAATCATTTTACTTATTCTTTTTTTTTTTAATAAATTTATTTATTTATTTATTTATTTATTTATTTATTTATTTATGGCTGTGTTGGGTCTTCGTTTCTGTGCGAGGGCTTTCTCTAGTTGCGGCGAGTGGGGGCCACTCTTCATCGCGGTGCACAGGCCTCTCACTATCGCGGCCTCTCTTGTTGCGGAGCACAGGCTCCAGACGCGCAGGCTCAGTAGTCGTGGCTCACGGGCCCAGTTGCTCCGCGGCATGTGGGATCCTCCCAGACCAGGGCTCGAACCCGTGTCCCCTGCATTGGCAGGTGGATTCTCAACCACTGCACCACCAGGGAAGCCCTACTTATTCTTATTCAACAACTTTTTCCATAGTCCATGGTGACTGCTCATATCTCTCAGATTCTTATTTGTATGTCTCCCTCTCAGCTGGTTCATCCATTATACCTTTGCTGAGGCCCTGCTACATGTTTAATCCTCTGCTTGGCACATATACAAAGGTCCTTGACTTCAAGGATCTTGTAGTTTTATAAAAGGAACTCTAGGATTAAAAAAAAATAAGTCAGAGAGAAATAATGGAACAGAGAAGTATATAGATAGAATCAAACAAACAAAAACAACCTCTAATACAATTTGGTTCATGTTTTAACAGAGATATTAAACAAATTTAATGAATGCAGAATGAATAACTCTGCAAGAGAGAGTCAGAAAAAGTCTGACAGAAGAGGTGGTATTTGATTTGGGAGTTGAAGGATAACCAGAAATTTTACAAGTTCCATAAGAAGAGATTGGACAAAAGGTAATTCTAAGGAAAGGGGATTTCTAGAGCAAGAAAATGAGGCATCAAACCAGGTTTTCCCATGGAATAACCAATTAATCCAATGTTCCTGGAGTGTATAGTACAAGCTAAAGAATTTGGACCCCTTTCTTAGGAATTTGGGAATCATGAATAGTTTTTGTGAAGAATGGGTAGACATATATATGTCCGTGTAAGAAATATAACTGGGAGTTATATGGAACACAGGCTGGAGAAGGGGAGAGGCTAAGTATGGTTAAGTGGAAATTATGGAAATCATCTAGAAAATAAATGATAAAGGTCTCTAGAGCAATGTTGTCTAAAAAACGAGGAGTGGACTTGGTAAAATTTTTATGAAAATATAATTGAAAAAAAATGTGCTGGTGGATTCGATTTAAGGAGCTACAAAGGGAAAGTGGTTAGATTTTACTTTGATACTTCTAGCTTGTGTAATTGTGTACACAGCAGTACATCAATTAAGATATGAATACAGGAAGTTTTGAAATAGAAGGAATGGGAGAACAACAAACAGGTTGGGTTTGAGATGCCTGTAAAACATTTGGGTACGTATGTCCAGTAAACACTTGAAAATTCAGATCTGGAGCTTCTGAGAGATACTGGGGTTGGAGATATTTATTTAAACGTCAACAGGTTGTAAGTGCAAGTTAAAGTTGGAACAGTGGACTAAATCCTCTGCAAGAGTGTCGAGAAAGAGAAAAGGGATTCCATGAAAAAGATATACCCTTTGAAGGCTGAATCCAGAATACAGTCTTTTTACCATCTATACTTGCCACCAATTTCCTCAATTTTATTAACCAATAAAAACTGACAAGTCTTAGCTCCTAAACTTAAATCTTACAAAGTACTAGTCCCCAGCTTTTTTTTTCTCCTAGCTTTCTTCTCTTTTTTCCCTTGTTTAAAATTTATTTATATTTTCAAAAAGTGTCAGATGATTTCTGTAAGTTTCTCTTTTATAATATCTGGCAGAAATTTCTACGTAATTTCACTACAGAAAATTCTTTCATCATTTGCTCATAGTAAAACTGTCTAATTTGAAGATTCCATAATTTTAGTCCATTATCACCCACTTTGTTTTTCTAAAAAATACAAGTACATTATTCCCAGAGGTTAGCTCTGGCATGTGGTGGATATTGCAGGGCTCACATTCAGAAAGTGATTCTTCTACATTCCGGCATATTTAACACTCCATGTTGCCTCATGTGTCCTTCAGATGTCCAATACCTTGCACAGCATTTTTATTATAAATTTTCTAGATAACTTCACCTATGTCTCAAGGAACATAATCACGGAAACAACTTTTTTTTTCAAGAAGGCATACAAAGGTTACAACCCTTGAATAAAACACACAAAGGTTACTACTAGATACAGTATGGCTTGATTTCAGCAATAAATTGTGAGCTGAAGCAAGGAGGCAAAATAAGAAACCACTGCAGTCTTGAATCAGGATATTTTTAGACTTTCATTTCAGCACATTCAGGTGAGAAACCATATTTATTAATGGATTAGAAAGTTAATTGATCTGTATTATGCCTGAGAGTGGCCAGAGAAAATGGAAAATAAGGGTACTCATTTTGTGCCCCACTCATATATTTAAGCTCTCCCTATGTACTTTTAACTTACACCATCAGCACTTAATACACAGATAACTCATTTTAAAATTGAAAGGGTTATAGGGTTATAATTTTTATAATTTCTCCTCACTAATGCTTTATATATTACATCTGAAGGATTTCTGCACCTCACAAACTTCATAGAAATTTCTTGGCCAGTGACTAAAATGCTAGCTTATTTGAGACTGAATATAGTAACTACTGAATGAGATAAGCAATAAAATTATTCTTATGTGTATGCACTCTCAAGGATTTTTAAACTCCTTACATATTTTGAGGATTTCAAAAATATTTTTTAAATCTGAAAGTGGGTTCTGGGTGCTTACCAATCCTTAATCTAAATAGTTTTGTATCACTGGCAGATCTAGAAATTTATCCCTCCCTCTCTCCCTCCCCCTCCTCCTCCCTGTCCACAAGTCATAAATATACTGAACATTCCACTAACAGTAAAGTCTTCAGGGTATCCATTTACCTTTCATCATATAGAAAATGGCCCATAGATTCTTATTATTTGTTTTTTCTTCAATAAGCAGTTTTTAATCCCTAACAGTACTTGCAATCTCTGATTTTCTTTTACAATTTAATCTTTTAAAGTCTTTATGAAAATGCTGTTAAAGTTTTCAACAATTATTTCCTGTAATTTTTTTTTTTTTTGCTTTTAAAGTTTTTCCAAACAATCTTTCTGGTTGATGAAGCAAAATTATTTTAGAGGAGGTCTGTTCTTCCTTCCCTCTGAATGGTTTTACACAGCCATGTTTGATAACCAAATTCCACTGGTGGCACTGTTGTTTTACAAACATATCCACGTGAGATGGGAAGAACCACCGCTGGGTTGATTATTGCAGAAAACACACTCTATGAAGACTCAAGGCTACTTCTGTACTGTTTTCAGGATCAGTGATTTCAATACTATGTGATCTGAAATTCCTTCCTGCCAGGATCCTGCTTTCCCTTCCAGAAGATACTGTTTCTCCACCCACACTAAACGACAACATTTCCTTCCTTCATGAACAGCTGTACATCTTTCAATTCTTGTGTTAGATGTCAGGGGCCTCCATCATTTGCCTCCCACTCTTCCTGCCATTGCCTGCTGAATGTGAAGGAGAACGTAATTCTCTTAGTCATTCATAAGGGCTCAAATGACAAATGAATTTTCTTACCCCTGCTGCTCTCTAAACTTCGGGAAGTATCAAGTGAACCATTAGCCATTTCATGATATTCAACTTGGGTGACCATGCTGGGAACAGTTGCAATGAAATGCCTTTTTAAATGTGTGGCTATATGTTATATCGTTTCTAGTTATATTACATTTTCTACCATATTTTCATTTAATTGTGCCATTAATAATTTATTTTCTTTATTTTTATTATCACATTATAATAATTGTTATATTTCCATTATTTTTTTAATTTCTTTTTATAAGTTGTAAAATTAATGAAACCTTTGCCACTGTCTTGGGAGGTCAGTAAGGTTCCCAAATTGCCCGCTGCCAATTTGTCATTATGCATAGCTTGCTCAGGTCTTATTTGGGCATCTCCTGAACATATGAGTGGACGATGGGTTATTCAGTCAATTCATTGGGGGTTTTTTAATCTGTAAATTGTACAGAATATATAAATCTAGCAATCAGATAATGTGTTCAGAAAATGAAACCGTTTTTCCTAACAACATAAAAAAGCCATCACTCCTAGGAAAAATAAAGATATGTTTGAAAAACTAAATACCTCAAAGATATTATTTAATGACATCTAAATAAGGTCAAACCATATAATACTATAGGTGGTAATAACATTAACAGTGCAACAGAAATCTATTTTTAAAATTATAAACTAAGGATCCAAGGAAGGAAGTTGTTTAACTTTTGTTGACAGAAGAGAACAATATTGATTCAAAATAGGAATAAGAAAAAAGATACCCCGAGACCTGGTATTTAAATTTATTTGAGATTAGCTAAGAGGCAATCCACTGTTTTCAAAAAGGTTTGGACTTCCCTGGTGGCACAGTGGTTAAGAATCCACCTGCCAATGCAGGGGACATGGGTTCTAGCCCTGGTCTGGGAAGAAGCCACATGCCACGGAGCAACTAAGCCCATGCACCACAACTACTGAACCTGCACTCTAGAGCCCACAAGCCACAACTACTGAGCCCTCGTGCCACAACTACTGAAGCCTGCACTCCTAAAGCCTGTGCTCTGCAACAAGAGAAGCCACTACAATGAGAAACCCGTGCACCACAACAAAGAGTTGCCCCTGCTCGCTGCAACCAGAGAAAAGCCCGTGCGCAGCAACAAAGACACAATGCAGCCAAAAATAAATTAATTAATAAATAATTTTTTTTAAAAAATGGTTTGATTAACAGGTTTTTAAAAACACTTTTCTATTTCTGTCTTTAAGTTGTCCTAAATGGTTGTATTCTTTTTTTTTTTTTAATTTTTATTTATTATTTATTTATTATGTTTTTATTTTTGACTGTGTTGGGTCTTCGTTTCTGTGTGAGGGCTTTCTCCAGTTGCGGCGAGTGGGGGCCACTCTTCATCGCGGTGTGCGGGCCTGTCACTATCGCGGCCTCTCTTGTTGCAGAGCAGAGGCTCCAGACGCTCAGGCTCAGTCGTTGTGGCTCACGGGCCCAGTTGCTCCGCGGCATGTGGGATCTTCCCAGACCAGGGCTCGAACCCGTGTCCCCTGCATTGGCAGGCAGATTCTCAACCACTGCGCCACCAGGGAAGCCCGGTTGTATTCTTTATGGATAAGTTTGCTCATATCTACAGCAAATGCTTAATCATACGTAATGGTCTCTGCCCTCAGGAGAGAGGGCAGAGTGTAGCTACACAAAAGTGTAGCTCTACTGCCCAGAATATCAGAGATTCTCAATAAATATTTGCTGAATAAATCAATAAATAGGATATATATATATATCCTATAATAAAATATATTTTATATGTTATGTTACTTTAATATATAACTGATTAAAACAAATATCATGTTACATATGCAATACTATACTTGGAAAAAAGATAGCATTTGGACAACCTTTGCGAATTTTACCTAAGATGGTTATATTGAAGTTATCATACAAGCAAGGATATACAGTTCTTTATACCAGAATGTCAAATTCTGTCTTAACATTTATCTTTCCCAGAGAATACATATAAATCAAAAAAGTCTTTTTAAAAATCCTCTATAAAAACACTGTAGAAAATATAATAAATTTAGTTTTTGGTTTTTAATAGTACATGTCAGTACACATCAAATATCTTTCTGATGCAATGCCTAGTGCCGTATTGGCTACAAATTGAGGAACTACCAACATTAATTAGCAAATAAAATACACACCTAAAAGATATGCTGTAGTATAACACAGTACTTTGAATTTTAGCAGAGCAGCCAAAGATAAAAGAAAATAGTATGTCAGTCTCATAATTGATCATTATGTCATCTACCTTTCCTTACACAAAAAGCATGCTTGTAAAGTGTTTGCTAAAGGCCATTTGATTTTCCTCAGATGTGAACACCAGATCTAATTAAGGAGGACATTTAATTTCTAATAAACCTCCTTTCTTTGTATGTTTTATGTTCTTGAATACATTTCTACTCAGGTGTTGATTTCAGATCTTTGGGGTTTTAAGTGATAAAAAAATAAAAACAGTAGTAAATTCCATTTAGAATTTACTAAAATAACCTATCATTTTATCTAATGTTTGGGTTAGTGATATAAATGTATAATTAAACAAATACCCTCAGAACATGAAACCTCCTTATAATTCTATCCTGAAGGCCCATATCTGAGATCATGTTATTTACAAAGTCCACTGACAATCAGCCATTACTTTCTAAACAAGATATCTTGAAAGGAAACCATTATATATTAAATTCCAAAATATATATTATATTAGCCAGGTTCCAGGTTTATATTAAGACATGAAAAATGTATTTACAGATTAGAAACTCACCCACTCAGTCACCTAATAATTAGACCAGTGAAACCTGGAAACCAGAGTGATCTATACTGACATATGTATTATTTAAATGTGCTTTGATTTTCTTACAGATCTGAAACTTTCTAGATGTAAGATAGGTACTCATATGAATATAGAGAAGTAAGATCAATAGTGGTGGAATCCCAGTACAGAGGCAGTATATCCTTCCATGTCTCCCAGCTGGAAAGAGACAGCACGTTCAAACTGGGTAATTAGAGAAGAGTATAAAAGGGAGATATTTATAAAGATCTTGACCTAGTAACAGTGAAGAGCTACCCTCAGGTCTGATGGGAAGGGGAAAGCAGGTGTCAATCTGAATGAGGAGACAGAACTATGTGTAAAGGACTACCTAACCTGCTGCAATCAGTCCTGGTGACCCCATGGGAAGGGAGCTGAGGAAATAAACTCCTCATACTCACTGTTTTCTCTTTATCTATTGGTCAAACCCAGCCAGAAGCCAGGAAGCATGTAGACCACTGATGTAGTCCATTAAAGCAGAGCAGAGTAGAGGGTGTGGGGGCAAATGAACCCAGAGGAGCCAAAGGAAGATCCTGAACACAGAAGGCAACCAATAAGAACATCTGTCAGAGGACCAAGAAAGTGGACAAAGGAATATACAATGTCCAACAAAAAGCAGTACATTTTTGACTGAGTAGGCAAGAACAATGAATGAGAAATCATCATGCTGTCAACTGGATGTCACAATAGGGTATAAGGAAGAAAGCCTCTAAAGGAATAGTGGAAGAAATTCTCAACAAATAGGTGAAGGAAAGTGAATTAACAGTTGTAGCACAACTACTATGTACCAAACATTGTTCTAGGTGTTTTTTTATTTCTTTAAGTGATATTTTTTCAATTCTTATAACCTGCCAGGGAGAAAAATGTTTATAACAATTTTTATAATATAGAAACTGCAACCCATAAGGAAACCTGCCCATCTATCCCCATCATAAGTGTACCTGTACATTACCACTTAGTCTACACCAGACAGTTTAACCACCAAAGCAGAGGGTTCCCGTTAGGTTAAACCTAGTCTGGTGATGAATTATGGCCTCAAGGTTTCACTAACCTAAGAAGAATGGATAGAAACTTGTGTCCCCTTTCCAGCAACTTTCACAGTATCTTGTCTCACCAGGGTCTCCAGAGACAATGAGTATAAAATCGTGCTGCTCCAAATGCCAAGTCATCTTCTGCTAGATTTCGTATTCTCCCCATTCAAATGGAGCCAGGGAAAGTTAAGTCAGGCATACAGTTTTACATTATGTGTGGAATCCATTAGGTAATTCTACCTGGACCTAAAAAGTGATAACCACTTTTCTTCCAATTTAAAATTGACTGTTGCAATCCCACATTCTTTGAAAGTTATTTCCAGCAAGTTTACATTGTAGCCATTGTAGCATATATTTGTTGTATCAAATCCCTTTTATCAACAAAAATAATTTTATATTCTTTTTCTCCGGCTTTACAGTTTTCCTTAGAGCTTCTCGAATCATAAGCACAACACACTCTTGAGATTTAATAGTAATAACAGCCAACATTTATAGAGGATCATGCCCTGGACTAAAGATCAAGACAGTTTATCTCAGGGTACCTTCCCAATAGATCTATGAGGTAAGTACTATTATTAGCCCTATTTTGGAGTTAAGTAACTGAGACTTACTTAGGTTAAGCAGTTTGCCACTGCTCCCACAGCAGGAAGTGTTAAAGATAAGCTTTAAGCCCAGGTATCCTGGCTCCACACTTGCATGTTTAACCAACGCCCTCTATCGCTTCCCAATGTGTTAAATAAAACTCTATTCCCTACTCTCCCTCCCTCTGTCTCACAAGCAATGGACAGAGAGATGTGTAAGTTGGCTTCCACTCCCTTTCTCAGTCACCTTTCCTTGTTTCTCCTGATTTATTTATTTTTTACCCTCTCCTTATTCCCTTTTCTGGTTACAGCCAGCACTTAATTCTCCCTCTAATCTGGACAATATTAAAGCATCTTTCAATACAACCAAATTGTCTACAACTTTCCCAGCAATGCCAATAAGGCAAAGGACATTATCAGGCCATTAAGTTGTGTTCCCATTTGTCAATGTAACAAAACCATATTCAGCAAAATTGTACATTCAGGCAGATGGCTGATAAGCACTGCTTCATGAAGTACCTACCACTTCTGGTCAGGTAATTGCCAATCAGGGAAATAATGAAGAACAAAATATACCATCTCTGATGACATTAGTGACATGAAATTAAAACCAGAAATATTTCAGTCCTAGTCCTGAAGCACTAAAGAGACTGGTTTCAATATGGAAAAAAATCAGACCTTCTTCACTGATGATTGAAGAATCCTGTGTGGAATCTGAGACCAAAGGCAAAATCATTTTATTTGAATTTTTAGTATAATAACGTTTTCAGTATAATAATGTTTGAAATAGTAACTAACCAAACTCACATGTGAGAAAAGATGGTTTCAGAAATACCAAACAAAAGAAAATGAAAGATTTTCAGCATTCTTTAGGGAAGACACCAAAATTTAATAGTTTCACTTTGGCATGTGTAGCAACATAAAGCTTCTATATGTATATACTTTCTTTATATCCATGATAACATACCGAGGAGTTTTTTTTTTTTTTTTTGCTCTATGACACTGATTAGAATTACTGTTTTTGATTTTGCATTTTCATCTCTTTTTTCAAAAATGGCAAAAAATTGGTGGTTTCTGCTATGTCTTATGTTTTATCATGTGTAATCGGCATAGGTACTCACAGGACTATAGGACAGGTGGAGTTACTATGAAGTTGGCGACATAAATTTTGCAGCCAGCCTGACATTGATTTAAAATGCATTTCAGACTGATGAAAGCTGGTGGATTCACAGTTCCCGAGACTGAAGTTCTCTGGTTCTCCACTGAACAAAGAGCACCCGGGGAACTGCAGTGCCCCATAAACTTGCTTCAGCTGTGAGGTGACATTCACCATAAAGAGCCATGTTGGGTAGGTACAGCTGAAAGAACTGGATTATCAGGAAGCCACATATCACTTAGGTTTGAAAAGAGTAGTCAGATTGTTCCTATTGTTAGATGAGTCAAATTAGAACATCTTGTTCATTGAACAATAATTTTAGGATTTTTTTCTCTTTTTTTTCCTCAAAATTTCTTTGGTTTTTCTAATATGTAAGATTCCCTGGAAACCAAAATATGTCCTTATTCAGAACTTTTCACTAAACTGCTGTGCAAAATTAGGCAAGTTACTGTTTCCATATACGATTCAGTTAACATATCTATTAAATGAGGGTTATACTCAGTGGTTTATGACACCTTCCAGCTCTAAAATCCAGATGTATGGTGGGTTTATCATGAGAGAAAAATGTTCCTTACAACCCCATAAACATATCTTTAAAAAATAGTTCATTCTGCTCTATCAGATATTTTGGATTCTAAAATATAATGGGTATGTAAAATCAGGAATAAAGACAATCTCATGTAGTTTTCACAATTTGCAGATGTACATCTCAAAATATTTTATTTGTTCCCCTTTATATTGTGAATGGGTATTTCCTGTGTCTTCCCTATGCAATTTCAGTTAGAGAGAGAGAGAGAGAACTATCCCCGTCTCCTTGGCAAGATGGCCATACATATTTAAGACTGTGCTATGAGGAACCAACCCAAGAAAAGTGGCTGTTGGAATCTACTGTAACAAACCTGGTTCTCTATCATTCAGAAATATTCTTATGCTGTGGGTCATGCTATTTGCCTCCTGACAGATTCTTCTGGTTATATAGACCTCATATAGAAATTAAACTGAAGGAAAAAATATAGCTCACTAGAGTTGTCTTATTACCCAACAGATTTAAACCAGATATAATGGTATGGAAGGGGAATAACAAGCAGGGGGAGAAAATACACAGCAAGAAACATATAAAGTGTGTGCTCCCTTGGATTCTGACCAAAATCAGGATTTAGGGGTTTGGAGCATTTGGATATTTTGTGTGTTCCATTTTATCTTGATTTTATTCTCTCTCCCATTTTTAATTCAATCCTGCTCTAATTCACTTAATTCTCCCCCCACACACACCACATAAAACACCCAAATATGCACACATTTAATTCGATCTACATTCATGTTATGTGTTACAACATACTCAGGTTGCTATCTCCTTTGTCACTCTAAAGATAACGCTAGCTCTTTTTAAGTGTTGTAAAAGCTATAGAAGAAAAACTTTATAGAATATCATGTACAGTCTTCTTAATTTAATCCATTATTTTTTTAAAAATAACATTTCCTTTGAAACATTAACCATTCTTGGTTAATCTCTATATCAAGGAAGAAAAATTCAAATGTCTTATTGACATTTTAACTAAATACCCAATGATGGCTAATTTTAGTACTGAGATGGAAAAAAAATCATCTAAACTTCCACTTTCAAGCCTCGTTATTGGATTTTTTCAGAGTCACTAAAATAAACACATAGAAGGGGACTTCCCTGGTGGTCCAGGGGGTAAGACTCCATGCTCCCAATGCAGGGGGGCCCGGGTCGATCCCTGGTCAGGGAACTAGATCCGGCATGCATGCCGCAACTAAGAGTTCACATGCCACAACTAAGAAGCCTGCATGCTGCAACTAAAGTATCCCACATGCCACAGCAAAGATCCTGAATGCTGCAACTAAGACCCGGCGTGGCCAAAATAAATAAATAATTTTTTTAAAAAAAATAAGTAAACACATAGAGGAAATAATGCATTATCTATAATGCATTATCTACTAGATAGCTCAGGCTTAACAGTTTATCTTCCAATGAAAGTCTACTCAATGAGAAAAAATAGGAAAGGGAAAAAATAATGGGCAATGAGAAGAGATTTTGTCCTAAAGATCAAATAGAGGAGGAAGCCAGCTTTAACACCAAGTCCTTAGTATCTAAGAGAATGTACATTATCAGCAACATTATATTCATGGTGACCTCAACCCCATGACTATGCTTTTGAGCCAACTCTGAGCCAGGAAGGACCATGAACCAAGCAGGAGAAGAGACCTCATGTCTACTGAATAGGCAGTGCGTAGAATAATTATGCTTCTGTGTTTCCTCCAGCATCCTTAGCAGTGTGCTGTGCAGACGGTAGGTGACTGAACATCTTCAAATCAAGAAGATACTCTAAATTATGTCTCCTTCATATCTATATGGAAAATTGCACGGCTGAGAAGCAGCAATGAGTGGTGGAAATCACTGTGGACATTCTATCACATACAAAAAAGCCTCCAACTAATTCTAAATCTCAGTTTCTTCCACTGTGAAATGATAATAATAATCCTTTCCTTATTTCACAAATTTGTTATGAGCATCAAGTAAAATAAATAATATAACAATAATAGCATCTTAGATAATAAATATATGCAAAAGATGTCACAAGCATAATTTCAATTAGCCATTTAAACAAACCTATGAAATGAGTCATATTGATCCACTTTTGCAGCTGAGAACAGTGAGGCTCAGGGAACTAAAATTCCACAGATTATAAATGGGAATGAAGAAAGATTCCAATTCCAAGAGTTTTAGGTGACACCTTATATAAATGATATCAGTGAGGCTTTATTCATTAAAACCAACAAGGAGAGTGCTCTGTTTTCCTGGCCTCTTTGTTTTCAAATGATAATGATATTTGGTGACAATAACTGCAGCTCTGCTGCTAAGAAAGAATGTCCATAGTCCAGTTCTAAATTAATAGTACACAAAATCACCAAACTTAACATTTACTAGAAAATTCGATGAAAATTTAGAGAAAAGAAGTTTCTCCTTTCACATGTAAAGCTCTTTTTTCTTTTTTTTTACTTACTTTAACCTTCCTTTAAAAGGCTGGGGGGACGGTCTTGTTACTTTTCTTTCTTCTTTGCCCTTGAATGCTGCTAATAATTGCCTTCAGTCCATGATACTGTCCCCTCATTTACCTAAAGATGGAACTTTTTAAAAATTAAAATCTGCAGTGGAAAAGGTGATATTAGGCCATCTAAGGTCCCCTTCTGCCTTTCAAAATCCAGCTAAGGGCATTTAATCTCTCTCATTCATGAAAAGATGCAAATAACCCCTTTGACCAACTGCTATCTAATTAGACCAAGAACACTAAAAAGTCACTCGTTCTCCACTTACTCAATTTAGCTCTGAAAGACACAAAGGGCTGCCTGTTTTGGATGGTTTTCCCTTAGGTAGATAACTGAAATGATTCTAGTTTGGCAGCGCAAGCACTAAAGTGTCATAGTGATGAGTGTCATAAGATAAATAGAGGGATAGCTTCTTACAAATATTTTTTTTTGCAATCTGGTGTTGCATATGGATGCCTGGAATAAGTAATGTAAATTGGTCTCTTCTAATTTACATTTAAACAGGGGCTTAAGAAGGATCAGGGAGCATCTTTCTGTCTCTGAAAACTACAGCCTAAAAAGAGTGACAGGGATTGTCATCTGTATTATAATCATTACCAAGTTCTGAAAAAAAGATCCTTGTTAGCAATGGATCCATCTCTGCAGGGGATATCCAAGACTGTGGAGCTTGGATAAAATATGAATCAAGGACTAACGCCAAAAATCCAAATTACATTTTTAAAAGAGGGTGTTATATTAAAATAGTGATAAGCTGGATAATTACAGAGAATTTATGTATCTTTTAAAATAATTAATGACATAAAACACTGAAGTTTTAAATTTAAAGTCGATGTATTTTAAATTACACTTCTGAATTCACATATATCATTAGAATAAAAATAAAATAGTCTAAATGGTTAGATTAATAAGTATAAACTAAACATGGATTTGATATTTGTCCATTGTGAATATTATAAAAGAAAGCAAGAATTGCTTCTCATATTAAGTAGATTCTAGTTAACTGCAGGGCATTTACTAAAACTAATATTATCTTAGTTAACTCTTCATATATAACAAGTGCTGGGTAAATAAACCCTGTATGAAATCTGGAATGTAATTTATAATGAATTTGTGCTAATGATATTTAATGTGCCTAGTTAAAATGGAAGCTTTATTGAGAATAAATGTTGCTCATTTACTTCAAAGGGAGTTACCAAACATATGTAATTTAATGGTAATTTAAGATATAAAACAATGTTAGCTAATATAAGTATGATTTACAAATTTCCTTATAAAAATGCATTACATATGTTATATATTTTTCTTAATTGTTTATTAGTAAAAAATTTCTCAGACTCTATGGACACTCCAAAAATTGAAACAAATAACTATTTAAGAATACATACTTGTGGTGGCAGAATAACGGCCCCCCACCAAAGACTTCTACACCTTAATCCCTAGAACCCTAAATATGTAACACTGTTACATAGCAAAGGGCCTTTGCAGATGTAATTAAGGTTAGGCACCATAAAACAGGGAGATTTTCATTATTCTAGATTATCCCAGTGTGTCCAACCACATGAGCCTTTAAAGGCAGAGAACTTTCTCCAGATGAAGTCAAAGAAATGTGAAAGAAGTAGAAGAGATGAGGCCAAAGAGGTCAGAAAGAAATCTGAAAATGATTTGGCCTGCCTTTGCTAGCTTTGAAGATGAAGGTAATTGGTCAGCATCCAGAAGCTGAAAAGGACTCCTGGTCAAAAGTCAGCAAGGAAATGGGGACTTCAGTCCTTCAACTGCATGGAACTGAATTCTACCAAGATCCTGAAGGAGCCTGGAAGCAGATTATCCTGTACAGAATGCAGCTCTACTGACACCTTGATTTTAGCCCAGTGAGACCATGTTTGCCTTCTAACCTAAAGAACTGTGAGATAAGAAATGTGTGCTGTCTTAAGCCACAAAATGTGTGGTAATTTGTTAGGGCATCAACAGAAAACTAATACTATACTGCATATAAACAAACATTTAGTAAGTGAACATTAAGATGATCAAAATTCATTTTCACAACAGAACATCATGGTATCAATATGAACAAGAATTTTGAAATTCTAAATTTTTGGAGAATAAATTCTTTAAGTATTGACATCTTTAGCCATGATATAAAAAAATTAAAAAGACATACCATTTAAAAAATGAAATCAAGTGTTTGCATATCCAACATAAGCAATGGCGCTTACAGTTTAGGATTTTTGTAAAATCCTAAAGATTGTGTGATCTTGCTCCCTGCTTTTTTGTTTCCTCCAAAGAATTTTATCATTTTAATAAAACTATAGTTTCTTACCACAGCTAGTTTTTATTCATCAATGATATATATTTTGAATCAATTTTAAGAAACATAAATTTGTATTCATTTTAAAATTTGATTATTGATTATTGATTTTTGTTTGCATATAATTCAAATTATTAAAGAAGAAAGTATTCTTATACCAAATGTCTTTGTTGTTTTATTAAAACTAAAATGTGGCACCCACACATTCAGAAGTTCAATTTCTGGAAACTCAATCAATTACTTAGTTTTAGCTTGCTCTATCATTCTGCTGTGAAGGGGTTGCTAATCCTTTTTCCTCAAATTTCCATAGACAGGGAAGGAAATACTTCTCTCCCAGAAGAGGATGAAGAGCATGGAGTGAGGACTTCCCTTCCTTTCCCCTTCTCAGCTTACTTCCCCCACAAAAGATAAGAGTCTTCTCTGCTTGGGGAGATCCAAGGGTCCAATATCTATTATCTGATCTGTCTATCAGAAATGCTCACTTTTTCTAATTATGTTTTGTATTTAGAAATCAGCATTAAATGATGTATTTCAAAGTATAGGAGAATTGTGATAAAACAATAAAACATAAAGACAAACCACTCAAACAGCTATTTAAATGTTATGCTTGGGTGCATTACTACCTGATTTTTTAGGGGGAAGCATAAGAAAATAATCCTAATATGATTCTCTCCCTATTTTGAAAGTAAAAAAAAAAGCAGCAAATTTCCAAACTCTATAATGGAAATTCCTAAGAATCCTCAGATTGTTTACAAACCAAACATGTTCCATCCTCTGTGCTCACTTAGCAATGTTCCTACATTGGTGAAGACTTATTATCCTGCATTATATCTTTTTGTACTTGTGTGTATTTTCTATCCCTCCACCTCCTCATCTCTTAGAGTTTCCATGGTACTCCTGACACATTTTTCTCCTTTACATTCATTTCCCATCTGTCTCCAAGTCCTGTAGAATTCACTTCCCCAACACTCTAAAATCTGTCCCCTGCATTGCCACCACCATATCAAAGCTGCTATCACCTAGCCCTGTAGCATAGCGATTGTCTCACTACAACTAATCTTTTTTTTTTCTTCGTGGGATCTTAGTTCCCTGACCAGGGATCAATCCCGTGCCACCTGCAGTGGAAGCGTGGAGTCCTAACCACAGGACTGCAAGGGAATTCCCTCTTTTTTTAAATCTAATCTTGTCTTCATCAAATCTCTTTTCTACTCTGCAGACTTGGAGATCTTTCCATAATGGAAATCAGATAAACTCATGCTCTGGGCTACCTCTCAGCCTCTTCTTACATCACTCACCCTCTGAGATGGCAAATGTATGGTGAACTCTTAGTGTATGCTGAACACATTGTGCTGAGTGCTTTACTTAAATGATTTCACTTAGTCCTCATAGGCCACACTGAGGTTGCTATGTAACTTGTGTCACCTCATGCAGTTGATGCAGAACATCATTAAATAGTTTGCCCAAAGAGCCTCAGCTAGTTACTGAATGCTTTCTGCTTGAAATGAAGCATTTTGAGCCCAGAGTCTATATTCTGAACCATTCCATCATTTAGTTTTCTTTTAGTATCTTTAAGTCTGCCTATCCCTCTTTACATTCTTTACGCACCATTTTTCCTACCTGAGCCGCACTCCTCTCCATCTTTGCCTAGATAGCCACTTCTGATTCTTTATATCAGCTCAAGTGTAACTTACTCACAGAAGACTTTTCTGACTCTCTAGTCAATGCTGTCGTTAGACCATTATCCCTTCCTTCATAGCACTTATTGTGAAATCAGTCACTCATGGTTGTGTTTATTCCATCAGTGCCTGTCTCCAACATTAAACATTTCATTAGCTGATGCACTCCAAGAAACAGGAGGAGTCTTGTCTGGTTCTACTAACCATCGTGTCCTTAGTGCTTATCACTACCTAGCAAGTAAGTGCTCATCACTACCTAGCAAGTAAGTGCTCGACAAACGTAAAATAAATGACTAAAGTAATGATTTTTCTCTGCTTTTAACCATACTCTCCAACAACCTGATCCCTTCACGTGGTACTGTACAAGCTGCCAGTGGTTTCTGATCCTCACCTTTTAGCTCCACTCTCGGAGATAGATTCAATAAAGCTCTTTCTCCTGCTTTAGTTTAAAAACTTTTAGGGAAGGACCTTGACTGGCATGGCTTGAATCAGGTCCTAGCCCTAGTCCAGTTGACTCTCATCAAAGAGACCGTATCTTTTTTTTTTTTTACTTTCTTTTTCTTTTTACTTTCTTTTTTTTTTTTTTTAATTGAAGTATAGTTGATTTACAATGTTGTGTTAGTTTCTGGTGTACAGCAAAGTACATAGTCTTTTCCATTATGGTTTATTACAGGATATTGAATATAGTTTCCTGCACTATACAGTAAGACCTTGCTGTTTATTTTATATACAGTAGTTTTTATCTGCTAATATTATTATCCCATTTAACACATGAGAAATTGAGGCTTAGAAAGCTTAAGTGATTTACTCAGAATCACATGGCTAGAAAATGGAAGAGTGAATCCCAAATTGTCTAACTCCAAAGTTTGTGAACAGAATTGCTATAAATCCTGCCTTCTTAATAGCAAAGCTATTTAAGTATATAGAGTAACCCAAAATTTACTAGATGATTAGCTATGTTAATATACAGCTGCAAAGGAAAGAATTCATCTAGTATTATTCACAGAGCCTGTAATTCAAAGGTGGCATGATGGGAGGAGGAAGAAAAAAGATAGTATATACAATACATACAATACAGCGGGGCCTATCGCTGTCAAATGAAGGTGAAGTACCAGATGTAAATAAACAAGATTAGAGAAGCTGTATTAAACATAGCTATGCACACACAAACATACACAAACAAACACATAACAAATAAGCAAGAAATCTTATACATTCCAATACTTTGTTGTGCATGACCTATCCTGGAGGTGGAAGAAAGTCCTTCTTCCAAAAGGACACAATAGGATAAATCCATATATTGATCAGAAAACTATGATTAAGTGCACACATTTTAATTTTTGAAGCTAAAAATTTTATTAGATTCCCAAAAACTATTGTATTTTAAATCTACTAAAGGGAAACCTTTATAAGAGAAAATACAAATTGAATTCATATGCTGACACTCTTTATTTTAGGGGTTCAGGAATAAAAGATAAAAGAAACTAATTTTCTATAAATCCTGGTATGTTATCAAAATGGTACGTTAAATTTTCATATTGAATTATTTAACTATTTAGCACATTATAAAATTTAAAATGACATCTCTATTTTAAATGATTATAAAGCACTGAATGTGAATATAATTTAATAAAATTATGTAAAATGCATTACCGTATGAAGTCAATCTGATCAATTTCATAATATTACATATTATGATGTATAATACTATTAAAAATGTATTAATATAGTTCACTTTAAAGTATTTTTTCCTCTGCTATTGGGCATATGACCGAATGCTTTAATTTGTTCTCTAACGTTATCTTGACACTATTGATTTCTATAATTGTTTTTTGGATTCTTTAACTATGAAACATTTCAAGATTTCAGTGTTATGAAGTATGTGATGCGCAAATAAATTGTATTGTATGACTCTGTTAGATATCCTAGAATGTTCCTGTAATTACACCAAAGAAGTACTCATGGATTAGGTCCTATTCTAATTGTCATTTAGCCTAAATCTGATCTGTTTAAAAAGTGAGCTGAAAGCAGATTTAAAAATCTAAGAAACTTAAACTTAAAGAAAACTAAGATGTTTAAACAGGTTTTAAACATCTATAATGCAACATTCAAAAGAGCCCTTTCTTTTAAAATAAAATAATAATACATAGATTTTTAATATAACAGATTGGTAATGACATCTTTGTACTTTTAATCTTTAATTTTAATTAACACATATATTAAGTACCTCATATGTAATAGAAATATTTCTGTATACATTGAAAGCTGGAAGAATGTTCAGTTTTGTATTTACTCAACTGACATCTGGCTCCAATAAAATTTTTTTCTAAATAAATTAATATAGGGTTTTTAAATTTAAAAAATAATAATAAGCATTGAGGAAATGAAAGCTACACAAGTCTAGAGTAGCTGTCAGATCAGTGGACCCACTCAGTACCACTGTGCCCTCAGTCCAACATTCTGGCACAACTCCATCAGCCTGGGCAGTGCACAAATCCCTGAGCTTCTGGCTCCCATGGTAGAGATCCATTTACCTCCCGATTCCTGAATACCTCTCATGTTCTCCTTAATAACTTAGTCCCCACAAATATCTTACCATCAACAAACATCACAATCAGATTCATTCTAAGCACTATACCTGACCAATGGCATTTAATTCGTGTTTATATGAGTTGGGGATGTTCCTTTGTTTTCCAGAATTTACATATCTACATTCTGGCTGAATACCAGTCCACTTGGATAGCCTAAAGGCACTTTTTAATTAACATCTTAAAAACTGAATTCATACCATCTCTACTCCCTAATCCATATCTGTGTACCCACCTGCATGCCCTGATTCAGTGGCACTAATATCTACCCATTGCTCAAGGCAAGAACTCGGGAGCTATTCTAGGTGCTTTCCTTTACTCAAGAACATTCCTCATCTCCAGCATATAATCAGTCACCACATACTGACTGGCTTCCCTTTAGATTCACGACCACTAAACTCCAGCATGCTCTCAGCAATCCTACAGTATCTCGCTAGTAAGTTCACTCTCTCTCCAAATAACTATTACATAATTTCTCCCCCTCTTCAAACGACCAATACCCATCTCTGGTCTTCCTTCTCAGCTGATGATTTTGCATATTATTTCTCTGAGAAATAGAAGTAATCCAAAAGACCTTCTATACTTCTTGCCTCCACATCCTTCACCTCCGCATTAGGACCCACCTACCTTGAGTCCCCTGAAGTCAGCCACTGTATACTCCATTCAGTCTCCATTCCCTTCTCAAGAGGAGGGCTCAATCTCTCTCTCGGATTATTCCCATAAACATACACACTTCTATTAAAAAATAACAATAAATTCTCTCGACATATCTCTCCAGTTACTGCTGTTTCTCCATTTCCTTTATAACAATACTCCCCAAAAAGACAGTCTACTTACTGTCTCCAGCTTCTCTCCTCTTGAAACTGAGCAAAACCCCTACACCCCTCCCCTACCACCAAGTACAAAGGCCCCTGTATGTCCCCTGCCTCTTGTTTGTAGAAAAGCTGAAGTCTCCCAGGCCTCCCTGAGTCACAAAAGAGCAGGTACAAGCAGTTGATGATTAGGACAACAGAGTCAGAGACTCAGTGTCTGATGCACATTCCTAAGTTGTTTTACAGATACAATAACTGACACCAGCAAGAAAAAAGCTAACTGCATGATGACAGACTATAGCCATGACATAAGCTCCTCCATCTTGAGCAGTACTGAATCTATGGCTAGCAAAGTTCCAAAAACTGGCCTCAGGAGAGTGTTAACATGATTGCTCATAATAATCTATATCTTTGTGGGCATCAAAGTAATTGTAGCTTATTGTGCTCATATATGTAAGCAGGCAACTAAAATTGCCAGCAAAGAGACGCTACAGACCCATGTCGACATCTTCCACTCTAAGAATATGGTGCCCTATGTCAACATGAAGAAGTTACAAAAGACAGACCTTTGCCCATGATCCCATAGAAATGGAATGATGTCTGACAAGTGGGGATTCATAAGCAGCTCTTTGCAGGAAACCACCCTCAGCAGGAGACCCTTTTTTTGTCTTGTCACTTTAGCAAAGCTATATTGTAACTAACTTTTAAACCAGGCACCCCCATACTCTACTCATCTCAGGCCCAAGCACACCTCTCAAATCTTTTGATCACACAATACCTTACCTAAACTGTTGGTTCTCTCCTTAGAGCAAAGAAGTAAAAATGAAGAATAAGTAATTAACAGATCACCAGATCTTTTCATCAGCTTCCCCTTCAGTAATCTCACTAGCAAAATGTATGAATGAGATAGCATCTAAAGAAAGATCATGAGGCATCGACAAGCCTGTGTGCCCTAGGAGATGGCAACGAGTCTGATCCCCTATCTCAATGATTAACTGAGATTACTTCCCCTTTTCCCTTTAAAAACTTTCATGGCCATGCAGAATCTTGGGAGTTGGTTTTGGGACACAAGTCTACCTTCTCCCCAGAATGCCAGCTTTCCGATTAAAGCAACCCTCTGCTTCTACCAGCACTTGCCTCTTGAATATTGACTTCCAAGCAGCAAGCTGCTGGACCTGAGTTTGGTAACACTTGATTCTCTTTCGCTCTGCTTTTCTTTCTTTTTCTTTTTTGCATTTTTTTAAACCAAGGTTGTACATGGTAAGTAAAAATTTGTTCAGAAAACAACAGTAACTCGTATTATCCTCTTCAGTGGAAAAAAATTTTTTTAATCATTTAGGTGAATTGTTTGATATTTGTTGAATTGTGTTTCCCTCAAAATGCATATGCTAAAGCCTTAACTCTCTGTACCTCAGAACATAATCTTATTTGGAGACAAGGTCTTTGAAAAGGTAATTAAGTTAAAATGAGGTCATTAGGGTAGGCCATAACCCAATATGACTGGTGTCCTTATAAGAAAAGAAAATTTGGATACAGACAGGCACACAGAGAAGACCACGTGAACAAAAATAGAGAAAGCAATAAGCCACGAGCCAAGGAAAAGAGGCCTCAGAAGAAACCAGCCCTGGTGACACTTTGATCTTGGTCTTCTAGCCTCCAGAACTATGAGAAAATAAATTTCTGTTCTTAAGCTACCCAGTTGGTCGAACTTTGTTATGGCAGCCCTAACAAACTAACAAAATAATCTTATTTATCTCCAAATAATACACTTGCATTGTCATTTCCTGGTTTTTCAGATTTAGGCAATATATATTGACTTCATCCTAAAAAAAGATAATAATTTACATCATTTTCACCACTCTCTCATCCATACCTTCATACACCAGCAGCCATGCCACCCATCTTCTGAATATAGTTACTGTATTTTATCTAAGAAGCCATTGCTTTTTAAGATGCACTATCATTTTATGTACCACTAACAAAGAAAGACACTACCAATTAAACTATGACACAAAACTTTATCACTTAGACTTTCTACTGAAAGAAGTCTTTTAGAATTAACCAGACATAGGTTTTATCATGTATCACTTACTCAACTTGAAAATATAAGCAAAATAAATTATTTTAAGGTAAGCCTAATTTTTTTCAAATTCAGAATCTGACTGTTGCAAATCACTTGTTTGACTTGCAGTTTTACTGTTTTTCCAGACTACCATCCTCTGTAGCATCAATAATGTTGATAGTGCCATTTTCATAAAATAATTCTTGAAATACTGAACGACTGTGATGTTAGTCTCTTAATCCAGTTTTGCATTATGTATAGCTAGGTAGATTTTCCATTCCCTTTTTGGGAATATTACTAAATAATTCTAGTTCACCACCTTATTTTATTCCCATACCACTGGTTCCTTACATATGTATATATTCATGTAGCCACTACCAAATCAATTATAGAGCACCTCCAGTACACCATGATGCAGGCACCTGTTGATGTGCATTCTTGCCTAGGTAATGACAATCTTATTATGAATTGCTGTCTGGCCAAAAAATTTTGTAAGATATCATTTATTACAATATGATCCTAATTTTTAGATATGTTAAAATGGGCAGAGTAAAATTAATAAAACTCAAAATATCTTTTTGGTTAGATCAATATTCAATGTTTATTTATTAGAATCATATAGATGCTGATCATTGCAGAGGTGAATTTACCATGAAATTAATGAAGACCCCCCACTAGGATGGGAATCTTCAAAGCCCCTGGGACAGGACTTCACAATGTGCTCATATGATCACATATTTTGTAAAAATTATAAAAGATATTTTAATTGCCACCAGTTAACTGGCTGCTTTTACTCTGACTTCACATGTATTGTCTGTCACATTTCTTCTCACGATTTGTTAAACATAATCATCTTTGTAGGGGAAGCTGACATGAGGATACGTAGAGTTTGGGTTTAGAGGAATATCTTTATTCCTCTAGTAGTTTGCAGTCACTTCCATGTACTGTTAAGATGTTGCTAGCCACCTTTTTAAGCTGTCATTGTTACTGCTAACTGCCAACTCACTGGGTATCATGATCTGAAGTGCAGCGTGAAATCTTATTGCAATATGAAGGGGTGCTAGGGTGCTGAGCACTGGGAACACGGAGGAGAAAAAGAGTTTGAAATGTATGGAGCCTGAAGCTAGTCTATGTAATATAATACATGGAGGATTCAGTTCTCATCGAGGCCTACTCAAAGTACTGCTGTTCTTTTAGAAATATACTCCATGCTGCAGCTCTATCCTGGCACTGACAAATATAACATAAAATTTATAATACACTACTACAGTAAGGACATCAACAAACTGCTTGAGAGCTGTTGATTCAAAAACTATCGAAGATCAGTCTCTGCCTCAGAAAATTTGAAATATCCTGAAATCTTACTACTAATATATGAAGAAAGTTTGATAGAGATTTTTTCCCCAAATTTGACAAAAATTTGAAACTTTACTTGACATCAGCATTATTTAGCTAAAGGAAAATTTTCTCGATTATCAATAATAAAGCAAAAATTTTGATCAGCTATGCTAAAGGAAAGACTGAATTATATGTTTTTCCTCTCTCTACAGAAAATAATATTACAATATTATTTTAATAAGAAGAGAAGATTATAGCATATATAGCCAAAAATGTAGGTAAAATGTATTACTGGGGTATGTGTCAGGAAGTTAATAAAGGTAACATTTTATTTCTCTGGATATTGTGATGTTTGCAGTATTTTGTATGTTTTTAATTTTGTAATTTTTGTAAATTATCTTATTCTAAATAAATATTTACTCACAACAAATTTTTGTAACTTCATGTTCTTTTTTAGAAAGAGAATCCCCATAATTGTATTCACTTCTGTCCCCAGTAAGTCTGGAAAATTTCCTATGATTACCTTTTCTTTCCTGCATACTGGCCTCCTTGCTATCTTTAAAGCACAACCTGCTCCTGGTTCAGGCCTTTGCCTCATCAGCATGTTCTTTTCAGACATAGCAACATGGCTTGCTCTGCACTTCCTTCTGGGCAATACTCAGAGACCATGTATTAGGGAGAACTCACTCACGATCCTCTATAAATAGCACCTCTACCTACACTAGAGTTCTTAGATAAAATACAGGACACTTGGTTACATTTAAATTTCAGATCAACAATGAATAATTTTTTAGTCTAAGTATATCTCCGAAAACGCATGGAATATACTCATAGTAAAAATTTATACATTGTTCACCTGAAATTCAAATTTAACCAGGTATCATGTCTTTTTTTTTTTTTTTTTTGACTAAATCTGGTAATACTGTTCCCACAGTTTCTATTCCCTTACTCCACTTTGTAGCACTTATCACCATGTAATATACCAGACATTTACTTTTTGTTACTTCCCATGTTCCTCACTAAACTGTGAGCTCCATGGTAGCAGGGATGTTTGTCTGTTGTTCACTGATGTATCCAAGCACCTAGACTGGTGCCTGGCACGTAACAGGCACTCAATGAATATTAATTTTAAGATTAATGAACAAGCAGTCTAAACCTTACAACTTTACCTCTTAATATTGCTCAAACCCTCTCCTTTTTCTATTCTAGTAACTCCCACTCTAATTAAGTGTCCACAATATGGCTATTGTGTTCTAACTGGTCTCCTTGCTTCCAGCACACTGTTTTGAAATCCATTCACTATAAATAAGTGATTGACCTAAAACACAAATCTAAACAAACCACTCTCCTGCACAGACTCAACAGGACTACAGCAACTAGAGCAAAAAATCCAAGTGCCCTGGCATGTTACTTGTGGCCTTCTTCATGGTACCCACACCAACCTCTCCATCTCATCTACTACAGCCCTCCAATAGGTCCCCATCCATAAGTTACCCTTCACACCTCCACATGCATACTGATTAAGTTACTTCTGCCCATAGCACTCTCCCTACCCCTTTTGTCACCTAAGTCTTTCATATTCTTAAGGACACATGTCACGTACAATTCTCCTCCAGAAATCCTTCCCTTACACCCATGGGCTGAACTCAGTATGTCTTTTAGGAGGGTTTTGTTGTTGCTTGTTTGTTTGTTTGCTTCTGTACCTCCATAGCACTCTGTGCATAATTCTGTCATGGTATAGTCTATATTGTATTACCCTCCCCACATCCCATTTCCACTGAGTTTGAATTTTTGCATGCAAGTCTCAGGGGGATTTAGAAATCTCCCAGATCACTATGTTACTAGATGTGGTCCTTATTTGGGAAGGACTACTCTAGTTTAGGTCAATGCTGAGTAACTGTGAGGTTCTGATAACTTATTCACCCCATGTTAAAACTTTCTGCCTGATAGAACTCCCCAAGGCTGATGGGGAGAAAGAAGTTTATTTTGCCAATGTCCCAGGAAAGTGCAGTTACTTGAAGAAATTTTTCATTTCATAACTCCACAAAAACTTCTTTTAAAAAGAAAAAATGGAAATATACCACTATGGCACACAATTTTTCTCTCTGAGTCCCTCTTTTCTTTCATTAGAGATGATCAATTAACAAAGAATCAATTAAATAATTCCACACAGCATTTCCTCTGCCAGGAACTTTGTTTTAAAAAAAAAAATGCTCACTGCACACCTTATTCCACTCTCCTACACAACTTTTTCATCTTACTAGATTGCCCCAAAAGTGAGGAACCTATTTCAATTTTTTAAAATTTCCTAAATTAAAATAACTTCATGGTAAAATATAACCCAAAAGAGGTGTATCAAATGTAGGATGTTGAGTAGAAAAAGAAAACTGTAGTGTCCCAAAGGAGTCTGAGAATAAGGTCTGAGCATTACAAGATGGAACCTTCCATCAGATTGCTGTTCAACTTAATTATGGTTTAAGATATGCACATATGAAGTTAATATTCAGGATCCTGGTGATTTAAAAAGCAGCAGTCGACCACTATTTGAATTCATAGTCTTATAAACTATCTTTCCCGATGAAACAACTAAGCACAATATGATATCAGTGCTCAGATTTCTGGAGAGAGAAAGCAGTGGCCCTATTTTTTTTTTTTTAAATGATGCATATGTAATTTGAATACAAAAGGGGGAAATTATGTAAATACCAAGGGGACACTACAGAGCTTCTAACTTTTCAGTCCCAAACCAAGTAGAAATTCCCACTTAGCTCTTTAGGTCTATTTGGAATGTCATTGCACACAGACCAATGTCATGCTCTTAAAACATTCTCTGAGCCTCGGGCTATGCTCATGTCTGTCATAACTTTGCATGGTCAGAAGTGGAGATACTAAATTAAGGATGAGACCTAGACTGGTTTGATTGAAGCTGCACTGATAATAACCCATTTCTACCTGCCACTCCTCCCCATGGTTGCTAATAAACACTATCCAGGAACATATGCCCCAGGGAAATAAGAGAAATAATTGTCCTCTCCAAGCCTCCACTCTGGTCCAAAGAAGCTCTGACCCTTGCTTTCTTTGTCTCAGCAGCTGCTTTCCACACATGTCCAATGCAGACCCCACCTCCCCGGGGTCCAATAAATCTATGTTAGGCAGGCACCACATCCTCCTAGAACTTTCCGGCTCTTCTGTGTTGGACAGTTTGGCATGGGATCATTCAGTTTTTATCCTCTGAATCCTGCCTTGTCACTGTCACAAGGAAGCAGCTTGGCATAGTAGAAAGACTTCAAGCGTTTGGAGTCAAGTCTAGACTCCCTTACTCACTCATGGCCATGTGACCTTGGATAAGTTACTTAACTACTCTGGATCTTTTCTTTGTCGTTTGTTTTCCTAGGTAAATACAGATGCATTTTACTTACAGGATTGTAAGCACGAAATGAGAAAAATATGTAAAATATGTAGTACAGGGACTACCATATAAGATGTGTTTGGTAAATCTTAGTTCCCATCACTGCCATGGAATACACTCCACCAAGAATGAAGTCAATTCCACTGAGGTTGTGTTGTGCTGATGGACCTCATCAGGGCAGTTGACAGAGCTCTTAGTCAAGCTGTCTCTACCACCATGGCAAGATCTGGATGCTTCACCCTCTTGAGCCTCATCTCAGATGTATATAACCCGTGCTCATTGTCATGCTCAAGCCATCTGGCCTTCCCTAAGTTGAAACATTCTGGGTTCTTGCTTTCTCAATTTTGCTGATACCTTTCTCCTGACTCTTCATTGAACTACTCTTTAGGTGTCATTTGAAATGTCATCTCCTCAGAGAAGCTTTTTCTGTCTATCTGTATCTAAAGGAAGTCCTTCTTTGTATCTTTTTCTGGATGTGCACCACAATCTGTAATGATTTTATTTATTTGGTTGTGTAATATAATATAATCTCCTTGAAGATCTTTGGAACCTTTGTATCCCTCATGCCCAGGAAGGGCCTGGAGCATAGCAGATGTATAATAAATACAATATCTGTTGAACGAATGAATGAGTGAGTGAACAAATTATGGTCATTTCATCACTGCCTCAGTTTTAAAGAAGCTCTTTGCTGCATTCCCCATTTAGATAAATCACTGGGTGGAATTGATTATTAGCGTTGAAGAAAGAATTTGTGAAAAAGTAAATGAAATGTTGGTACTATGATGGTCTCTTAATGAATACTCAATATATATTAATTATTTATTTGTGGTGATAGTTTTGTTAATTAAAGAACAGTAGCGTCAGTGCTATAAGAGCACACAGTGCCTTCACCTCCCTTTGCCTTGGTTTTCTCAACTATAAAATGAGAAAACTAATCAAATGTACGTCATGTGTGTTACAAAGATTACATGAGTGTACAGATGTAAAGTGCCTGAAGTGGTACCTGGAACACAGTGTTAAAAGTGCTAAATCATTTCCAGAATTGATATTTACTTCAGTCTAAGGCATAGACAATTTCAGATTAACTGATTAATTCATCTCACTGGAGCTGCAGATGTAAGGAAAGGCAGAATCTATGCAGCCTGGATTAAGAGCCCTGCTGTCATACACAGGGTTAAAGAAAAGTCTGTAATTCCTATTTGGTGAGAATTAGTATAATTTGATACTGATATTACCTGACAAGATGAAAATGTTGTTCCACTAAAATCCCTGGAGAGATTATATCCTCAAAAAGTTTTGGAGGAAACTGTATTTTCACTAACAGCATGTGACTATCAAAAGGTATTTTAAACCCATGCTGACCAAACTGATCAGAGATAACCAAATATTTAAGAATATTCTGGTCTAATGGATACCAAAGCTTGTTGGATAAAATCCATTCCAGTTGGATTTATCATAATACGTAAGTCAGCAAGTCCCTGGATTTGTCTGATATACTTTCTGCTCTGTATTATCACGACCCTTGGGTAAAGATTCATTTCTGTACCACAACTAGTAAGATTTTTTTTATATTATTCTACTACAAATTCAGAGTTTTGAACTGACAATAAACTCAATGTGTCTGTTTATAAAGACAAAAAGTTTTTAAAAAATCCATGTTAGTAGAAAACTAAAAATAGCAAATGGTCCCATATTTATATCTCAGTAGTCAAAATACAAATAAACATCCTTGGTGAAAACACACCAGTGCTTTCAATTAAGGTAATATAATTGCATGCTTTGAAGTGGAACAATGGAAAAATCTGACAATCCATTGTATTAACATGAGACACAGACTTTAGAGACATATAAAAAATAACATTTAATCTTTGTAAGGCATCTGCTTCTATATACTTTTTGCATAACATTTATGTATTGTGTGTAAACACACACATTAGATAGATAAATAGATAGCTGGATAGATGAACATATGTTAAAGAGCTCAATGAAATCTGGTGCAACCCACTAATTCACTTCAGTAAGCCATTTCACTGCTATTGCTACAAGTTCTATTGTCTTCTGCAGTTTCATTGTTTTCAAGAGGTGGTAGAAAAACTTTACACATTTATACTCAGTCAATTAACTTACTTACCTGGCACAGATCGCAAAAGACTGATGTGAAGGTAGAGGACAAAGTCTCAAATAGACTAGACAATGGTGTAAAAGCTGAGAGCAATGATTTTTATCCTATGTATGTCTTCAAGTGTTTTATTCATTTATAAAGTAGAGTGCAATGTATAACCATTGAAGAAAAAATAACAGGTCAACTAATAGTCTTTTGTAAATAACTATTTGAAGCACACAGTTGTTTTCCCAATTCTTCATGAGATTCCACTATTATTTTGTCATCAGTTTTCAAGTATCACAGTTCCCCTTCTTTGCTCTCTAAATCAACTTAAGTAAAACTAAGCATTATTTGCAAATTTCTTTGTTAAGAATCCTAGTTTCTGGGCCTCTGACTCTGCCTACTGCAGTATTTGAATGTATAAAATTTAATTAAAATTATTACTTAGATTTCTTTATCAAGAAAGACCGAGACTTGGAGTTCAAGATAACTAAGAAGGTGGGGAGGGCATTTAAGGTAACCAATTCAGTGAATGAATAATTAACATTCCAATACTGATGGTCGCAATTTATAGGCCTTTAGAAACTCCTTTGTAAGATGGATTGTAGGCCAATGGTTATATACTATAAAAAGAAGCTTCATTAGAACATTTGGTCTAGATTTAAAAATCAAGAAGCGAGGAAGGCAGCAGTTTTAGAAGAGAGCAAAGAATTAATCACAGTTGCTTTGCACCCAGCACCAATAGATCAGTTACAATTAGGGAAGTTTTGTTTTAATCTCAATCTCTCAACTTCTGCCACAATCACAACAAATTGTCCTCCTACTTTTATCTGAGGGGTTTTTTTAGCATTTAAAAAAAAAAACTTCAGCCACTTTGTAGTACATAAAATTATCCACAATATCTTCCATTAGAATCTAAAGTCCCATAATGCAAACATGCTACAGTATTCCAGCATGGAGTAACTTTCTGTAATGTAAAATGTTATGACATGAAATTGATTTATTCATAATCTACACTGCTTATGTTGTGAACTATTCAATTTTGTGGATGTAGATTCTTTAGTAAAATGTATATGTTAAACCCAAAGATGCAGTTCATCCAATAGTTCCTAAGGATTTTATAAACATACCTCTGAAAGGCCTCTTGGTACTCATGATCAGAGTTTCTGTCTGACAGTCCTGCCAATGAAACCAAAATATCCATCAGTGCAACTGGTATGCAAAAGGTGTGCTCTCAGTGCATGGCCATGAGTGCAGTTCCTGCCTTGCTGGAACTAATGTGGTATCTGGACACTCTGGGTCTCATTGTTCTGTTTTCATCAATGTATAACATCACAGAATAAATCCATCAACAGAATTTTAGGCACAGGTTTTAAAAATTGTGTCAAAGATGTAATTGATCAGTAATAAGTGTACACCATCCAAGAAACTGAGTCAAGCTGTAGCATTATTAAGGGCATTAATTTAGATAAAATTAATGAAAATTAACTAATAAAATATTTAAATTATTAATTTTAAAAATTAATAAATTAAAAAAATAAACTAATAATTTAGGGATGAGCTATACTGTTTCTGCTCTGACTGCATCCAGTGTACCAAACCATATTGAGTTTAGATGTCTCTTCAACACAGATAGTTTGGCTACTAAATATATATAATCTGGAAGGGAAATAATAATCATTGTTTCTTATAATTTTTTTTAAATTGGTCATTCTTTAGAGTCACATGTAGGTGGAGATAAACATTAAGTAAGGAATTATTTTTAAGAAAGAAAGGTAAGAAAGTTAAAGTTTACTAAAATAAAAAATGAGGGGGGTATACAAGTAATCTAGGAGCAGGCATCATTTATCAAATTGCCTTTTTCTGCCAGGAAAATTCAACATTTATCATTCCGCTTATGTTTCCCCTGTACAACGTTTCAGGGGTTAAAAGCTTTGTGTTTCAGACTCTGAAACATTGGAAAAATCATTCGGCTGGCTCATTTAGGGGTCTTTGTAAATTCTGAGAGACATTTGAAATGTTGTGGTGGGTTTAGAGTCAGGTGTTTGTTTGAAAGCCTTGGAACTCCTCGGTGAAGCCATCTCAGATACTAAGATGGAAATACAGCAAAGAAAAATAATAACACATTAAGTTCTAATTCATTGTTGTCTTAGAGCCTGAAGGCCTCTGAGAAGTTTAACAAAAGACCACTGAGAAAAACATGCTTGAAATACACTCCAAAGAGGAAAAAAGTAAACAATGAACCTCAAATAGTTCAAGGCAAGGCACACTAACAGTGCGTTGGACCAAAAATAAAAGTCTAAAGAGAAACTAAAAAGCTTTGAGACTGGCCTTTAGGATGGTGCATATGAGAAGGGGAAGAATTTCTAGTTAAAGTCTTTTAAGATCCAACAGATTACACATTTTGATGGCCAATAGTATCATTCTGACCTTGACTGCTGCTGTAGGAAATAGCTGGGCGTTCAAATATTGCCATGCATTTGCTCCACGTCAGTCAAACACTGACAATAATGATGGCCCAAGAATAGAGGTCCTTTTGCTGTATTCTTTGTTCTCTGTGGGAGAAAAATCCGAGAAAGATTTTCTATTATACACCAAATAGCATTCTTTCTGGCAGTCCATAATAGTGGGGAAAGGGAAAGGATTGTTAAGTGAGGAAATAGTTTACCTAGGGAAATATATACATAAAGAAACTTCAGTTTATCACATGCCAATATAGTCTACAATTCTACTAGGTACTTTGTGTGAATGTATATAATTCTAAAAACACTCAGAGGTAGGAATTATTAATTCTATTTTGTAGACATGAAAACAGAGATGGAGAGCAGTAAGACATTTGCCCAAGGCCATTCAGTGACTGAGCAATAGAGGCAAGATTTGCACCAAAATCTGTTGAGTCCAAAGCCCCAGTCATTAATCATTATGTTTTTCTATCCATTATTAAATTTCAAGGGTTATGAGATCATCTTTAGTAAATCCAAGCATTTCATCCACCTACTTTAGGCAAATATTATCTAGAACATCCTAGATCCATTGCATGCTATAGAGAAGTAGCTGACCTCTAGGTGGCTATTAAGAATCCACCTATGAAGGGCACTCACTGCCAAAGCTGCACCCAACCCTTCTACCAGTTAGGTTCCAAAGGACCCAAGTGGTGAACTCATTTCATTCAGATGACAAAGATTGTAATTCCATCAACCTGGTGCAGAGAATCAGACCAATATCTGAAAAGTTTCCCATTCATTAAACCATAGCCACAACAGAAAAACTCCACAATCTTGTGTGAGGAATATTCCACTGATGCAATTTCAAATGAAGACCATCTCCCTGAAAGATCAAACTCTTTACAGAAGTTATTTTAATGTCAAACAGTTAACCAAAACAATTAAGAAGCCCTCACCTACAATGATCAAGTAAAATGGAATATTAAATTTCCACACATTTGGGGCATTATTTCAACTGTTGATATTATTTCAACTGTCCTCAAAATGGATTCACTGATCTAGTACTGAAGAGAAAGCACTCATCTAAAATCACATTAATAATTTTTCTGCAAAATGAGGACATACTGTCTTATACAAATACCTTTCATAATAGTATAAAAAGTATGATTTAAAAAATTGAGTCCTAAATATCTTAGCTAAAGTTCGATTAGCTTTCAAAACTGAAATGATATGCGAATTCTGAGAAAGTCTCAATTTGAACTCAGTAAGATTAACCATTCACAATAGAAAGCCATTTCAAATGCAGCATTTGGGAAGGATCACCCATCACAGAGACTAGCACATTCTCCATGCTAGATGAAGCTTGGAACTTAATGGGAGGTTACTGACAGCTTTCATCTTCATAGCTGCCCCTGGAATTCGTTAACAAATCAGTTCTCCTGACAGGGAGATACTAGAAGAAACTCACAATATCCCAAAGAATACAATACAAGAAATGCAACCTCATATAAACCTATTTGCTCAAGGCTTTGAAATAAGTAAATGTACCTTTTAGAGGTCATCAACCAAGTATACTTCATAAACCTAGCCTTATGGTTTTTATCACCTTTGATACAACTATTTCTAGCAAACAAATAGTGAAAAGAATTCAATGTGTCAGAATTTCCAAATTCCTTTTCTTTTTTAAATTGCAATTCTCACAATCCAGTTCTATCATCAATTATGTCATCAGCAGCTTATTAAAATGTGTATAGTGTAATAACATGTTCTATCTTGATTCATTCTCAAAACAATCCTCTATGATAAGTACTATTGATCCTCTGTTGCAGATAAGTTAACTGAGGCTCTGAGAAGTTAAGGAACATACCTAGATTATACTGCTAGGTATTGGCAGAATGACCAACTTTTTTCCCTTCAATAAAATTTATTTTTCCATAGAGATGGAGAAGTAGCCTTAGAATTGAAGTGAGAATAAATAAAACTTTCTGTTTTATGTGAATTAACAACAGTATCTTTTAAATTTTATATGTGCTAAAGAGAATTAAAAATAAATTTTCTTTTTTTATTAATTTTTATTGGAATTTAGTGGCTTTAAAAACTAAATTTTCTTATAGGCATTTTTAGCTTAAGCCCTACATAAATCGTGTGTGCATGTGTGTGTGTGAGTGTGTATGTGTGTGTGTGAGAAAGAGAGAGAGAGGGAGGAGGGAGAGAAATTCTGAGAAAGTCTATATGCCATATATATATATATGGCATTTCTCTATAGATGAAGTAGGTGACCTCCTTGGTAGAAAATTAGAAAGACTGATATAAATCCTCCGTCAAATTCTGATCAAACTGCCACCATCACTACACTTACCACCAGCATTTCACAGTTCCTTAAACTTCCACCATGAGTCATATTTTTGAGTTGAGGCATCAAAATGTTACAACTACTGTGTTATTGAGTGAGGCTGGGGATGTATCACATTAAATCGTTATAAGCCATTAATATCATTCTACAGTCTTGTTTATCTAATTAACTATAATCATCTAGGAAGTCCTTGAAGAACAAGAACAGGTAAGTTTGACACTAGAGTACGGAAAAGGGAAAGGTTAGGAACCTTCATAGATCTGGTATTCCTAAAATATGCACTTGAATTTATTCCACCAGGCTCTTCTCAGAGCTGATGGAAATGACCACTGAATGCATTAATCCACGTAGCATTGTAATCAGACAGATATTTTCACATTCTACAGTGTAAGGAACAGTTTATCCTCAGCAGACCCCTGCCTCCCATTATGACAACAGACTTTTCAGACCTAAGGGGCTATTTCTCATGGTGCTAACCACACATGGCTGTTCAGAGCATATTTTCTGTCACTTTTCCTTCTTTCAAGTTCTATTCTCTGTTACTCTTCTTTCTAATGGTCAGGGGGCAAGTGAAGAAGAAATGGCAGCTAAAGGTACATTTTTCATTTATAAACAGTAATTGCATATTTGTGTGTAAACAATCACCTAAATATCAAAGGCAGGTCTAGGACTGGTGCCAGACATACTAGCATAGCTCTTACCGAAATAGGTCCTGAATCATAAACCACCTATCACAGACTCTCTGAAAACTTCTCCTGATTCACGCTATATTTAAAAGGAATATGAAAAAATAGAGGATAGTTACTTAGGAGATGCATTATTTTAAAATGCATTTTAATAATTCTGAGATTGAGGGGTTAAATTTCTCTACATAGTTTTCTCTAAGTTTGTCCACATATCCTCATATATCTGCATTCCAATGTCAAGAAATAAAAGATTTGTCAATGACCCTAGAGGATACTTCTGCTAAGAACACTGCTGAGGCCATAAAACCATCCACTGTGCTCACCCAGGTATGCTCAAACCTTGACAAGTCAAGTCTCTACAGATTTAAAATGCCTTACCATTAGCTTTTCACTTTAAAAAAACTGTCCAGTTTGTCTTTTAAAAATTACCCCTCTCAAATGGTTAATATCCTTATTATCTAGAGATTTCATATGAAAAATTTGAAAAATACAGAGAACCCAATAAATAGATGAGCAAAGGGTAAGGACAGCTCACAGATGAGGAAGCACAACTAGAATGAAAAGTAATGAAAACTATACAAAACTCTTCAGGGTTTCCATTAGTAAAAGAAAAACCAAGTAAACCAAATAGAAACCATCTTTAACCTATAATTTTTTAATTACATAAAATAAAATTGTGGTTGAAGGCAAAAATTGCTCAAGGCTTTTAGAAAGTAATTCAGCAATACACGTCAAGAGTATGAAAATTAGCCTTTGAACTCAAAGAAATAAACCTAAACGTGAGGAGGCAAAGCACGTAAAAAAATTGGTTCATCACAGCGTTTTTCTTCATAGTGGAAAAATAGAAATAATCTAATATTCAGCAATAGGGGAAGAGTTATGTAAATGGAATGATAGCTACTACATTATAATACAAGGTTTAAAAGTGAGGAGATGACAAAAGATTGGTCAAATGGGGATAACTGTTGAAGTGGAGTCATAGGTACATGAATTCATTATACCCTCAAAGAAACAGGGAAATTCTTGGACTATAGCATTAAAGGAAAGGAAACACATCTATGCTGAGAGAAAAAAGATATAGAAAGAAATACAACAAAATGTTTAGTGAAGAATTTTTAAAATACTTTTTTAAAGAGTAGTTTTAGGTTAACAAGAAAAATGAGAGGAAAGTACAGAGATTTACCATATAACCCCTGGCCCCATACATGAATAGTCTCCTCCATTCTTAATATCATTCACCAAAATGATACATTTTTTACCAAAGATGACTACACTGACACATCATAATCAGCCAAGTCCATAGTTGACATAAGTGTTCACTCTTGGTGTTGTATATTCAATGGGTTTGGACAAATGTATAGTGACATGTATCCATCACTTTAATATCATGCAGAATATTTTAACTGCCCTAGAAACCTCTTTGCTCTGTTTGTTCATCTCCCCCCACCTCCCTACCCCCCACTCCTGGCAATCACAGTTCTTTATATCGTCTCCAAAGTTTTGTTTTCTCCAGAATGTAATATAGTTGGAATCATGTAGAATGAATAAGTTTAAAAAAAATTTTAGAATCCATATTTATAACAAAAAACTAATAATTTGTAAATAAATATTACCCTCTTTATGAAACGCATGGAAACCATTAGGATTCCTCCATGAAAATAAAGAAGGTATTGATACTACAAGCAACTGTATGTCAATAAAATGGACAACATGGAAGATATGGATAAATTCTTAGAAAGGTATAACCTTCCAAGACTGAACCAGGAAGAAATAGAAAATATGAACAGACCAATCACAAGTAATGAAATTGAAACTATGGTTAAAAATCTTCCAACAAACAAAAGTTCAGGACCAGATGGCTTCACAGGTGAATTCTATCAAACATTTAGAGACAAGCTAACACCTATTCTTCTCAAACTCTTCCAAAAAATTGCAGAGGAAGGAACACTCCCAAACTCATTCTATGAGGCCACCATCACCCTGATACCAAAACCAGACAAAGATACTACAAAAAAAGAAAATTACAGACCAGTATCACTGATGAATATAGATGCAAAAATACTCAACAAAATACTAGCAAACAGAATCCAACAACACAGTAAAAGGATCATACACCATGATCAAGTGGGATTTATCCCAGGGATGCGAGGATTCTTCAATATATGCAAATCAAACAATGTGATACACCATATTAACAAATTGAAGAAGAAAAACCATATGATCATCTCAATAGATGCAGAAAAAGCTTTTGACAAAATTCAACACCCATTTATGATAAAAGCTCTCCAAAAAGTGGGCATGGAGCGAACCTTCCTCAACATAATAAAGGCCATATATGACAAACCCACAGCAAACATCATTCTCAATGGTGAAAAACTGAAAGCATTTCCTCCAAGATCAGGAACAAGACAAGGATGTCCACTCTCACCATTATTATTCAACATAGTTTTGGAAGTCCTAGCCACGGCAATCAGAGAAGAAAAAAGAATAAAAGGAATACAACTTGGAAAAGAAGAAGTAAAACTGTCAGTGTTTGCAGATGACACGATACTATAAACAGAAAATCCTAAAGATGCCACCAGAAAACTACTAGAGCTACTCAGTGAATTTGGTAAAGTTGTAGGATACAAAATTAATGCACAGAAATCTCTTTCATTCCTATACACTAACAACTAAAGATCAGAAAGAGAAATTAAGGAAACAATCCATTCACCATTGCAACAAAAAGAATCAAATACCTAGGAATAAACTGACCTAAGGAGGTAAAAGACCTGTACTGAGGAAACTATAAGACACTGATGAAAGAAATCAAAGATGACACCAACAGATGGAGAGATATACCATGTTCTTGGATTGGAAGAATCAATATTGTGAAAATGACTATCCTACCCAAAGCAATCTACAGATTCAATGCAATCCCTATCAAATTATCAATGGCATTTTTTACAGAACTAGAACAAAAAATCTTAAAATTTGTATGGAGACACAAAAGACCCTGAATAGCCAAAGCAATCTTGAGAAAAAAAAAAAAAAAAACAGAGCTGGAGGAATCAGACTCCCTGACCTCAGACTATACTGCAAAGCTACAGTAATCAAGACAGTATGGTACTGGCACAAAAACAGAAATATAGATCAATGGAACAGGACAGAAAGCCCAGAGATAAACCCACGCACCTATGGTCAGCTAATCTATGACAAAGGAGGCAAGGATATACAATGGAGAAAAGACAGCCTCTTCAATAAGTGGTGCTGGGAAAACTGGACAGCTACATGTAAAAGAATGAAATTAGAAAACTCCCTAACACCATACACAAAAATAAACTCCAAATGGATTAAAGACCTAAATGTAAGACTGGACACTATAAAACTCTTGGAGGAAAACATAGGAAGAACACTCTTTGACATAAATCACAGCAAGATCTTTTTTGACCTACCTCCTAGAGTAAAGGAAATAAAAACAAAAATAAACAAATAGGACCTAATGAAACTTAAAACCTTTTGCACAGCAAAGGAAATTATAAACAAGACAAAAAGACAACCCTCAGAATGGGAGAAAATATTTGCAAACGAATCAATTGACAATGGATTAATCCCCAAAATACATAAACAGGTCATGTAGCTCAATATCAAAAAAACAAACAACCCAATCAAAAAATAGGCAGAAGACCTAAATAGACATTTCTCCAAAGAAGACATACAGGTATCCAAGAGGCACATGAAAAGCTGCTCAACATTCCTAATTATTAACATCCCTAATTATTAGAAATGTAAATCAAAACTACAGTGAGATATCACCTCACACCGGTTAGAATGGGCATCATCAGAAAATTTACAAACAATAAATGCTGGAAAGGGTGTGGAGAAAAGGAAACCCTCTTGCACTGTTGGTGGGAATGTAAATTGATACAGCTACTATGGAGAACAGCATGGAGGTTCCTTAAAAAACTAAAAATAGAATTACCATATGACCCATCAATCCCACTACTGGGCATATACCCAGAGAAAGCCATAATTCAAAAAGACACATGCACCCCAATGTTCACTGCAGCACTATTTACAATGGTGAATATTGTAAGCACAATTGTAAGCTTCATGGAAGCAACCTAAATGCCCACTGACAGACAAACGGATAAAGAAGATGTGGTAAGTATACACAATGGAGTATTACTCAGCCATAAAAAGGAACGAAATTGGGTCATTTGTAGAGACGTGGATGGACCTAGAGACTGTCATACAGAGTGAAGTAAGTCGGAAAGAGAAAAACAAATATAGTATATTAACGCATGTATGTGGAATCTAGGTAAATGGTACAGATGAACTGGTTTCCAAGGTAGAAACAGAGACACAGATGTAGAGAACAAATGTATGGACACCAAGGGGGAAAGTGCGGGGGCAGGTGGGATGAACTGGGAGGCTGGGATTGACTTAAATACACTCATATGTATAAAATAAATAACTAGTAAGAACCTGCTGTATAGCACAGGGAACTCCACTTCGCTGTGCAGTAGAAACTAACACAACATTGTAAAACAATTATAGTCCAATAAAAATATTCAAAAAAAAGAAGGTATTGATAAAGCAGCCTCCAGAAAGATAAAGGAAGCTAATATATTGATAATAACAGTTCAACTACAGAACATTAAAAGACAAAACAATTTTCAAAGAAATATTATAAGTGAAGAAATAATTTGTTTTCACAAACAAAACCCTTGGGAAACAAATGTCTCCCCTTGGCAATGAAACACTTTGGCAGACTGACTCAGAATCAAGACTGGACAAGGAAGAGACAGAGAAGAACAAAGGCGAGGAAGAGCCAGATAGCTATTCAATAACTGAATCTTTCAGGAGAAAAAGAAGAATGCTTTCTACACAGTTTTTAAAAAAAAAAGAATAGACAAATGTAGGTCTGTAAGACTTTGCTGAGATGACTTTATAATATTTACAATCTGAAGAAATATTTTAGTTTCTTCTAATCTGAAAGGACTTCTTTTCTTTCCCAGCCTTTCAGGATACTTTGGAAAGGAACCATGACCTGAGGTATTGTTGTCTTTGGAGATTAAGAGAATTGCAGTCCTCTGCTATCATTCTTCTGATCCTCTCCAATTATAAGCAGTTGCAGGCAGTTATGTGTGGCCTTTGCAGCTTGGTGACTACTAAATAATTGGAGTTGAGATGTCAAATATTTCCCTAATGAGCTCAAGGTCCAAAGTAAACCCTGAACTGAGATCACAGTAGTGAGGCATTTCAACGCATCTGCTTCTGGATGGGTTAGAGCTGTTATGCCTCCAAAAACATGTGCATGGTTGCTTGGAGAAAAAGAGAGAGAGAGATAAAATGAGGGGAGGGAAGAAGGGACTCTCTTTCTGTAATAAATTAAGAGGATTATAATTTTTAAATTGCTATTTCTATCACTTAGGTTTAGAAACTCAGCCCTAGAATGATTGATTCTAAACACTTCTAATTCTATTCAAATCTAACTAAGTGTACAAAGCTGGAGAAAGAAGAATTCTTAGAAAACAAAATGATACCATAAGCTTTCCTCAGAAATGACTAGCATATTTGTGGAAGCTTAGCTATTTTTGACAAAAGAGTATCTGGCATCTCTAAGCACAGATAAACACAGGTGTTACTTATAAACACAGCCAAGCCTCATCCCCCAGTGAATGCTCCAGGTTGCTGCCTGTTCTGTCATGCTGAGGTGAAGGTGGACCAGAGAGTGCCATAACTCCCAGCCTGGATGACTCTGACTGCAGTAAATTTCTTTTCTAAGTAAGTAGTTAGACCTGCACAAAGATATTGATTGTGCTTCCTGCCCCAAATTTAAAGGAATAATATAGTGATTGAGGTATATCATTATTGTAAAAGAACTAATATCTCACAGCTTTGGTTAAAGGTCTATTCTGAGACTGTACAGGAGTGAGGAAAAATCAACGTTCTGCTGGTCGATAGGGTCTTCAAATCATGAAACCATTACAGAAAGATGGTGGACATTTTAAATTAGCAGAGTGCATTATAAAATAAATTCGTGTGGTCCCTCCTCAGTGAAACAATTATTATAAGCAACCCGTAATACTGTGAACACAGCTATCTGAATGTTTTATTAAACAAAAGCTTTCCAATCCTTTGAATTGGCATGTTGGCTTGAGATCAGACTTTGCCTCACGATTTGGAGTGTGGACATGTTTGTGCTTGTCTCTTTATTGCTTTGGGGATTTTCCCAAAGTAAAACCTCTTGGAACTTAACTCTCCAGCTTTGTATGATGTACTGTAACTGAGTCTTTGTTTATGATCCTCTATCCAGTTTTTTTTAATGGGAGTAGACAGATCAGACACACTTCTAAGGGACCTATTGTGCATTGTGAGTCCTGTGTGCTTAATTTCAAAAGAGAAAACAACACCACCCACCCAGCTGCTTAATTTATGGATATCAGAAATAGCGCCAGCAATTTCAAAACGGAAAGTGGAACTCTCATCATGCATAAAGCTGCCAAGAGTTTCTTCTGAATTTCAGACTGGACAAGAATCTGTTTTTCTCCAATTACTTTTTCAAACAACTAAATTGAGTGCTCATGGAAGGTGTTTATTTTCCTAAAGGAAGTGATCTATAGCACCAGTGAACAGGTGCAACACAGGGAGTGGCATTTAAGACATTACAGACTTCCTCAAATTCAACTAGTATGCCTTAAGCTTAATCTATATCCACTGTTTCTAGGGATCAATAAAGGTGAGGCTCTGTGGCCAGGTTTAGTCTATTCTTTGGCATTATCTGTAAAACCACCAATTGCAATGGTGATTTTTCAGAATCAGCTAGGCCTGGAAATAAACATATTATTTCTCTAATGTATTACCTTATACAATTTTGACTCATTTCCTTTTCTACTTGGCCCAGAGCCATCAATATCTTAGAGACTCCTCAATGCCCTCCAACTAAAACAGAGATGCGTGTTGAGGATGGTAAGGGCAAACCCAATGCCAATAGCTCTCTTCTTGATTTTGCCTTATTTTTCTCCCAGCTCTCTTTCTGACCTTTCTTTTTCTTTTTTTCTTTTCCCACCTAGCAGTAAATGTTTTGGGGTATGTCCTGGTGATACGAGAGAGCTCAAAACGATCTCTTTCTCAATATGCCAGTCTTTCCAGAGCATTATGAGAACTCAGTGGCGCTTTCATAGGAAGCTGTCTTTGGAGCCCCAAGACTATAGAACTTTCTTCAGATAAGACTGTGTGGAACAATAAGTAATTGCTGTCTTAGAAATTAATTTCTCTTGGGTGACATCTTGTAAAGATTTACTTTAATTATGAAAGTATTTTCAGAGGCATATAGTCTTAAAGTAGAGTTTCAATGTATTGTGAACAGATGAACTTCAGCATGAAACAATGTCAGAAGAGTAAGCCATGAGAAGTACCTGTCAGCACTAAGTAAATGGAGTCAGAAAACACATGCACATAGAAAATGTTGTTTTTGAAAAGAAAAATGTCAATGTACAATGATCCATTTAGCAGAGGAATGCCATCCTAAATTATTCCACTAGAGTATCTGAAATTCCCGAATGCAACAGAGTTTTGGTTACTAATAATTGAGTCTGGATTCATGCCCACAAACTGAAGATAACATGTTTCTGTATCTCATTACTAATTCCTTTAACAAGGTTTACTCTGAATATTTTTCACATTTTAAGACTTTTGGTTACTGAAATTCCATTTAACAGAATAGTTTCATAGAAGCACTTCAGTCTTATCCTGTCCAAGTACTTGGGATGCAGCTGTTTAATGAGATGTCCCAATTGTAATTGCCACGTGTTTTAGCAAGGAGCCAGTTTTGCATAGCCACATTTAGGTTTGTGAGGAGAGAATAGCATACTTCTGTATACATAAAGATGTATATATCATAACAACTTGACTGTATATCCAGAAACCCTCTAGAGGACAAGGTGTTTGTTCACTCAGTTAGATAAGCTAGAACCTAAAGGGAAGACATGAATCAATGGTACTTACTTTAGCTTAGATATATTGTATTTGGTTTTCTGAATTACTCATAGACTAAGCTCCAAGTTGGGATACTCCTATATATGTACTTGAAAAAATAATTATCACTAGGCTAGGAATTGTGAGTCTCGTTCTAGGTCTGTCACTAGTTAGCTTTAGAAGTGAAGGCAACATACAGCTTCTCAGATGATTTATTCGTTCCCTCATACACAAGATAATAATAATAACTGGGGACTTCCCTGGTGGCACAGTGGTTAAGAATCCGCCTGCCAATATAGGGGACACAGGTTCGAGCCCTGGTCCAGGAAGATCCCATATGCCACGGAGCAACTAAGCCCATGCGCCACAGCTACTGAGCCCGCTTGCCACAACTACTGAAGCCTGCGTGCCTAGAGGCCATGTTCCGCAACAGGAGAAGCTACCGCAACGAGGAGCCCATGCACCGCAATGAAGAGTAGCCCTTGCTGGCCTCAGCTAGAGAAAGCCAGCACGCAGCAATGAAGACCCAATGCAGCCAAGAATATAATTAATTAATTTTTAAAAAATAGAACTTCATTTAAAAAAAAATAATGATAATTGGCTTACATTCTTAACAGGGTTGGTGTGAAGATTAAATGCTACCATACAAAAAAGCACTTTAATAAAAGCACCATCCAAATATAGGACCATTATATATGCCCAAAACAATGTGATTGTTGGATTGTCACCCCAATTTTTATAAGATTTAAACTGGAAACACATACTAGAATATTAGAAAGGCAACTCTTTATTTGATCTTAAAGAGAAGCCAATGGGAAGCCTCATATGGTTATGACACATTTACCTCCTTGGAACATTTGGCATTCAGCATTGAAAACTGCCTTTAACAAGAAGTATTTGTTGAGCAACTTCATACACTAAAACTGTCTATGTCCCTTGGACTCTGTTCCTTTATATTTTCCACTGAGATATATTGTAGCTCTATAAATAGATTCCTTAAGCTTCAGTTTTCTAATCTGTAAAGTGAAAATAATAATATTCTCCTTTTCTGTTGCTATGAAGATCAAATAGATTAAATGAGGTAGTATTTATAAGGGAACTCATGACAAAGTATTAAATATAGGAATTGCAGAGTCAATCTCCCTTACTGCTGTTATTGTGAAGTGAGAGCTATTCCAACACTTCAGATCACTATTTGCAGTCTCACCTTTCCAGCAACTGCCAGTCTTACATTTTTAATTTCTAAGGAACATTTCAAATGCAATATTTACTTTCACCTCAAATTGTTTATTAAAAAAAAACAAATGCAATGTTCATGTTCACCTCAAATCTGATAAATGAGTCCACAATTCCACAATGTGTCCCCTTTCAAACCCAACATTTCTTAAGTTTGTATTTCTGCCAGTGGTACCATTACTAACCCAGTCATCAAGGCTTGAAGCTTAAGTTTCATTTATTGAAGTCTCCTGCTGATATCTGCTTTCCATTTCAGCTTAGTAAAACAGTAACTGAGCAGTAACACTATGACTTGCAATGTTTGCCTTCAATTCAAAATTGAATGAGATACAAGCCCTGCCTTCAGGTTGAAGAAGTACTGAATGGATTTGTCAAAAGAACAAGATGAGCAAAGTTTGAAGGTTTAGCAAAAGAAGCCTGTACGTTATTGCAACATGAGGTGGCAGTCAAAGAGATAATGACAGCCTCTCCAAGAACTGGAGATACTAATGAGATGGAAGAGAAATTTGGGTGGGCTTAAGGGACTGAAGGTACTGGAGGGCTACTAGGTTGTTTTGCTGTTGTGAGTGAGTGGGATAATAAAGTCGAAGAGTCCTGGGTACTGACAAAGGGCAGTTGTAGCCATGGGAGAGGATTGTTAAAAGGAAAAAAGTTTTTTGAGAAGACTGAAGTTAGTTGTCAGGTGCACTTTCCACGTGGAGATTGAAGTTGTCCATGGTAGTAACAGGAGTGGTGGTGGAGAGGAGGATTAAAATGATGCCAACTTCCTCAATAAGGAGATGTGGTAGCTGGAACGTAACAGAAGACAATTGGAGGTTCATCCAGATGGCATAGCACTAAAGAGGCAGTGGGAGAGGTGGGAGAATGCCCTTTGTGAACAAATTCCAGACCTGCATCTTTTTGTAATGGCTACTACCGTGGACCTTGTCATCCACTGCACTATAAAGTGGAGTAGAATTAAAAATTGGATGGGTCCTTTCAAGAGGGTTAGTTGCTGAAGTAATGAAGTAACTGAGACAGCTCCTTTTAAGAGTTTCTCATATAAAAAGAGGATTTTAGCACGGATTTCAAAGGCATATTAGAGAGATTTCTAGTAAATGTGTGAGCTATTAAAATTATTTACCTTAAACAAATCTCAAGAGTCTTCTTCATCACTTCCAACTTACACAGGTCACTAACGAAGGCTAACAGAGACCACCCACAAAGAAAGCTAAAAATTTTATTGGCTCCAACTTAGTTGTGTGGATAGCATCCAAAGACTTCCAGCCCCTTCAGATTTCACAGGATTGTGAATTTATATAAACCACCAACATTCTGAGGTTAGTGGTGCAAGGAATAAACAGAGAAAGCTGAACGGATAATTCAAGCTGTGTAGCAATTTGGAAAAAGTAGTTCTATCTCAGATTAATAAAATGGAAATTGTGTTTCTAGAACTATGTTGCTTCCTGTTACTGCCAAATCTCTTTTTGCATTTGTATGATCAAAAACTCATAATCCTGTTGAATGCACACAAAATTGGATAATAAAGTTCTCCAAGTGTTATTGTTAGTATCTGCTCACCAATACCATCACAGAGGGAAAGCTGCATGCATATAAGATGTTACAATATTATAAACTTCTGAATCTTTTTAATACTTTCTTTTCACTGTTCAAAATATGTCTAAATTAAGAATTGAAAAGTCATTTCTATCAGATAAAATATAAGCACATCTATCATATAAATTAGTAATGTGACTAGCTATTGACCGTACGGAAAAAAATTGAACTGCCATAATTTGTATTTTTTTGCATGAAAAACTGAAGGGAGGTTTGGCTACAAAACAAATAGTTGTTCTAAAGTGGCTTTTTTTTTTTTTTTCTTTTCCTCCACGATGTTATGTTTGGGCTGTGAAGTAGTGTTATCATATATTAGTGCCATAAAAGATTGTGCGTGAGGATGGGAATGTGTTAGGGGGAGGGACAGAAGGCTGATGGTGATTAACAGAAATTGATAATACCATATTGATTTTCATTTCCTTTCTCATCCCCAAATTGCCATAAGACAGAACACAAAGAAAATCCCATAAAGACAGAAAAAATTATGCACATAAACTCTCTCATTGACTCCAAATGCAGCATATTAGAAGAATCTCAAGGGCAAATGTTTCCTTTGGAACATTAAATTGGTACAATACCAAGTGTATTTTTTTATGAACCCTTACAACAATAAATGACTCATGGAAATTCTAAGAAGTGAGATGTAAGCGGGGAGAGAGAAATTCCCTCCAAATTCAGCTTTATCTGAATTTCAAAATCTTTTGACTGGGAGAGGGGTTAAACTTGTCTCTCAAAAAGGGAATATAGTACTTTAAAAGCAAAAGAGCAAGTTTTGTTTCATTTTGTTTTGTTTTGTTTCTGGAGTTATAATAGAACTTGAGAAGTTTCCTGAATTTCAACTTGAACAAACCTACTCAATGGATGGCATGCTGGTATCGAGTACTGCAGATGGAAAGGGGGAAGGGTGAGGAGGGATGTGGGGAATGGCATTCTGTCATGTATCTCCTGTTCAACATTACTGAATTATTTATGTGCCAGTTGCTTGCCACATGTTTACCATATAGATTACGTGTATACCTTTTAGACAATGAAGAAAAACAGATATAATTTCTTTTTCATCTCACTCTAGAGATGAAAGAAGATTTGTAATCATTAAAGACATGTAGCTGTGTCCTAAAATAGCTTTGGTAATGTTAAACCAAGGAAGCCTGCATGTCAGAAGCTGGTATTGCCATTATTCTGTGCCACTCTTATTTTAGTGTCTCTAACCATTCATTTAATTCCCAAAAAATCAGTGCCTTTTGCTTTATTGCAAACACAGTATTTAGCACCCAGGTTAATTCTTTCCTCTAATTCCAGCATATAGAAAGGAAGGTTTCATGTTTAAGATAATTTAGCCCTCAGAAATAATCAGTTTACAAAAGAAAAAACTGAAAAATTCCTTTAAAAAATGTGTTTTTTTTAAGTACAAGATATTCACCATAGATCAGAAAGGAGAAAACAACTAGGCAATATGAGAGAGAAAGTGGAAAGAAATAGAGAGAGGCCTGGACTGATACAATATCTTAGAGTATTAAATTTTTAATCTCTTACCAGGGCACGCAATTCCTCTCTGTTGGACAGTGTCATCCTAATGCAACCTTCCAATATCCTGATGACTTAGTGTAACCCACAGAGCTTCTCTTGGTTATGTGGAGTTTTCTAGAAATCTGGGTCCACAGTGAGAAATCACTACACTGAGTTTCTCTTGTTGTCAGACAAAGGGTAGGTAATTAATTTCTTGGTATTTGTTGCTTTCCCCTCAAGTTTAGGATCTGTCTTTTTTCCCTTCCTTAAAAATTATGGATTCTAAAACATGCTGGATAAATTCATCAATAAAATGTGTTTGATGTGGAGACACAATAATATTTACCAGTTTTACATTAGTTAAGGTAAAAGGAAAGCCTCAAATATGAGATTATCTTGACATTTATTCTGAAGGTTTCCAAAATTTCCCATGTTTTTCATGAAGGAAATTTAGGGAGTAGGGAAAGAGAATGATAACGATTAATAAAAGATACACTTCAAACAGTATTTCAAGGACGAAAGTTATTAACTCTTCATTAGTATTCAGAAACCCCACTGGTTTAAAGTGAGTTTCCTTATACAGTTGGGGCTGTGGAGCACAAGGCCCCAGGAGAAAATGATTAAATAATACAGTACATGCTCGAATGCACATGCAAACATTTGGCTAAGGATATGTTTGCTTTCCTGACATCAGAGTGTGATATTCCATAGACCTACCATACGGCTCCATTATGCAGAAGGATCCACTCGAGAACTCCTGTTATGCAGCATGGCTGAAATATCTGCCTCTTTTATGCAGGCAATATTCCATTTTAAAATGTTTTCCAATCTGGCTCAGAATCACCCCCTCTGTGAACCAAATGTGTTCGTTACCAAATATTCTCCATGGTTTTCCTCCAAGGACTGACACAGCCTCCAGGTGTTAGTAATGACCTAATCGTACAAAAGCCAGCATATTTATCTACTCTTACCCCCCAAGAAAATATGGATCTGCTTCCTTCTTAGTCTACTTTGCCTCAACAGTCTTCATATATCTGCTGATTATATATTTGTAAATCTCTCCTTTTATCTCCCCAACAGATGCATGCTGTGATGAGAAATACCGAAGCACACATTAGAAGCAATGGTGGTTATCATCCTAGCAGAGGCTGATGGGCTTCCTCAGATCTTGCCATGGAGCCGATGGAATGCCAGAAAATGATTGGCTGGGGAGCTCTTCCACATTGTCAGGAGCTTTGGAAAAAGGCTGTAAGAGAATGGTGAGAAAAAACCTGGAGAATGGCAAATGCTTCACTGAAGCAATCTGTTACATTCCTCCTTGCAGAGTGGGATGCCTGGCCTGAGATGAGAAGAGAAGTAATGGGACTGAGAGGAAGCAAAGGAAATAGAAGCTGAGGAGAGCAGCACAGAAAGCAAATATTTATAGCATGTATCATAACCACTCTCTTATTTTGGGCTTCTCCTCAACTTAATCCAACTTCTACGTTACTGAAAATTTATTATTTCCCTTATATATTTGTAGAAAACAGACCAAAAATGAGTAAAAAAAAAAGAAAAAATGGAGACAGAAAAAAAAAGGCAAAAATGGAGGGGACCAGGAGTCCAATTCCTGTTTCTCCTGCTTCTGTCAGACTAAGTGAAACATTTAAAATCATCAGCAGATATTGGCTGACCTTCAACATATTGAAAGAGGCTATTCAAACCTTTTAGAGAAGGACCTGGTCTTTGCCCCAGTTATTGGCCAAGGTACAACATGTACTAATAGCACTTCAGGGACAATGGCCTTTCGATGACCATCAGGTACCAGTGCTTCTAAATTGGCCAATTTCATGTGTCAGGAGGCCAGAAGACATACAATCACATAAGAAAAACACTTTAATCCAGTCATTATAAGGTAGGAGCAGAACAGAGTAGCTGAGGTGTTTATGGGGATAACTGTAATTTCAGCCTAGCTTCATTCAGTCAAGAAGATTGCTTCCAGTCTACTAGAAAACACTTCCAATAAGCTTGAATTACAACCTCAATATCGCTCCATCTTTTTTTCAGGTTAACATGTGAAATAAAGAGATTTCCTCAATGTCATAGTAACGTTTACTGTCTAAACACCGATGAATATCTTCCCCTCTAGAAACAAATAGATTGTTTAATTTTAATCTCTTAGCAGACTGGTAGCAACAAAATTGGTTTTGCATTTTCTCTTTTCATTTACTTTTTGGCAATTGATCACTGGCCTTAAAAAGATGAGAAGATAGATTTTAGTTGCAATCTTCTATGGTGGTTTTCATTCATTAGTTTTCTTTTCTTCTTTCTTTCACCCTCCAATCTCCGCCTCTCATGTTACATCAGCTACATCTCTTACCACAAGCTCACATAATTCCTGTCGTGAGTCTTTACAACATCCAATTTGTTATGATGTACTATGCATGCAAATGTAATTGCAGAGGAGGAGTTAAGCAGAATGACAGCTTAAAGAGGCATGTTTTTTTGACTCTGTCATTCCCAGAAAACAGCATGAAGAGATCTGGGACAACTAGATGTCGGGATGAAAACATTATAATGTCAGGATATCAAATTAAACAACAGAACTCTCCTACTGAACCAACATCATCTGTCAAAGGCAATGAGAGCCCCAAACAGAGAAGAAAGCTATATGAAGTTGAGGCCATTATTTGTCCTAAAATCTGCCTCTAATTTTTACATTGTGAAAAATAAAATAAAAATTGTGCTTTCAGCACAATACTTTTGAGTGAGAACTGTATAAACTTCTTTTGTCACACTATATAATTAGTTATTTTCAGACCACTTAGTTTGTGAAAAGTCGTATTAACAAAAAGAGTAACCTAGAAACTAACTCAATAAATCTTAATGGCACTAACCACAATCTTAAAAATTACGGGATTTTACTTTGATCTTATGTCTAAAGAAGAAAACTACAATGATATGGGAATAACTTACTCCTTACAAGTGAAGTATCACGGAACACGACATGTCCATTAAAAGATGGATAACAGGAGTTGTTCCTTGAACTACAGTGCTAGAAAAATCATCTACAAATTATTAGTTTAAGTTGCCAATAGACCTCTGAAATATGTTCTCAAATGGAATCTTTTTGTATGAAGTAGATTTCAGACAATACATTTTAACTTCAAAAAAAATTCATTGTCCTGATGCTTACATGGTAAAAAATGAAATGGAGCTTCCTCAAACTGACTCTTGACCTGGAACACCTTCCCTTCCAAACCAGGCTTTTCCCCTTTTCACACCGACCATTACACATACTCATTATTTCTGGAGACTCAGAGAGGTTTGGAAAATATTCACAGAAAGGAGTTTATATATATGGGGGAAGAGTCTATAGCTGTGTAAGAATAGAACTAGTGAGCAGGCCTAATTGGTAAGAAATGTTTAGCTACACAGGCTAAGTCCATTGTCATGAAAGTTCATTCTTATCCTGTTATGATTTACACATTTAGGGACAATCCAAGATGAAGAAAAAGTGCTCTCTCCATGTGTAGTGGAAGATGGCAAGGAGAATATCTTCTTAGGATGGATGCTCAAGCAGAAACCCTGGCCTAAAACTAGAGCTCAGTAGAATTCTGGGATTCAGGTTGGAGACCTGGTTCTTGCCTTTATTTCTTTCTCTATTTTTAGAATTTGAGTGTTTATTTATTTATTTATATTTTAGGACAGGAGTCAGTTTTATTTTCATTATCAGCCTTGAAGTCGGACTTGCACAACACCTTTGTACTTTGGAAAATGCAAATCTTGGGGAAGAGCCAGGCAAGTCTTGACATTGTACCCCTCCCTGCTATTCACATCCCTGCTTAGCCTGAGAGAGAGACTCCTTCTGACACTAGCCTGGGATGCACATGAATACAAGGTGGAAACCAACTGACACAGTGACCTGTACTTTCAACATGTCTGCTGCTCTGATAACAGTGAAGGAGTCCAGCTGGGCTTCCACTTCCTCTTTTGTTCTTATTCTTGTTTATGGAATAAATGCTGTCCTAATAAATCATCATTAAGGGAGACTGACTTTGCAACTCAAGACAACTTCCAATAATGTTGGAACTGATTCTGTAGCTCAGATTAGCTTCGAAGAAAGGGCAGTTCAGACAATATATCAGCACTGTGCGACCTCATCAGCATATTAAGGAAGTGATGCAATAATGAACTGCACTGGATTGGGAGCAGGTAGCAGGAGACTCTTGGATGGCTTGGGATCTAAACCATTGGACATCACCCTGTGTGAAAACAGAACTCTGCCACCTAGTCTTCTGATTGTCTAACAACCTTGTATCCTTCTCCTAAACTCAGGTCAACTTTTGACCTAAATTAAAGTTGGTCTTGCCACCAAAATCTAAACTAGAGACATAGCTTTTTAAACCTTAGAGATGATGGCTATTCTGGGCCCCCAGGATGGCTCATCAGCATGCACCACTGAGAGAAAGGGACAGTTGGGGTGGGTTATAAAAGTATCTTTATTTCCTCTTTTCTCAGTGTATCTATCACTCTGGTTCTAGCTATGTCCGTAACAGCCCCTCCAGCCTTTGTGGGACTCCTGCTAGCTAATACCTTCACCCATCCATATCTCCATCCTCTTGGCCAAATCGCTTCCACACTACTTTCCCTGACTCTCCAATAAAAATTAACTGACCCATCAGTGACTTGCTGCATGTGACTCTGTGAAAGCCTCTACCACACTGCCTTGAAACAGCTTACTTGCTCCTCCTGTACTCAGACAACTCTCAGGAGTCCCAGGTTTGCTCGATTATACCAAATGTTCCTAATTCCAAATCATGGCCTTAGGATTAAGACAGAGGGAGAGGAAAGAAAAGTAGGAAAAATTTTAAAAGATCCCAGCTATAACTGCTGCTGGACAGGGAGAAAAGTAAAAGCAGCGTAATTTAAAAAAATTCCCCTAAATGCACAGATAAATGATTTACAAGTCACAATTTTAAATCACACTGCCTAATGTTACTGAGAAGTGCAAGAAATATAAACCTCTATAAGAACATTGATAGCTTCTGATATTTAACACATATTTTAGTTAGAATGGTTCTGCCACTGGTATCAGTAGGGGGGAAAAAAAGCTCTTTCTTTTAATAAGTGGTAGCTGGACATCCATTCTAACAGTGTGAAACACCAGCTACCTTTCAGAATATTCATCACCTACCTTGTTAGACTTAGATGCCATCTTATGCTGGGAGGCAAACTGGTGAACTCTGTGACTTCTCTAAGTCCTTTATAGCCCTCTGATTTTAGATCTTTGATTTTCTATTTATGATCTTCCAGGGCAGAGGAATGGAGTTGATTTATTCATATTAAGTCCATTGATATATTTTGAATAAGGTATAGAGGAGGGTTTTGAATGGCTTCTCACTCACCTGAAGGCCTGTGACCTGTGAACTGCCTCAAGGCTCTCTCTTCAACCTGTCTTTGGAGTATTCCCAACCTATTCAAGCTCTTTCTTAAACTCTCCACTCTTTGGATGAAGATATCACTTGTAGTACTTATGGAATAAGTCTATCTATTACCAAACATGTGTCTACTTCTGTAATTAATAGGTATCTCTAATAAATAAGCAGACAATGTAGTAAGGACAGAGCTCCATCAAGAATATCTCAATGCTCATTGAACATCTGTGATCTCAGTGTATAAAGTACATAGCCCCCAGGTAACACTATCCTCTGAACTGAGTTAGCTCACATTTTTTTCTGAACCCATCTGTATTTGTGAAGTAAGGGCTTGATCCAACAAGCCCTATGTGCTGCATACAAAGGGCTTTCTACATCTTGGAGTGGCCATTTCACATCTCCCACTCTAAACTCATAGACTCCCAACTGTATAACATGCATTCCTTTTTTATTCTTTAAAGGAATTGCAATTCTGCTATGATTGTAGTAATTTCTCTGGAAAGGCTGTTTCTTACAATTTGAGAAGAGAGTCCTTTTTTTCCTCATCTGGGGTGCTGTTGACTTTAGAGCTTGTGGTTATGCTGCATGCAAGGTGGTATGAGTGCCTAGTGGAGATGGTATTGCAGCTCCAAATCTACCCAGAAAAGGAACACCATGGGGTAGGCTGTTCAACAATTACCAGTTAGTTGGACTGTAGAATCAAGTGGCTATATTCCTTCTGCATTCAGGCAGTCAAGTTTGTTTTAGCAAATCCTATAGAGAAACAGAGCCACTTAAGAGGTTTTTTTAGAAATAATACCCACAAATTGAAATGAAATATCCCTATTCATGAAAATAATCCTTTTACAAGATGATTTTGCACTAAAGAAGAGTATTTTGTTTTGTAATTTGTTTTTGAAAACATAATTTGGAACTGTGTAATGGAATTTTGATTAAAAATATGAATACGTTTTCTGAAAGTAACTACAAATCCTTATATGCACTCTATTTCAATAGTAATTATTTCTCTCAATCACAATGTTACATGATTCTTATTCTTACAGATAATAGAAAAAGCTACTGTGAAACAACTGTATTGACAAAACTTCTAAAACTCACTTTTTAATTTTGTCACAAAGAAATGTTAATTAAAACAAATAAATGTATATCCTCTGTTTTGTTGTTGCTGTATTCCAAAAAGGAAGGGAAAAAAGTAAGTCAAGAAAGCTAAAAAGCATTTATTATACATCTATTGTGAATACGGCACCAGAGTAACATGTGTGAATACAGCTCATAAAAGGCTTGTCCAGGGAAAAACACTGCCATCCTAAGGGTCCCCTTTATTACCTCTATTAATGCTGGTAATATTAACAATATATATTCGTTATGATAATATGGATGCTATAGCAAACCATCAGTTTTATGACTGAACCCAATAAAATTTAATTCATGACTCACATAACAGTCTAATTCCACTGTCCTTGGCTAGCATGCAGCTTTCCACCTTCTAATTTAGAGACAAAGGCATTTTCGACCTTTTAGAGACAAAGGCTCTGCCTTCTCCAAGGGTCTTGGAAGGGTCCTCTTTCAGCCAGACAATGGGAAAAGACAAGAAATGCCATGCACAAGAGACAGTTAAGGATCAGGTCTGAAAGTCATGCTTATCATTTCTGCTTACATGCCATTGGCTAGAACTCAGTTATTTGGCCACATCTCAATGCAAAGGAGGATATAGGAGATATAGCTATGTGCCTAAGAAGAGGAAAGAGACTTGGTGAGCAGCTAGCCACATAATGACTTAGTGGAAAGAACACTAGATGGAAATCAAAAGTCATAATTTTAGACTTTGTGGTACTACTAAGTAGTGTATGCTGTAGAGTAAGTTTTTAATAGTTTTGGGCCATAATTTTTGCATAGGTGAAGTTAGTCATGATATTCTGATTCTGAATGAGAAAAGCAGGAGAACAAATTCATAGAAGCACAGTAAAGTTGGAGGAAAAATAAAATTACAGTTGTTATAAAACAAAAAGTACTATAATATCTGCCTAAATCATATTTTCTCAACAGTTTCACTGAGGTATAATTAACACACAACAAAGTGCACATATTTAATGGATATAGTTTAAGTTTTGACTATATGTACACTCATGAAACCATCACATCAAGATAAACATATCTTACTCCCCCGAAAGTTTTCTTCTACTGCATTATAATCTCTTACACCCTACACACCCATGCCACCATTTCTAGGCAACCACCAATCTACTTTTTGTCACTATAGCTTAGTTTGCCTTTTCTAGAATTTTATACAAATAAAAACATACTCCTTTTTTGATTGACTTCTTCTACTCATAATTACTTGGGGATTTATCCATGTCATTGTATACATAATCAAAAGGTTCATTCCTTTTGATTGCTGAGTAATATTCCATTGTATGAATACAACATGATTTGCTTATCCATTTATTTGTTGGTAAATATTTGGATTGTTTCCAGGTTTTTGTTAGCATAAATAAAGCAGCTATGAACATTTGTATATGAATATTTCTATGGACAAATGTTTTCATTTTACTTCCATAAATACCAAGAGGTGGAATGGCTGGATCATATTGTCCTTTATTTCTTTTTTTCTACTTTTTCTGCCTTCTCTTGGGTTAACTGATCAATTTTTATGATTCTATTAAATCTTTCTTATTGAATTATTGTTTATATTTTTTAAAAATTGGTTGCCATAGGATTTTTCAATATGCACTTTTAAACTATCTGAATTTACGTTCAAATAACACACCACTTCGGTTGTAGTGTTAGGATTTTATAAGAACACAATCCCAATTTCTCCCTCATATTCTTTGCACCATTGTCATATTTTTAACATATACACTAAACTCACATTATATTATTAGTATTTTTGATTGAACAATCAGTATCTCTTAGAGATATTAAGCTATAAAATACATAAATATGTAAATTAAATTTTACCTTAATTTATTCATTTCAGAACTCCTCATTTCTTCTGACTGATATCATAATATCTGCCTGAAAAACTTCCTTTAAAATGCTCTATAGAGTACGTCTACTAGGAATGAATTCCCTCCATTCGTATGTGTCTGAGAAAGTAATTCTCCTCCACTTTTAGAGGATTTATTTGCTGGGCATAGAATTCTGGGTTGACTGGCTTTGTTTTTGTTTTTATTTTCTTTTAGCATTCTAAAGATATTACTTATCTTCTTGCTCTCATGGTTTCTGATGAGAAGTTGCCTGTAATTATTATCTTATTCCTCTGGACATATGTATCTTTTTTGCTGTAACTGCCTTCAAGATTATCTTTCTGTTTTCATTTTCAGTGGTTTAAATATGAAACTCCTAGCTATGGTTTTATGGTATTTATCATACTTCATGTTCTCTTATGTTCTTGGACTAGTTTGCATAATGTCTGTCAATAATTTTAGAAAACTTTCAGCTGCATATTTCTACTACTCCATTCTCTCTCCTTTTCTCTGGAACTCCCATGATTCCTACATTAACCATTTGATATTGTCTCACAGCTCTTAGATGCTCTGTTCTGGGTGCCTTTTTTTTTTTTTTTTTCCTCCACTCTTTGTACTTTCTGTTTTAGTTTGTATGATCTGTTGACCTTTCTTCAGGTTTGCTGATTCTTTCCCTGTCTGTGTCAGGTCTACTGATGAGCCCAAGGAAGACATTCTTCATCTGTGTCAGCATGCTTTTTTATTTCATGCATTTCCTATTTGATTATTTCTAGCTTCTTTCTCTCTCTTGAAATTACCCATCTGATCTTGCATGCAATCTAACTTTTCTATTGGATCTTTTAACATATTAGTCATAGTTATTTTAATTTTTCTGTCAAATAATTACAACATCTATGTTATAACTGAGATAACTAGTTCTGGTGATTGGTTTGTCTCTTTTGAATGTTTTTCTCTGTCATTTTGGATGCCTTATTATTTTTTGCTGAAAGCCAGACATCTTGAGTAGGATTGCAGATACTGATGAGATAAATATTTTTATGCTTGGAAATGTGCATATCTTTTTTCTGATAGCCTATTAGCAAAGGGTTTATGTTAATCTATTCAGAAGTTGGGCTGTGCTTGAGATTTGCTGTTGCTATGACTGGCCTCAGCTCACCACAGTCTTCAAATTCCCTCAGTGATAACTTGGGTTTATGGTGTGGGATGATTGCCAGTGATGATTTTTAAAGTATTTGCTCCCCACTTCATATTGTGTTTTCCTAGTGCACTTCTCTTCAGAGAGAATCTGTTCCTTGCAGCTCTTTCAGCTGTATTCCACTGTTATTTTCACTCAACATTTGTTAGCCTGCTTGAGTGTGGGGGAAGTAAGGGGTCATTCTCTAAAGTTTTGATTAAGACAATCTTAGGCTGATACAGTATCTATGAGTCCAGCCAGGGTGTATCCTTCACAAGCCTCCTGCCCCTCTTCCTACTGTAGTGTTGAACCTGGAACATATTCTGCTCCTCCCCATGGGTAGTACTTTTTTAAAAGTTCCCTTTCCTAAATTACAATGGGTTTCCACCAGCGCCCTAAAGGAACACTTCTCTGTTGCTCTTCACCACCACCACCTACCCTCAAAGATTAAGTCTTTTGATCTGAAAGAGAAATAAGAAAAATGTTCTGGGTGAAGTTTTGGCAGTGACTGCTCTTCTCTTTCCCCAAAGAGCACCATGAGTAAACCCATCTCAGGACTTGCCCCATCATCCCTGTTAGTGTCTTGTGGGGTTAAGGAAAGAGTGTGAGAACACTGTAATATTTGAAGTCCTAGGGGCTTTCCACTTTCATGTCAGCCCACATTCCACATTTAGTAATTTGTTAACAATTTTTAGCTGTAAATTCTTACTAGCTTTTATAACAGCCAGTGATATCTGCCCCAGGTAAACAAATGCTTGGATACTATTTCTCTCTGCCAGTGCCTCACTACTCCCAAGATTTCCCATGGCAATTCTCTGGTAAATTCAAGAAAAGTCGTTAATTTGCAGTTTGGTATTTTTCTTATTACAAGGTTCTTTCCAGATGTCTCCTTCTCCAAAGGTGAAATAGAAGCTGACCTAGTTACAGAAATCCTCCTTGACAGTTTTTCTTCTTTCAAAATGTTGCTCCACTGTCCTCTCACTTATATTGTTTCTGACAAAAGAAAATCTGCCTGAAATCCTCTTATTGCTGTTGTTTCTCTGTAGATGATCAGATCTTGTTATCTGACTGCTTTCAATGTTTTCATTATCACACATTTTAAGTAAATAGATTAGTTTGTGTGTTGATATAATTTTTACTTGGGGTTCATTGAGCATCTTTGATCTGTGGGTTTATAGTTTTCATCAAATTTGGAAATTTTTGCCATTACTTCTTCAAATATTTTCTGCCCCTTTTCCTCCCTCCTCTCCTTTGGGACTCCAATTATACATACATTGAGTTGCCTGAAGTTGTCCCTCAGCTCCCTGGTAACCTGGTTTTGTTGTTTCCTTTGAATCTTTTTTCCCCTGTTTTTCATTTTAGATAAGTTCTGCTACTAGATCTTAAAATTAACTATTCTTTTTTCTGCAATGTCTAATCTGCCATTAATCCTATCCAGTGTACATTTCATCTCAGACATTGTAGTTTTCATCTCCAGAAATTTGGTTTTGCTTCTTTTTTATATCTTCCATGTCTCTATATAACATTTCCAATCTTTTCTCTAGCTTTTTGAATATACGGAGTATAGTTATAATAACTATTTTAATGTCCTTGTCTGCTAATACTAACATCTGTTTCAGAGCTGGGTTGGTTTCAATTGATTAATTTTTCTCCTCATTATGGATCTCATTTTCCTGCTTCTTTTCATGGCTGGTAGTTTGTTGATTGCATGCCAGAAATTGTGAATCATACCTTGTTGGATGCTGGATATTTTTATATTTTTCTAAAATTCTTGGGCTTTGTTCTGGAATTCAGTTGAGTAACTTGGAAACAGCTTGATCCTTTTGGGTCTTGCTTTGAAGATTTGTTAAATTAAAGTAAAATAGTAATCTATGTCTAATTTTTCCCCTCTACTGAGGCAAGACCCTTCTGAGTGTTTATCCAACTCTGTGAATTACATGAGTTTCCAGTCTGGCTGGAGAATAAGCAATATTCTTGGCCCAGTGTGAGCTCTGAGTACTGTTGCTTCTAATGCTATCAGGTAGTTCTTTCCTTGGCCTCCAGCAGTTTGCTCATGCATATTTGCTGAAGAGAACTTTGTTGATTACTCAAGGAGGACTCCCTGAAGACATCTAGAAGTATGTTTTGTTTGGTTGGTTGGTTTTTGCTCACTTTGGTCTCCCTAAATTCTCAGCTGCTTCTCTCCAACTCAGGAAATCTGCCAGGCACTGCCTGGGTTCTCCCTCCATGCACTGCAACCTGAATATTCTCTTAAGGCAATAAACTGGGGCAATTATAGGGCTTATCTCATTTGTTTCCCAATTCTTGAGGATTATTGTTCTTCATTCTCTAATGTTCAGTGTGTTGAAAACTCTAGTTTAATATATTTTGTCTACTTTATTTCAAGTGACAGATTAAATCTGATGTCCTTTTACTCCATCCTGATTGAAAGCAACAGTCTTAAAACATATTTGAGTACACAAAACATGTTGAACCTTTCCAGAATACATAACCTCTTCATTAGAAACACCCATGGCATAAAGTACTCATGATGAAATGATGGCATGTTATACTTTTAGCATTTATACCAGATATTTTATTTTGTTTTATTTTGTTTGCTACCCAGCATTCCCTTTTTTATCCTACGACATTACATCAAAATTCCTCTGGAGAATCTGCCTTCCTGACTAGTTCATGTGGTTTATTTGGGGTTCCATTCCTAGTTTAGATAAGTAAAAAATAGTATTGCAGAGTATTTTACATTTGCATGTCATGAATCAGGTGAAGCAAATCTTCATATGCTTAAGAAACATTTGTAATTTCTTTTTGATGAACTGTCATTTCATATCCCAGGTCCATTTTTTCTTTTGGATTGTTTATCCCTCTCTTAACAATTTCTATAAGCTACCTATGTAGTTTAGAGATTGGCCCATTTGTCTCATATACTGGTTGCATTGATCTTTTGTTTACCCATTGAGTTTTACCCTTGCTTAAGGCATTTTTTTAACTCAGCAGATGATCTTTATTTTTATACAGTATATCTTTTCTTTTTTGACTTCTAGATTTTTACTAATGGTTAGGCCTTTCCTACTTTTATAAAGGATTTCCCCAATGTCTCTTTTTAGTACTTTTAGTATTTTATTTATATGACCTCTTAAAAATTAGTTTCTAAAATTTGTTAAAATCTTTCCCAAATATTTCAGCCACAATGACTTATTTCTGAATGCTACCAGCACTGACTGATCCACATCTTTTATTGTAATTATTTGCTTTCTTAATATTATAGCAATATGTTTGTATATATGTATGGCAATATTATGGCTTTCTTAATATATATTATATTATGGCATTTCATGTCTCTCATGGTCCCTAGCTAAATTATTATATAAGTTCAGTGACAATACACAAATTTTCTTCCTTTATGTCCACAAAGTCCTAGTACAATGCTGAACACAGAACACAACCTGCTAAAAACTAGATGTTGGTGCCAAAGTAAAAAGGAAGGTATTGTGTTCACCATATTATTAAATCCTCAGCATGTTTTGTTAAGTGGTACACTTCTAAAGATTGCTCAATTAATATTAAAAAATTCTGACTATGTGCATAGTAATTAAACTCAATGTATGCCATCTTTGTGCTATAATAATAATAATTTGAAAAATTAATAGCATATAAACATGATTTACATGACATGTATAAAATGATAGTATATATTTTATAATAACAGTACTCCTGTCACAATTCAATGGTTTAATTTAAACTTTACAATGACTTTCATGGTGACTTTTCCTATGATTATATTCTGGTTTCTTCAAGTCATATAACATGATCTCATTTGATGCCTATGATTTAAAAGTCATTTTTCCTCATATTTCCTAAAATCCTGATTTTCTAAATATTATGTATCTTGAATAAGTTACATAACTTTCCTGAACCTATTCACCTACTTGTGTATGGAAATAATAAGATCTCTGTTCAAAACTCAATAATTAAAAAAAACAAAACTAAACTAAACTCAAATGCTTAGTACAGAGCCTGGCATATAGCCAGTGTTCTAAAACGGTATTATCATCATTATGATTATCTCTATCATCTTTGTTCTTGGTTTTTTCTTTTAGTTATTTTTTAACCTCTTTCACATGTGTGCTTTCTTTCCTTTTTTAAAATCTTTCCTTCCTTCTTTCTATTGTTTTTTCTTTAATGTGCTCACTTGCTCCAATCATTCTTCACTCTTCTACTCTGAGTATAGCTTGCACTTCATTAGACATCTTAAAATATTTAGAAACATAATGTGCGTTACATACATGCTCAGTTTTAACTTTTTTTTCCTGTATTAGATAAGCAGCATCTAAAAGAGGCACAACAAATTTAGGCACAGAGCATAAGTCCTGAGTCCCCAGATGCAAGAAGTGTAATTCTCTTTCCTTCTCCCACCATTCATCTCTTCTCTTCCAAATTCCCCTTTCTCCCTTTAGACCTGTCACAGATCTAAGCCGAGAACATTTTTTCCAGTGTGGAAAATTACCATAAAAAGCCCTCAGGTCTGCCACATCATAATCTTCCCATGGAGCTCCATGTCATCTTGTACAGAGCCTTGTCTACCACCTCTGAAACTAGTATCTTGAACGATGAATCATAAAAGTAATCACCATTTGTTAAATATTTGCTACCAAGCAAAAATTTTAAAGTTTTATGTGTGTTATCTCATGGAATATTTGACAACACATTGAGGTAACTTTATAACCTATTTCCAATGAGTAAACTAAGGCTTAGCAACGTTAAATAATTTACCCAAGGTCACACAGAATGTGGCACGCACAAGATCGCATATGACTCCAAAATCCATGCATTCTGCCTAGAAAACCAGTTCTATATTTTAAGAAAAGTATATTCACCATGTCACTTGACACTTTTCCTCTCAAAACAAAAATCTAGTGAGAAGACAAATACTCAAAGATTAGCTTTGTACCTAGAAAATATCTAAGAAATAGTCAGTGAAATGATCTCTGGACCATAGGCAGGTATCACAGAGCAAGTTAAAAAACAAATGCTTCAATGAAACAAAATTTCCATGGGGGGTTGAAAATGCTCTTTGGATCCACTACAATATTTTACTATGGGTACAATATATTTTCCCTTCAATTGTGAAGTGGAGAAAATGTCAGCTTTGCTTTCATATTTTTTTAAGTTCAGGATGGTCAAATATCAAACTTTGGACCCTCTCAATTGATAAGGTTTCAATATTCCTTGAACTCCTTTTATAGTATGAACAAAATGAATTTCTATTGTCTGTTGTTCTAAACTCCTGCCTGTTTTTTTTAACTCTGTTTTTAAATTAGTAATTTTCACTACCTCATGCAATCTTCTAAATTACATTTTAGAGTGCTGGCTATTAATATTTTAGGTAGCTTTGATGTTTTACTTTACAGTCTTCAATTTTACTTTACATTTCACAGGTTCCTAGTTGCAAATAATCCTACAGGCAATTTTCTCACACTGCAACTATTCCTTGAAACATATGCTAATGCAGCACGACACTTGCAATACTGGGGGTTAAGTTAATCACCCAAAATGAGTTGTATTACTGTCAGCAGTGTATAAAGACATCCCATAGTGAATTACAAGGAAGGCTAGCTTTAAAGCTGCACTTCAAAAAATACCCAAAGCTGGAGATGAACAAAAATAAACATTTATTTCAAAGTCCATTGAGCTAAAGAATCAAACATTTGTTATTTCTGGTCTCATAAGTTACCCAGTATAAATAAAGGGATTCATAGCTTTTTCAAAATTTAATTACCAGGAAAACCCTTATAGACAGCATACTCTGTCTCTGGGCAGGACAAACACTGCAGAGCAGTTTCTATCTTCAGATTTGTCAGCAGAGAAAGGAAGAAATCACTATTTTCCTCTCTGTTTGGCTGAACCACATGTCAGTATTAAAATCCTGGGGAGCAAATTGTGATCCTCTGCTCCCTCAGCGAAAGTGACACTCGTGGCAACATCACAGTCTAAACATGATTTTGCCAAAAATCAGTAGGCAGTACATTGTGCATGTATTCACCAATTTCTTTCCACTGTTCAGTTTTTACTTGTGCTTTTAGTATGGATTAAATAGGAGATTTAAGGACCTGCCAAATACATGACCCTTTCAAATCTCTGAAATCCAAGTCACTTGTAATACTATTTTTTAAATTTATTTATTTTATTTACATTTATTTTTGGCTGCATTCAGTCTTCATTGCTACGCACGGGCTTTCTCTAGTTGCGGCGAGCGGGGCTACTCTTCCTTGCGGTGCGAGGGCTTCTCATTCCGGTGGCTTCTCTTGTTGTCGAGCTCAGGCTCTAGAGCACAGGCTTCGTAGTTTTGGCGCACGGGCTTAGTTGCTCCGTGGCATGTGGGATCTTCCTGGACCAGGGCTCGAACCAGTGTCCTGTGCATCGGCAGGCAGATTCTTAACCACTGCACCACCAGGGAAGCCCTGTAACACTATTTTGTATCAACCTCATAACAGTGAAGGCACATCCAACCACCCAAATTTCTGGTCTGTAATATTCCTTACTTTATTCTTGGGAGAGATTAACAATGTCTTGCTGCCACGCCCAGATGCCCCATCACACTGCATCTCTGTTTCCTATATGCTCTTATGCATACAAAGCCAAGAGCAGCCATCACCGCCAGGCCTGATTCTGATTGGTGGCATCGTATGCATTGCCACAGCCTTTTTCCGTATGGGCAGTAGATTAAGGACTTTCGGGAAGCTTTAATCCTTTCTGTTAGAGGGTACTTCTCAGTCAACTGACTGCTCAGAGGCCAGCTGAGGTAGAGTTGCAAGCTGCATTTTAAAACAGCAGCAAGTCTGCACTTATGCTGATCTAGATTTCTCCTTTCTGTCTTGCAAAAATATTGAAATAAGATTTAGCTGCAAGGTTGTGATACGCATTTTTATGAGAAAAGAAATATATTGTGAAAAGAGCATTACTTCACTTGAAAAGATCAAGGGAGCGGGAAAAGAATAAAGGTTTACCAGGAACATAGTATTTATTTGCCATGCATATTTGATATGAGTTCATTAATATGCAATAGAAGTGTCAACATAAAGTGCTGTTTAGATCAAGCTATGAAAACAAACTGCCCTGGTATTAACACTGGAATATACTAAGCTGTGGTTAAATATAAGCCTTATTTACTATACGGTTAAGAAATATTTTATTGACTATTGTTAAATAACCATCTACTTAGCCTAATTGAATTTGCCCTCTATTTATAAGACTGATGGTTTGAATACTATGACAGTGTTCCTGGTACTTTTACATACCATACCTTTGCCATTACATGGATTTTTCTTTTCTCATCCATTGACATTCAATAATTAGCAATTATCACCAGTCCATGCCTAATTTGAGAGTATTTTCTCAGTCTCACTGGACCGTTGCCAAAGCTATATCCAGTGAGGAAGCAAAGTACAGAAGCCTCTCTTTAAGGAACACTTGCTATAGAACTGGATAGAGTACGTCTGACTGCATCACAGTGTGAAAATCCACTCCCTGGCACAAGGAAGTGTTTCATAAGACAGAGTAGACTCATTTGAGTCTCTTCGGGGACTTGAATTTAAACATAGATATTTTGGATTAAAACGCAGATACCTCAGGCAGAAACAGAAGCCTGGGTCGTCTTCCTGGCACGCTGCCTTCCTGACGATCATTAACGTAATGCAAAAGTACCAAGATAGGAGACTATTATTATCCTCACGTCTCATGCAATATGCAGAAAAGCTAAACCTGCTGTAATTAATACTGACCCTTTCTTTACTGGTAGCTGTCACAGCTATTGTTAAGGAAGAATATCAGGAGAATAAATGCAGAGTTGAGATTTTTTAAAACCTAGGTTTTTGCCTTACAAATGATTTCTGCCACTGTTCTGGACTTAATTCTTTGAGGTAGTAGAAATAAAACCATGAGTATGAATGTTGCCATCAGGATCTATAAACACTTTACAAAACAGTAGAAAAACACTGGGACTTATTCAAACTCATACCTAAGATGTCTGAACCACGTGTCACCAGCAAAGCCCATTGACAATTCCCTGAAATGACAATAGAATCTGGGTAATAAAGTCTGACCTTTTTTTTTTTGCTTTTCCTTTGTGCTTAGTCTAGTTCCATTCGCTCATAGGGTATGACGTGCAGAGGCCTTGCACTCGGCCGGCCCTTCAGACGAGAGTTCCTTGTAGGAAACGACTGAACCAACACCTCAGCTCAGCAAGCTGCGCGCAGAAGCACCACGCACGACGCTGCAATTCAAGATGGCGGCGGCGGGTCGCGCGCAGACGCACTGCTCCCAGCACTGGGATCTGGAGCCCGAGCAGCGCAGCTGTGCCCGCTCGGCCAGAGCGCCGCCCCCTTCCCTCGGACAGACCCCTAAACAGCAGCCCCGCCCACGGCCTGTCAGAAGGAGTGCGTACTTACAGCAGCGAGCTCCGACCTCTCCGTTCTTCGATCAAAGATAAAGCTTTCCTTTGCTTCAGAACCGAACTCAGCCTCTTTCTATTGATTCGAACAACACAGGGCAGGAGGACCCTTGTTGGTGATCAACTCTAGAGGGTGGGTAACACATGTACTGAAATGCCATTTCCCTGATTAAAGTTAATAATGCCAAAAATATGAATTTCAAATATTCTTAATTTTAATGCTATATTTTTAGTTTATTGTTTTGTGATCTCTGAAGCAACTATTAATGGAGCTCTTGACATGAAGTCAGAAGTATTAATTTTTATTTTTTAATTTAATGGCCATGTATATCCTTCTTTGGGCTCCCTTTATTCAGGCTTTTAGATGAAAGGGTTTGAATTAATAACTATTTTTCAAGGTTCCGAATTCAAAAAAAAATGGGTATAAACTCTAAAATTAAGACTGCGTTCAAATTATATGGTTTTAGTTATCTGTCATTCTTCTTTAGTAGTTTTCTGCAAATTTCCCACTGCCACCCAGACTAATTCCAGGTAAGGAGTTTCCTGTCATAGTTGGACTCTGATAAACACGATGATTAAAATATCAAGGTTTTCTCTCTAGAGGGAAAAACAAGGTTTTCACATGAAACTAGACAACACACAGCTTTCCCCAAAGGTTTCAACCAAGCCATTCATTATTTTTCTCTTTCAATAAATGTATAAGAAAAACACTTCATTTGCAATTTTTTCTCTTCAGGACTAACCACCACTTTAAATTTTAGCTAAAAAGTGACACCAATAACCAACTAAATTGTTCTCAAATTAACCGCTCTCTGCTAAAATTTAGACTTTTGTTCATATTGTAATTGATGCAACACTGATTATAGAAATTCATTTCACTAATGAAAAATGAGTCAAGTGTCACAGAATTCTCAAAGGCATTGTTGTGTATGATAAGAATATCAAGACGGGCAAATGCCAAGGAACTGTAAAAATTTATTCCCACAATCTTCTCCATCACACCCACTTCCTCCTTCCTTTCCCAACATACAGCTCCTTTTCTGGGGCTGTCTTTTCCTTTTCACAGCATCATCATTAATTCAGTCAACCAAGCTACAAACCCTGAGATCATCTTTGACAACTCTTCCACTCTGCCCCCTTTTTACTTCCTGCAGTGCTTCTCTTCTTAGAACGATCCTCTCCTTTGTTGCCATAATTATCATTTTAGTACAAGGTTTGACTAAGGCTATAATGGAGTGTGGTATAGTGGGAAAAGGAGATGATATTAGGGTGATGATATTATTAATTACTTTGTTATTTATGTCATTGATTTTGTGCCATCTATTTGATTTAAACCAAGGATAGGTTTTGGAATCAAAGTTATGTCTTGGAGTGTAACGCTTACAATCAGGTGTTCTTAGATAAATTGCTTGACCTTACTAAGTATTGGCTTCCTTATCTGCAGGATGCTCATAAATTGAAATCCTTCTTAACCAAAACTCAATTTTATATAATTTCTTGCCAGCCAAACCGCTTACCTGAACAGTCTGTATTCATTTTTCTACACTTTGTTTCATGTAATCCATTCATTATAATCTAGCTTCCATTTCTACCCCTACAACTAAAACTATTCTTGCCCAAGTCATCCATAAATCCCAGACTCAGTAGACATGTTTCAGCCTACATCTTAGTGAGACAATTCTTGGGATTTAGCTCTACTGTCTTCTCGATGAGTAATCAAACATTCTAGTCCCTTTCCTGGTTCTCCATATCTATTTGACAGTTTCTTCTTTATATCCTTCACGGGTTTCTATTTTATTCAAATCCTAATTTTCCCTCAGGGTCCATTCTGGACAATTATTTCTCCTTACCTCTAAGTTTCAGATTTGCATATTCACTTGACTGCTATATATATATATGATGTTGGCTGTCTCATGGTCATTTTAAAATCAGCATATCCTAGTCAGGATTCATAGTTATCTCCAAAACGTCTCACTCCCCTCTTAGATATTAACATAAACATTTCTTCAATCTCCATGAAAAAACCTGTCTTTCTAACTCCTTCTTCTTCACCATTCACCATGTGGTTAATCACCTGATACATAGAATTTTCTTTTGATTATTTCTTGTATATATTACCCACTTTTTATTTTTACTTCACTGATCCAGTTCAGTCCTTCCTGTTTTCCTGTACTGAAACAATAGCCTCCTAATTCACCTCCCTCCAGGCTTTTCTACTTTGTTCTGCATCTTCCCCACAACAAATAAAGTGGTGGATCTGAAATCAAGTCTGACTATCTATTCCTCTACTTCAAATGTTTCAGTGGCTCCCCATTGCCCATGGCTTCTTAGTATGGTATGTAAGGCTTTCTATGACCTTGTCCATAACTACCCACTCAACTTCATAGTCCTCCCTTACTGCCGTAAACATTGTATTTATTGTGTTATGCATTATTTTTATACAAATGGCTCATAACACACTTCAAACTTTAAAATTTGTAATTCATCTGACTCTTTGATTGCTCTCTCTGCTTGGTATATTCCAACTCTTCAACTTCAATATTCATTCTTCAATACTTAGCAAAGGGACATTTTCAATAAATTTCTAATCCAATCTGAAAAGATTTTTTTCTATATCAGCCTATAACAATAACTTATTGTAATTATTGTTTTGTGTCAATTTCTCCTACTAGATATAACTTACTCAAAAACAGAGTTTGTATCTTCATCAACTTTGCACTCTGAACATCTAGCAAAGTATTATACACATAGAGATGACGCTACAAAGGCACCCAATTTCTATCTTGGGCAACTGAATAGATGATCATGCCATTCAGTGAAACAAGAAATAAAGGGAGCTACAGGCATATGAAGCTAGATCATATGTTTGAGATGCTAAGGGGCAATCACATGGAAATATCCAATAGGTAGAGGAGTATATGAGTCTGAGTCAGGCAGTTAGAAGAGATCTGGACTGTAGATAAAGGTTGAGAAGTCATAATTATATAAATGGTAATAGTGCAATAAGGAAATTTGTCAATTTTTTTCTGTTTAAAATTTCATACTGAAAGCTAATTATTTAGACCTATGTTTTAATCAGAATTGTTACTAGAGAAAGTCATCTTAATTAACTCAAACATTCAAGAATCTGGATGTCTGCAACATCCCTTGCTCTAGATTAAGAAACGTAGCTTTGATTTCAGCTAGACTGTTATGTTATTGTTTTGGAAAGGAGAATTACCCACATGAAGCTATTGTATTAAATAATCATCATAACACATATAAATTGAAAGGCTGAATTAAACATTACTAAGTTTTAAAAGGCATGACACTAAAGAATAAGTGCTGCTTTATAGTATATGAGGTGGACAGTATGCCTGTAATTCTAACATACTTACGACTCCAAACCCACGTTAGTAGAGGCTATAGCAAAACATGAATTCACTTATAAAATGCAAAGGCAGTATAAAATTGTCCAGATATGTAATGAAAAGATCAAGTGCATAAACTAGATATGCTTTTCTTTTCTAGTCCCTAGAACTATGAACAGGATACTGGGAACCTATAATGGACATAAAATTCATTTATTCTTTAATACTCATCCAACGTTTATGAGTACATACTGTACTCATAAACATACTGTACTCATATATACTGATACTGTATATCATCACTGTACTGTGCACTGGAAATAGAGCAGTAAAGAAAACGGCAAAAATTTCTATCCTCATTGAGCTGATAGTCTAGTGAGGAAGGCAAGAAATAAAATAAATAAATAAAATATAGAGGATGCTAGATGGTGATGAGTCCTATGAAGTAAAATGAAGTAGGAAAGGGAAATATGGGATGTCAGGGAGGAAGCAATTAGTTTGAAATTGGGTGAACAGCAAGGTTACACATTTTAACAATGATCTGAAGGAAGTTCAAGAGTGAGCATTGTGAATATCTGAGGGAAGAGAATTCCAGGCAGAGGCAAAAACTATTACAAGGGTGTTCAAAGAACAGCACTTTGTGTGAGAGTAAAGAAGGCAAGGGGAGAGTAGTCAGATAGGTAACAGATGCCCTTATCATGTCAAACCCCTAGACCTTTTTAAGGATGTTGGCTTTTATGTGTTTTTATTCTGAGTGGAAGCCATGAAAGAAGTTGAGCAGAAGTGTGTCATGACCTAACTTATTTTTTTATATTTCTAGACCATTACTATGACTTCAGTGCAAAGAATGAAACACAAGTTCTGAAGCAGGGAGACCAGTTAGGAGGCATTTGCAACAATCTAGGGAGGAGGTGATGGTGGCTCAGACTAGGGTGGTAGTAGCAGATATGGTGAGCAGTGATAAGATTCAAGATATATTTTGAAGCTAAAATTATAGCACTTGCTCGTAGCTTGAATGTGAATTATAAGAAAAGTAAAGTATTGAGAATGACTATAAGGTTTTTGGCAAAAATCTCTTGGAAAAAATAAAGTTTCTGTTAACTGACTTGGGGAATACTAAAGGAGCAGCAGGTTTGGAGTAGATGGTGGAAGAAATCAGTTCTATTTTGTGCCTATTTGAGATGCCTGTTAAACATCCCAATAGGAATGGTGGACGGACTACTAGATAAAAGAGTCTAGAGTTTACAAATGGGGACTGAGCTAGAGATACAAATATGAGAGCTACCAATATACAGATGGTGGGAGAAAAATGAAGGATATGAAATAATGATCTAGGAGAGTCAAAGTCTAAATGGACTAAGCAAATTTAGTGTGATTATCTCCAGCACAGAGGGCCCGCTTGTCTACTTGATCATAAATTTAAAGTGAGACTGACAGCAATGTCCAGGTGTAGGTACAAAATCAGCAGAGAGATCAACTTAGCTATGGTTGTATTTTGCCAGCTGTGGCAGATGTTGAGATGGAATTTGCAGTGCAAAAGGTTTATTGGGAAATAATGCCTCTGAAATGAAGGGGGAGGAAGCAAGATTGGAAAGAGGAGCCTGAAGACCCTGGTACAGACTGATAAACTCCACCAGTGGAACAGAAAACCATTAAAGAAGTCCTGCACTGAATGGAAATGGCTAGACTTTGGTACCACTGCCTCTCTCGGACATTGGCTGGAGTCACTGTACCACTCCAAGGAGTTCACAGCAAAAACCCAAAGGTGTTAAAAGCTGAAGGTTATCTGCTAATCATTTCCTCATTCTTGGACAATTTCTTTCTCAAAGGAAGATCTGAGCAACAAATCTTCCCAAGTCTCCCAGACCAACCCTTTCATAACTAAGTGAAAAAAATGAGGATGAATGAAAGGAAATGGTTTTATTAATTAAACATGAAATTTAAGCTGTCTAAGGAAGAAAGTGAAAATGAGATGTGTAAAGGACAGTAAAAACAGGAGAATCCATGGATGTATATTCCAGCAGGACTTAAAGATTCCTGGAGTCAAGATAGGAAAAAAATTGAGCTGAAAAAATAGGAGGTGGTGGTCATTTTGTGGGGTACATGAATTTGGGATTATGGAAGGTTTTGGGGTAATGAGAAGGTTAAAGATGTAACCCTGGGAGGAAGTGAGTGGCTGCGGTCAGATGGAAGACAAAAATCATCAGAGGAAGAGGTTAAGGAGCTGAGAGGCTGCTGTATAGATAGGATCACCTATAAGAACAGTAAAATTACCAAGAGTTATAATGGCATTGGATTGAGGAGTAATGAGCCAGGAGCAGAAGTCTTTAAATAATCAAGGGGAGTATCGCAGGGATTGATAGGTGATTGCAGCAAGAAAGGTGGTAGTAAAAAGACAGATGACATGATATTCAAAGCTGGGAGGATTTACAAAGAAAGGTAAGAAAACGGAGTAGAAACATTAATGAGGACAGAATGAACACATACCACACAGAGATGTAAGTGGAATGAGAAAAAAATTAACACCCACTAGAGAGGTGTGCAGAAGTAGCCACGTCAAGAGCCAGGTTTCCAGTGAAGGCAAAATGGTGAGACAGTTGTTCAGAGAAGATGCTGAATATATAGAGGATTTTGTGAATAATGACCCATGATTTCCAGAGGGTGCCGTGGCAGGATTTCCTGAACTGATATAGGGTGACAGAGTGCAAGAGATGAAGGATGGCCTGGGATCTAGGGGCTTTTATGGGAGACAAACAAAAAACAGAAATAAAAAGCATACCATGTTTCAATTGGTGGGTCTCAGAGCAGGTAATGGCGGCGAAGTTGGAGCGGTGAAGAGTTGGAGAATGGGTAGGGGTCTGAGGTCTCCTCTTAACTCCTGTTGATGAAGGCATAAAACATGGAGAGTGGCACTGAAGGCCCCTCTTATGTACCTGGGATTACTGTTTGATGTTCTGGATTAAAGAACCATATTAAGTGCATTTATATTTTTGTATGTATGTAAATGCATTTACACAGTAATCGATGCACAATACAAATTCTGAGAGAGAATAAAGCAAAAGTAATTTTTTGAGTGTTTAGTCAATCTATGACATGAAGTTAATTGTTTTCACATACTTTATCTCAACCAACTTCTCAACACATCTGTAAGGAGGGCATTTAGTTTTTTACGCACAAGAAAACAGATTTAGAAAGATCATGTGACTTGTCTAAGATCATTGCTAATTCATAGCGGAGCTAGGATTTTTTAATTAGATCTCTCTGACTTGAAGCCTAGATGAAGTCCATTATGCTACACGTAAATAACCATCTTACAGGATGCCTTCATACTGAGATAGCTTTAATATTTCATTTCTCGGAAAGTGTTCAATTTTTGAGATAAGATATCACATATGTTCCTGATATATGTATGAACACTATATATAACATATGGTTATATATTATTATCCCTTATATAACCATTTTTAATAAATTAGTTATAATTCGCTATATTCCCCAAAATGTCTATTCCCTATGCATTTATTTTGCAGACTGAAGCCAATTTGTCAGATTCATTGGTCATCTTAAATTTACAGATGTAGGCAGCAGATTAGATGAGATTGAATAAAGAGGTCTGAGGGCCAAAGCATTCACAGCTCAGATTTCTATCAAAAACTGAAAAGAAACTCCACATAACAAGAACTGCAGGTCTGGAACCAATAAGCAATGGTAAAACCAAAGGCCCAGATTCCATACACACTACGCATTTTTCATTCATATCAAACTAGGCTGTTAAAAATATATGTACTTTCTTACATTTATAAGATTGGCTAAGAGATACCATATGTGTTAAATTGGTTTTGTTTTATTAAAATTATAATAAATATTTTATTAATAATATAATGCTAGTTATGCAAACAGCTCATTGTAATCATAGATATTTTTGTATATAAACAATGTGTCAATTTTTATCAAATGTATTCTATTAAGTGTATTATCCGTTATTATAAGTCATATTCTATCCTCTAACACAATAAGATGACTACATTTAGTTATATTTAAAGGAAGTGATTAAACAACAAGGTCCTACTGTATATTACAGGGAACTATATTCAGTATCCTGGGATAAACCATAATGGAAAAGAATGTATATATGTGTATAACTTAGTCACTCTGCTGTACAGCAGAAATGAACACAACACTGTAAATCAACTATACTTCAATAAAAGAGAATAAATTTTAAAATAGAAGGGATTATTATATTATCCTTTTGGAAAAAAATAAAATTATCATAATGTAGTATTAAAATAGTGAACTTTTTTTGGCTCTGCCAACAGAGGTATCCAAAAATATTTGTCAAAGCTTGTTTCCTAGGCTCTCTCATCCCTATAATTGCCAATCAGTCCATTAGGCTGGTGATGAGGAGGGAATAGGGAATTTGAATCACAAAGCATATTCAGTTCCTAAAGAGAATAGATCCTTAAAGATTGATAGTTACCATATTTCATGGAGTCTACAATGCATATTTTCTGAAATCTGATGTCTTTTTAAAATCAAAGGCATCATAGATTTGATCAAATTTGTTAAATTACATTAAATATATTTTAATCTATCTAAATGGTGGAGCAATTCATACTAGGTAATATTCTTTCTCTGTATCTTTCAGACAGATCTGCAGACTCTGACAATGGCAGAGTGAACATCAGAGAGTCCTAACATAAGAACTCTCTGAGCTGCTACCCAAATAAAAATATCCTCTATCCAAAACAGGTCCATGTGCACAGAAATGACAAAAGTCAAGTCTGAATGCCAAAAAGATGAGCTACAAAGTATTTGCACATAACTAAGCCCACAAGATTCAATTATCATTAATAAAATCTTAAATAAGGCAATTCACCAATAGACCCAGTGGCATAGACAATTTTTTTTGATTTAACTAATATTGATTAAATTCTTATTGATGTCATATTTAGTTCTGACCAATTTTATATATGTTACCTCATTTAATTATAAAAACAGCACTATAAGGTATGTATTATTACCTGTCCTATAGATGTAGTAACTGAAGCTCTGAGAGGTTAAATAACTTGTCCAAAATTCCCCATGTAGAGAGTTAAGTGACTAGTTAGAATTTGAATCCAAGCTCAGTACCCCTTCCACTGCCCCAGAACTCTCTGTCATTGCCTGAAGGATGGCTTATTGCAGACTCATGAGCCAAGGCAGTCTCAGAAGTCCTTACTCACCTAGTTCCGGGCATGAAAGGATTACTGTGGAATTTGAATTAAGAATCTGCAAATAAAAAAACAAACACATACACAATGTGTCCATCTATATTCCCTCAGAGACTTCTCATGTCCCTTTTAGTCCAATCACCTTTGTGCACATGCTATGATAAACTGCAATATCCACATTACAATTGGAAAGCAACAATATCAGAAATGAGACGAATTGTGGAATAACTTATAATAGTAGTTATAAAATAATAAGTTATACTAGGAAAGAAAAATAATGTGTCCAACAAAGAAATTTCTAGTTTTGGACAAAATCGTTAGCACCCTTTTAGTTATAAACCAGTATCTTATTGCTATCTTATAATTAGTGAATGCTGACTTGTGTGATACTCTTTACTTATCTCACTTAAATCTCATGGCAATGGAATTGATATTATCATTATCTTCCTTTCTTACAGATGACAAAATGAAGAAAGAGAGACATTAAATAATTTACCTAAGATGAACTGTCCAACATTTCTAAATTGGTCTTTCAAATCTCAAGATCCATTTTCTTAACCATTACACTGCACTCCCTCCTGGCTCTCCTGAATTGCCATAATGTAATTTGAAGATGGACATTGTGAAGCCATGAACTGAGGATGAAGGATGTAGGAATCCCTATAAATAGCTATTTCTGATTGCTCAAAATTTTTCAAGTGGCATGTTATATACACTGAAGGCAAATTGTGTGTTGGCAGAAATTAGTCCATAAAAAGCAAGAGTATTATGGAAAAGAAAGCTATTCATATGGGGAAATGAGTTTTAAAAAATAGCTTAGGCAACTTAATTTTTCAATTCCTTGAGTTTTACAGTGAAGATTTAAGTAGGAGTTATAACATTCAATGTTCTGAGGTTTTGAAGAACAGAATTACTTTTTAAATTCCTTTGGAAGACATGAAAGATCATGGTGGATTAATATTTTTATTGTTACTGAACAGATTTCACTAAGAAATTTAAAGACTCTGTCCAAGAAACTTCTTAATATCAAACAGTTGGGAAAATCTCAAACTCTCCTTTCTTCCATGTAAATGATGAACTTTATCATCAACACATTTTGCATCTAAGTGGACAAGAAGAAAACATTTTCAAATCTGTAGGCCTAAATTAGCAAAACATTACAATCACTTGTAGGTAATATGGTTTTGGATGTGGGTGTGGGGGGAGATGACAGAGAAGGAGGAAAAAGAAAGATGCGTGAGAAGAATGGTATCATATCTCTATGCAAAGATCACTTGAAGACACAATGATTGCAATGATTGCTAAGATATCTGTGAATCTCCAAAATTTACACATAAACTCCCATATAAAAGAACACCTTCAAAATTAATGAACCTGTAACTGTTTAAATGTAGTTTTGATAGATAATTCAAAATAGCCTGAAACATTAAAGATCAAATGTTGGTGATAGAACCGTCTTATAATTAGATTAACAACATAGACCGGTAATTTTGACAACCAAAGAAAAAAAAAATACTGTTAGTGGGAAATCAGATAATATCTAACCAAAATCAAGTCCTCATCAAGAACTAGTCATGACAAATTGAGAGCATAGCATTGACGTATATACACTACCATGTGTAAAATAGATAGCTAGTGGGAAACTGCTGTATAGCACAGGGAGCTCAGCTCAGTGCTCTGTGGTGACCTAGAGGGGTGGGATGGGGGGGGTGGGAGGGAGGCTCAAGAGGGAGGGGATATGGGGATATATGTATAAATATAGCTGATTCACTTTGTTCTACAGCAGAAAATAACACAACATTGTAAAGCAATTATACTCCAATTTAAAAAAAAACTAGTCATGAGTCATACGTTACTGCTTTTGTTTTTTGGCCTCCTGTCTCCTTTCATACAATAAAAAGGAACACTTATCTCCAAATCTATTTAGCTGAGTTTTCAATAATTGAAAATTTTCAGGAGCAACTGCAGGTAATGACATAAATATGGTTCCTGAAAAATCCACATCCTCCTAAATAGAAAAGATCTGCTAAAGAAAAGTTACAGACTTTTCCCATCACTCTGCTCCCCATTCTTTGCTCCAGGGATCACTCCCCCTAGCAGCTCTTCTCTATTTTTTATTCCATCCTGCTGTAATCATTTCAAATAATTCTGGGATATGTTTATAGCAGCACTCATGTCATGCTTCCGCTACAGGTTTGAAGGAATTGTTCTGACTCCCATTTATGCCAAATAGACTGACCTATGCAGAGAATGTGAGAGAGTTTATTATAATTCCAGGTACTGTCTCAAATTACTTGGAAAAAAAGTGAAGTTGAAAATAATCACATTTTATTCTGAACATGTTTTCCCAATTTCAATTAAAAACAACAAACATAAAAAGGCCTTTTCCAACTCATGGGGAATCTACTATTTTCTTGTAACAACCCACTACCTGCTTCTACAAAATTGCAGCTTGTGAGGAGATGGCAGAAAGGAGGGGCAGGCTCTGAACTGCCTTTATTTATCTCAACTTGTTTTATACTGACATGCAGAATGGGAGGTGGGAAGAAGGCTGAGAAGGAGGCAGCTGAACCCCTCAGAAGAGCTAAACGGGGAATCCAGCTGAAGAGTGGAACCCATATTAGTCCTCCCAGCCAAGTCCACTGGGCTTGTTAACCATAGTATGTTCTTAATTTTTCTTTTCCCAGAGCAGAATTGAAAGTGGGGAGGGGAAAAGAGAGAAGAAAGTCAGACACTTCATCTCCAGCCATTTTTCTGTCCAGGAATTTAGGAATGTTTCTAAAAGGAAATCCAGTCCTGAGCGTCTTTAGCTGCTACAAAAAAATCTCATCTCCACAGCCTCCTGCCCTCCAAACATCAGTGTCATTATTTTATGAAGACATCGCTCCAGAAGCCATAAGACTGCTGGAGGTGATTGATAATAATTAATATATCTCTCAATTACAGCCTCTGACAATATTACTGATAGGAATGTCATGGGTAACGTTACATGACAAAAGATCTGTTGAAAGTATTTTTTTAGATGACTATTCCATCACATATTTCTTGTATCTGCTACTCTCATTTCTTCTACCAGGATTGATATAACTGCTTCCAGTGTCATTTGCAAAGGTCTAATTGTACCTTTAGGACCAAATTTACATGGACCAGTGCTAGAATCACCTGCAGAAATCCATATTCAGATTTTCAAGAGAAGATGGATTTGACTCAAGCAAAAATATCACCCAACATGGCATGTAGATATTACACTTTCTTTAGTGAGGCCTGGGATTAAGGAAGTCTGAATTATAAACCCATATTTTTTCATGAAAGAAAGTCAACTCTGTTCTTTTTGGAAATTTAACTGCTAATATACATTTGGTTCTCAAGGGGAAACTCGGGCATCATTGTATATTTCCTACATTAATCCAATTATAATGATTTCTATATTTAACGATGAGCCACAAATGTTTTTAATCATCCCTTGTTCCCTATGGTACAGCTCACACAATACCATTGCATACGTGCTAAGGAATAGTGCAAAAATATCCTTGTACACTAATGGAATACTTGACAATGCAAGGAATTCATCATCAAAGCTCAAATCACTCTCTGAGAGGGCAGAAGCCACAGATTTGGAACTAAATTAAAGTCTGTCTCATTCCTATATTTTTTTAATTTTTACTTTATATTGGAGTATAGTTGATTAATAATGTTATGTTAGTTTCAGGTGTATAGAGTCACATTCCTATTTTCTTTAGCTTTCTCTACCCAGCCAAACTGGATAATTCCAGTAAAAAGTATTCACCTTAGGGCCTAAAATTATACCCTTAATATTAACAGGATAATTATCCACTTTGTATTTCTCTTTTTCTCCAAAGACACAACCTTTGTCTTCTGACTTCCACAAAGAAATGCTAAGAATTTGATGGAGAAAAAATTTATCAGGGTTGGAAGCTCCCTGCATTACCTTGGGTCCCAGAATCTAAAAGCCAGATTGAGAACCAGGGGTCTAGTCCTGCAAAAGGCATTTAATGACTCTTCTCATTTTTGATGTATATACACTTACATAAGAGTGCTATGAGAAATGAATTTTTGTGCAGAGGTTGATGGAAATCTGTAGAATTAGTTTAGAGTGTTCAATTAAATATTTGGGAAGGGCTGGCCAGGGATTATAGGGTGAATTAGGGTGAAATTTTTTTGTGTATGCCCATTTGGAAAATTTATTTCTTAAATTTTGAATATTGTTCAAAGAGAAACATTGAAGGAGATTGTATTAGTTTCTTGGTGCTGCCCTAACAAAGTACCACAAATTGGGTGGCTTACAAAGCAGAAATGTACTGTCTCACATTTGTGGAGTCTGCAAGTCCAAAACCAAGTTGTCAGCAGGGTTGGTTCCTTCTGAGGGCTGCAAGGGAGAATCCGTTCCATGCCTCTCTCCTAGCTTCTGATGGTCTCAGACATCCCTTGGCTTGTAGATGATGTATGTTCTGTATCTTCACACTGTATTCCCTCTATACCTATCTGTCTTGGTGTCAAAATTTCAACTTTTGGAATAAATACCAGTCATATTGGATTAGGACCCGCGCTAATTATCTCATTTTAACTTGATCATCTGCAAAGACCCTATTTCCAAATGAGGTCACATTTAGAGGTACCAGGGCTTAGGACTTCAACATCTTTTGGGGAGGCATAATTCAACCCACAACAGGGATTAAACTATTTCCAAAAATATTAATACCCTATTCAACACAGAATCAGTTTTCCTAAAAAATTATTTTTCCACTATGCAACATTACCCACCCTTGATAGAGCAGTGAAGGAATCGATCAGTGATTCTCAACTGGTTGAGGCTTGGGGAGAGTGGGTGAGCAGATCAGGGAAGAGTTGGTCAAGGAGAAAATCATGGAGGGATGACTGACATCTAGAGGTAAGTATCAGAATCAAAGTCAAGTGTGTTTTTAAAAACTGTGTTCAACATTAGAATTTTATATTTGAAATATAAAAATAACTATTTCCAATATTAAAGATAGAAATTAAAGCTCATCAAAGTACTGTTGGCTGGTGGGAATAAGTGAAAGATATTTCTAGTCCTCGTCGCTTGTCCGTGCCCTTCCTCCAGAGATATCAAAGTATGGTCTGGGAATGGAAGTAGGGTAAGAATCAGCATGACCATGTCTATCAAAGGGAGTAGAGCTTTTCAACACTAAAACACTATTAGTAAGTTGACAACACACTAATACTATATTCAGACGGGCAAAGAGAATAGATTCTTTGGCCATTACTTATATTGACTTTCTCAAAAATAACTAAATCTTCATTATCTGCTCCCTGCTGGACAGCAAAGAGTGCAGAACTAAATATAAGGCAATCCAGTAAATTCAATCTGATCCCATTTAAATCAATTCATCTGTCCAGGAACTGCTCAGTTTTTCAGGTGGCTTCTTTCCTCACCCCCTGCTGTTCACTCTGATAATGTCTGGATATATTCGTTGGTCAAGGAGGGGACCAAGTTTACATGATCTCAAGGTCCTGTAGGTGAAGGAGACCTCAGATTCCCTAGTGTCCCCTGGACCGTTATGCTATGACTAGCTGCCTACTCTGGTCTTTTGACTGCTGATGACTGAGACACACTCTGGCACTTTAGAGAGTTATGTGCTGGTCCCAGACATTAATTTCCAGTCACCATTCCCTAAAATCAGTAGCTTCTCTGTCTCAATCTCAGTTCACTAGTGGCCCACCAATTCAGGCAGCACCCCTACACACCATCACAGAAGCCTTAACACATGTTGGGAATATCCACATCTGAAGTGTCTCCTGGAGTGGGAGTTGGTGACCTCTGGTCTGAAAGCCAACTTTAGCCTACTATTTGGTTTTATTGATAAAACACAGCCACACTCATCCATTTATGTATTGTCTATAACTGCTTTTGTGGTACAGAGTTGAATAATTGTAACAGAAACCACATAGCCCCCAAAACATAAAATATTTACTCTCTGAGTTTTAAGAAGAAAAGTTTGTCAGTCCTTGGCCTTAAGGTTTGCAATCTTTACTTGTATGCCCAAGGAAGTTATGCTAGTACACACACACACACACACATCTACACAACCACACACTCAAAGCCTTGTTCATGGACTCCTTAATAATATGTAGATATTTCTTTGACACACTTTCCTTGAATTTCCACTCCAAAAAAAGGACAAAAAACACAAAGTACAATTCTTTGCTTTACCTTAGTCTCACTTTTCCATAATTCACAAGCACCAGAAGGGGTAGACCTTCTACTTCTTTAATATATCTTATTCTTTATCTACTCCAGACACATTTGAAAAAAACAAAAAACCTCTACTCTCTAGTAATCCGTGTCTGGATCTTGTAAATAAGGACCAAAAGAATTTGGAAAATGCTTTTTTCTTTTGAGAGTGTCTGGAAATCACCTTGTGTTCAAAACAGCCAACTTTGAGATTCAAAGCACATCAATGACCTATGGGTTCCAGGAAAAAACCATTCTCTCTCATTTCCTAAGGCAATAAGCTTTACCTCTCAGCCTTGGAAATGGAATACTAAAAGGAAACATGATTTGAGGCTGACAAATACATTAGTTTAATATCACAAAAGTATTATCACTATTATACTGGTGTGCATGATGATGCTTTACTGATCCATTGATCCTTTAAGAGTGATTTCAGATTGACAGTGTGCACACCACTCTTAACTTCTGGCATCAGAGTATAAGCATGTACATAAATCTGACTACATCAGAAAACAGAAACTACAGCACCTTCCTACATCAGGACAGCCTTCACTCTAGGTATTATCTCACTTTGGCCCAACTCCAAACCCAAACTGGAAACACTATCTCAAAAATTGTCTTGTAAACTCCTTTACATTCTTTATTAGGCAATTGTAGCCAGCCTTCTCCTCTACATATATCTCAGCAATAATGGGAATGGTGCTGCTGCTCTAAACCTCTGTGGAGGTACATAGAGCATTGTCTCATCCCTACAACATAAAAGAAATTTTAAGCTAGATATAAAAGTAGCATAAACCCTTCCTTAAAAGTTGGGGAGCCAGCCAACCTACCAAATGGGATAAAATATTTGCAAATCATGTATCTGATAAGGGGTTACTATCCAAAATATGTAAAGAACTCAATAGCAAAAAAAACCTCAATAGCAAAAAACAAAAATTCAATTAAAAAATGGGCAGAGGATCTGAATAGACATTTTTCCAAAGAAGATATATAGATGGTCAACAGGCATATGAAAAGATGCTCAACATCAGTAATAATCAGAGAAATGCAAATCAAAGTCACAATGAGATATCACCTCACACTTGTTAGAATGGCTGTTATCAAAAAACAAGAATTAACTAGTGTTGTCAAGGAGGTGGAGAAAAAAGGACCCTCATGCCCTGTTGGTGGGACTATAAATTGGTGCAGCCACTGTGAAAAACAGTATGGAGTTTCCTTAAAAAATTAGAAATAGAACTACCATATGGTCCAGCAATTCCACCTCTGGATATTTATCTGAAGGAAATGAAAACACTAACTCAAAATATATATGCACCCCCATGTTCATTGAAGTATTATTTATAATAGCCAAGACATGGAAACAACCTAAGTGTCCATGGATGGATGAATGGACAAAGAAAATATGTATATATATGTATGTATATATATATACATATATATATATATATACTATATATATATAGTCGAATATTATTCAGCTATAGTAAAGGTGGAAATCTTGCCATTTGTGACAATATGGACAGAACTAGATGGCATTATGCTAAATGAAATAAGTCAGACAGAGAAAGACAAATACTGTATGATCACACTTATATGTAAAATCTAAAACAAACAAAAAAAACCCCCAAACTCATAGATACAGAGAACAGATTGGTGGTTGTGAGAGGTGGGGATGGGGGGTGAGCAAAATGGGTGAAGGGGTTCAAAATGTAAAACTTCCATTTATGAAATAAATAAGTCCTGGGAATGTAATGCACAGCATGATGACTATAGCTCATAATACTGTATTGTATATTTGAAAGTTGCTTAGAGGGTAAATCTTAAAAATTCTCAGCACAAGAAAAAAAAATTGTAACTTTGTATGGTGATGGATATTCATTAGACTTACTGTGGTGATCATCATGCAATATATACAAATATAAAATCATTTTGTTGTACATCTAAAACTAATATAACGTTATATGTCAATTATATCTCAATTAAAAAAAGAAAAATGTTGGGGTGCCAGAATAGTTAGAAATATGTGTTTATGTGTGGTTATTTATGTATAATACTTCACTTCCACTTACTGGCTGCCAAGAATGTTGTTAGGTTCTCTACATCCATGTATTATTTCATTTATGCCTTATTATCTTATGAAGTAGATATTATTAATTCCATGTAACCAATAAGGAAACTGAGGCCAACTCACCTTAGAAGGTGCCAGTAGTCACAGAGTAAATGAGAAACAGAGCAAGGAGTGATCCCAAATCTACACTTGATGCTTACACTTTGATGCTAAAGTGTAATCCAAGGGAATGCTTATCACATTGAGCCCTTACAAGCTACTGACATTTTGATAAGATGTGATGAAACAGATATTTGGGGGCAAGGGACTCCGGAAGGGTAAATTGATTGGGGAGGGAAGAGGGATGGCACTTCTGAGTAGAGCATCCATGGCTCTGGACATTCTTAGCAAAATAGAAGGGCATTACAAAGCTAAGGACAGGGAACATCTCCATGGGAAATGGAATGCCTCAGAGTGGGTCTAGCCCCAAGATTTTCTTTTCTTGTTACTTTTCTAAGTTAACCTCTATTTCATGCACAAGGATTTGTTAATTAGGCAATAGTGACTAACATAGATCCATGATCATGTTCAGCAGATTGAAATCTCCTCTACCTAAGCACTAACTATCCTTCTATAATGCATTCAAATAGACCAGTGGTATACTGGTAAATGTTTATCAGGCAACTCTCCAGAAAAAAGAAAAAAACAAAAGCAAACAAACAAACAAACCCCCGTGTTTATAGTGTTTGCCATTTTCCATGTTATAAATAATTTCCATCATGACCAATATTCATGAACAGGTCAACACTCAGTGCAGAATTTGAAAGAAATGTGCATGATTGGACCTTGGGAGATGGCATGAGCCAATCTAGCATATCACTGATGGAAATGAAACTCTAAAGTCATAGCTTTCAAAAATTTAACAGCAGTTTTGTTTGTTTGCTTTCTGTTTTTTTCCTAAAGGAATGTAGGCTCCATATTATCAGGAATCTTATCTGGTTTGTTTACCCTTCAATCCCCAGAACCTAGAACATTGGCTGACACATAATAGATGTTCAATTAATATAAATGAAAGACAGCATAGCTATGAAAGTGAAAAGAGAGAAGAAAGCTAAATGAAATGAAACAAAGTGAAATCTTGGGCAGACACTTTAATATAAAAATATGCAAACATATGTTCTAGTATGAATTTATTTTATAAATTTGAATTTGTAATATTTACTCAGATAGTCAATTGATAAGAAAATAAGTTTATTGGACTGTACATGAAACTTTGAAACCAGGAGCTACAATTGATGGTTGTAACCTGATTTCAGCATGAGTATTCAATTTATTTCTGCATTTGTTTTGGTTGCATAGCTAGAAAAAAATCCTGATTTGCACAGATGACTATTGTATTTTTTTAATCCCTCACTTTGTAATCTCAGAAGTCTTCAATTAAACACAGACAGAATCTTCAAAGAGGAGTAGTATAAATTTTTTTTGCAATTTGAATAACTAGCAATATCTCAGAATTACATTTGATGAATGGTTTTCTCAATAAGTTTACATTTGTATTGATATTTAATATAATATACATGAATATATAGAAGATATACATATCTTGTAATATTATTAGACATTCAAAAATGTCATTAAAGAATTTCATATATTTCAAGGGCCATCTCTACCACATATTCACTCAGAGTTTTATGAGTCAAATTTATTTTATTTTTCATATTGAATTCAAATTTTAACTTTCAATTTTATTGTACCTTTATAGGTAGTAGTAAATGAGATTAATATGGCAGGCTAGTCTTGTCATATTGAGTTCTTTCAGCTTATTAAAAATAGCATCAGGTGATACCAGCAAGTACAACCATGGTTTAGGAGAGGCTTTGTTAATGGTGCTATCACCAGGAAGGAAAAAAAAAGATTTCTTGTCTCATTTGAAAGATTTGTATCAGCACTCGGCTTTGACATAACCAAATCACTTCAGTTGAGAAAGATCTTTGGAACCCATCATGTATATAACCACAAATAATGCTAAAAATTCTGCAGTATAAAGAGTACACATTAAAAATTTGTCAGTTTCTGTCACAAACCCAAACACTATTTTGAAAGATGCTCATTAATCCACTTAACACAACATAACATAATTATTTGAACTCATTTCGGCAACTTCTCTTATATAAATGACAAATCCTACAGTTTTTCTCACCATTACTTTCTCGATGCTAATTGAAACAACAATATATTTTTGACAATTGATTTGGTGCATATTTAAAATTAACATAAAACAAACACTTTTTCCTGTTGTATGTGCTTTAACTATTGTACCTAGTATTACATATCCTTAGTATTTATTTGTATGGTCCTATCTTACCAATAAATTGTTGTAATTCACAGTATTCATACCTCGAAACAGTTGAACTGTAATGATTTCACATAGTTCACTTTTTGAAATAAAAAATTCTTTATGAGCAGCTTCTTAGTGTCCTTTTCACACAGTATTTTAAAGTAATGGCAATAAGTGTGTGTTCATTGCTTGCTCATCTACCATGACTGTTGCAAAATCAATAGCATAAGGCTGAATGAGTGTTTTCCTGATATCTTGTGCTTTTTCCCTTACTTACAATGTGATGACTTCAAATAGTGCTATAAATACTTTTTTATTGACAGATTTACATTTTAAGTATACTTTTTAAAGAACATTAAGTGGTGGTTCAAACTGCACTAAAAGATGCTGGGAGACATTTTTATGGTCAATCTTTTATTTCAGAACTTCAGAACTTGTCAGAATTCACAGCACAAAGAACTCTGCAAATTTTAATTTCACAAACACAATAAGGACTTTGTGTAGAGGGCACTCACTATATTTGGGGCTGGTATAACTTGACTTGGGTCATTTGATCCTGATAATTTTCATGGTATTAACCATGAAATTTTATTTTCTTGTGAAACTTCCTGTTTTTAATTAGTGATGGATTTCTAGTTTGAACAGCAATTATTTCACTTCAGTTTTAACAATTACACTTATATTTAATTTAGGCAAGTAACATCTGACATGATATTTAGTACAATATGGTCATGATGCAGTATGTAGCCTTCACCTGGTATTGCAAAATTGTCTAATAAGCATGAGTTGAGCAGATGTGCCTGAGCTTTGCCTGGCATTTAATGTAGCACAGGACGCATGTGCTGAACTAGTGAACTCACTTGTATAATTTTACCAGAGCAGAAGTGTACAGGCTTGAATTCAAAGAAAAACCACAGAAAAACCCCTTCTTTCCTAATCAATTACACGTCTGTAGAAAGGTCAAATATATGCATAAACAAACAAAAGTATGGCAGCCTGAAATCTGCATAAAAACAAGTTAAACTCAGTGCAACACAGGATGCTTGATAGCCTCTACGTGCAAAAAATGGCAAATAATACATTTCTGTGTTTGTTGTTGTTTTGTTTTGGGTTTTTGCTTTGGTTTTGGTTACAGCTTTTAAAATAATGAAATATAATTTGTAGTTGGGTTAAATGTGAAACTCTATAGAAGCATCTTGTAGAAACTGAGGTTTCATAGAAAGCAGTTTGACAGTGCCAAGAGAGCTCTGAAATGCCTAGCCCAGCATAAGACATATTCAAACTGTTAGGCTTGTCACTTCCCAACAGAAATCACCTGCTGAGAACAGGAATAAAGAGGAAGGAAGGGGAGGGGAGGGGAGGGGAGGGGAGAGGAAGGGAGGGGAAGGGAGGGGAAGGGAGGGGAAGGGAAGGGAAGGGAAGGGAAGGGAAGGGAAGGGAAGGGAAAGGAAAGGAAAGGAAAGGAAAGGAGATGGGAGAGAAAGGAAAGGTGGGGAGAAGAGAGGAGGAGACAGAAGGAAACGAGGGAGGGAAGGACAGAGAGAAGAAAGGGAAAGAAGAAGGAGCTATGGAAGAGAAAGAATGAGTTTTGATCTGGTACCTTGTGATCAATTATATTTACATACTACTAAGTCTCTATTTCCACTGCCCCTTAAGTGTCCCTCTCCTACCATCCACCTCCTCCCAGGCCTGCTCCTTGTCAAAGCCTCCACACTGTGACCTCTCCTGTGCTCCACTTCCCAGAACTCTTAGCCTCTTCCTGAGGCACAGTGTGTCTTTACCCGCAGATAGCTCAACAGAAGAAAGCATGACAATGTGTTCTTTGGTGGGCTCGTAAAGGACTAATAATTTGTATGAAGTTGAAGTTAATCGTGCCAGTAATAAGCATAATATTTTTGGTTTCCTGAATCTATGATTACAGGAAACATTAATTAAATGCTTCTTGAGCTCCTACTATTTGGGAGTGTTAAAAAAATTGTAATGACCATTTATTGGGCACTTACTATGTGCCAGGCATTATGTTAAGGGAACTGCATACATAATCTCTTTTATTTTTCACAACACTAGGAGATAGAAAACATAATCCTCTTATCATATGGGAAAATTTTGGCTTAAAAGTGTTTAACAGCCTAAGGTCAAATGATGAGTAAAAACATAGGGAGAGATTTCAAACTATAGCTGAATGATTCCATAATCTATATTAATATCCTTTAAATTCTATACCTCTTCCTTCAAACTTACTCACATAATCTCAAATTCAATATATCTGTAACCAATTAATTGTCCAGTAGTTACATTTTCCACCTGATTTATCCATTGTTACAGGCTATAATTTTTTTCAAAAAGGTGTTTTTCTGAATTACTATTTAAATTTCATACGTTACCTGCCCAATGTAGTAGAAAGGACATAGTGACATAACCTTTTTTAAAGGTTGAAAGATTTCAAACTTTACTCTTAAAACCCAGAATTTTTAAATCCTGCAATTATAATAGTCCAACATCGACAAGAAACTTTTATCTGCATCTACGCTTCACCAAAAAAAAAAATCTGAACTTTTTTCATTTTGAGTAGTTAAGTGAAACTTCTGCCAAGCAATATTGGGAAAGCAAAGGAACCATAAGTTAGTTAAATCTCCTTATCTCTCAGTGAGAACATGGAAATGCACATATGTCCACAGGAATGTGTCTGCCTGCATGGGCGCACACACGTGCACATGCACATACATACACTTTGCACTCTGCTTCTCATTCCCTCACTCAGCTTTCTCTACCACAAGATCCTCTCCCTCCTGTTTCTTTAATCCAGGAAGAGCTTTCTAAATGACCTCCTCACAGTGGAACACTGCCAAGGTTAGCCAATTCATTCAAATACTCCCCATTATCTCCACATAGCCAGCAGTCAGAGACACTGTGAGTCTCTTTTTCCTTCTCAAACATCCTGCACACAATCATTTGTAAGCATTTTCCATAGGACTTCCTGTTAGGTAGAGAGTAACCTCTTGAAATTGATCAGCAGTCAATTCTTAGTGCTGCTATTATTAACTGTCCCTCTCTTTTAGTTCAAATCATAGTATGATGATATTTTGAAAATGGGAGAAAATTTTGTCCCACCCCCTCATTTCACAGACAAAGAAACCATGGCTTATTTTAGCTTAGAGAGGTAAAATGCTAGGAATGATCAAGACTGCACAATGAAAATGGAATTAGAATCCATTATTACAGGCAGAGCTAATATATCCAAAAGTCCACTCTTCCACACACATTGTGGTGTCTGTAGCATACTGTGCACAAGGCTGAAATGCCATCTTTTTCATTAATACATGTGTCTATAACCTGACTCTTATGTATTAGCTCTTTTATCAGACAACCAACTGGCAGCTACTTGAGCAAATGAATTCTGTGTCTCATCTTGTAAAATGATTTTATCCTTCTTTTATTATTCTATGATAGATATTCTTTCACATTCATATTACTTTGGCATGATACACTCACGCTGTTTTATGGAAAAAAATCCATACTTTAGAACAGACTATTATACAATCTTGATATAACCAGTGTCACCTCATATAATGAAGGAGTTAAAAAAATACACAAAATGATTGCTTCTCTTCCTTACTTTCTGTATATCATAGTTGAGGCTGCTACAAGTACATACAATACAATAATTATTATTGTGTCCTATTGTCAAAATATATCGAAGGCTTAACAACTACTGATGAGCAAATCTCAGTGGGGTTTGAGTTGGAAGTTCTTTTGACAAAAAAAAAAAATCACTAAAATAGACTTCTCATAAAATCCTTAGGGTTCCTTAGTCTCTACTGAGAGAAAAATTCTATGATAACATTTTTCTTTCTATTTCTGGCATATATGATCAGGATCATAGCCTAGGCTGTGAGTTATTAGCTTAAATTCTATTCTCTCCAAACCCTCATTGTTAAAATTTGTGCTTCAATCAACTGTCCAAACACTGCCTTGTGGTCTTTAATCTTTCAGAAGAATACTATTTTCTAATGCTTGTGCTAATATTTTTCAGGCTTATAACTCAGTTTTTCATGGCCTGTGTTTTATACCTGGAACAAATTTTTTCCTTCTACCTTTTAACATTGTCTTTCTCAAATCTAATGAAGGATAATTTGTGTTATTTTTCACTAATGCACATTTAAGTAGAAATATTGTCTCAACTAATTAGCATATATGCAACAGGAATGGGAAATCACCTTAAAAGTTGAATCCAGGCAGGCCTGGATTTAATTTTATCCAGTTCCCGGATCAAATACCAAGCAGTAATATTACTGTTTATGCTTAATGTTGTGAAAATGTAACATCTTAATGTGTCCTTAATACTAAAATCATAAAATATCATAAATTTTACATGTTGCCCAATTAAAGTCATCTATTTTCTCTCATCCTTAGTATATATTTCTAGGCCCTTCTCCTTAGTATCTCTTCTGTGTCCCTTCTTATTCATTAATAATATTTATGTTCCAGACACTATGGCAGGCACTAAGGATACAATGATAAATATATTAAAACATATCTCTCCACTTCTTTTATTTCTCTCCCTCCCTCTCTATCTCTCTCTCTTTCAGACACACACACACATACACACACACAAATACACACAGTTTTCTCAGACTCAACTTATGATCTGTTCTCTCTCAAAGATAAGTACCATGATCACTCCCAGGAAACTCAGTCACACTCTCTGAGAACTCAGCATATTATGTTGCTGACTAAATCTCAAGGTATCTTTTGCAGTCTGGCTGTTATTCCTGTTTAAGACCTTGCCTGAGAAGTCACCCAGAAGCACATAGGACTTCAAGTCTCACCTTGTCAAGCTATTGAAATAAATTCACCCCCCAGCACTACCTTCAGCCTCCTCCGAAGGGATTGCATGGAAAATCATGTCCTGTTCCACTCTCCCCTCCACTTGAGGGAAATTTTAAGGTAGACAAGCCCTATCTTTGCCTAAACAAACGACTCTTCTACTGCTCTCACATGTCTGTATCTCTTTCAGAAATTCCAAACAAGTCCTCTCTGCTTTAGACCTTTCACTCAGGCGTGTTGAGGTTTCTGATCCTCCTCTCTTCCCTTCCCCCCTCCGATGAAGCACTGATTCCTGAAGGACCTCAACGTGCCCCAGCTCCAGTCTCATTCCTGCCCAACCTACCACTTGCTCTAGGCTCTAACGCTCCACCTTAAGAGCTCTCCTTTCTCACAAACACTGGAAACTTCTTTTACATTATAGCTTAAATCCTATCCACCAAAGGTTTAAAAGAAATTCCTATGCTCAGACCTGCTGCAATCTGGACTCATTACTGTGTAGGACTGTTCAGCTGTGATTTCGCTTTGTAATTCTCCTGTGTTGGATTTCCCGGCTTTCTTGATCCTATGACTTCTTTTCAAAATTGTATCCTATCGTCGTGCCTAAACAGACTTTAGGATATGTCTAAGAAAGAATAAAAGGAAAGACAATTTGTTTCTGAGAATTTGCAGGTTTGAAAATATCTTTATGTCAACCCTCACACTTGACTGTTAGTTTGTTTCCATTTATACAGGATGGACAATTTTTTCCTTTGGTATTTGGAAGTAATTGTTCCATTGTCTTCTAGCTCAAAGTGTTGCTAATGAGGAATCAAATACCATTTTTCCCCTAATCCTTTATATGTAACTAGCTGTTGATGGTTTATTTTTCTGTTTCTCTTTGTGAGCTTCTAGGATCTTTTTTTATCTCTGGGTGTAGCAGAGGCTGCTAGGTGCTCCCCAATATCCAGTCTTCCCTTCTTCCTTTTGTAACAGAAGCGCTAAGATTTAACAAGACACGTGCCAGCCCAAACTGAAGACTATAATTTCCAGCTTCCTTTGTAGCTAGGGTGACTAACTTTGGGCCAACTGGATGTGAGCAGAAATTATGTATAGCTTCTGGAGTAGGCCTTGAATAGAAAGAAAGAAGGCCTCACTTTTCATCTCTCCTCTTCCTGCTGATAGACAGACATGATAGCAAGAGCTAAAGCAGCAGTCTTAAACTGTGAGAGGAAGCCACATTTTAAGGACGGCAGAGCAATGAAATAAAAGGAGCTTGGGTTCTCAGTACCATGAAGCAATAATGCTGCTTGTGTTTGGACTGATATAAGAAAGAGAATTAAACTTTCATCTGTTTCGGCCACTATATTTTGGTCTTTTAATTTTCTTAGTTTTTTCTCTCCCTCTCCTATTTTCCATCTCTCTTTTTTGTTCCAATTCCAGAGAGATGTCCTCAACTTTATATTTAAAGCCTATTGAATTTTTATTTTAATTGTTATATATCTAAAGCCCCTTTCCTTTTCTTTTATTGCTTTATTTTTGTTTTTAGAATCCTGTTTTGCTTTATAGATGCAATACCTTGGGTTATTTCTCTGAGAATACTATGGTAGAGTTTTTTGCACAGTATTTTACTTCCTTTACCTAAGAGTTCCATTTTACAGATTATTTTGGTTTTTTTCTCTTTCATGTCAGAGACATTCCTCCATTATCTGTTAACCTTACCTGTCCAGTTTTAAATGTTTAAGAGTCAGATATTTAAAACACTTATGGGAAGTTCTGTGTGTTAGCGTGAGACTTGTTAACCATCGAGCCTTATTGTGAAGTGATTGAGTGACAAGCTAAATTTTTCTAGACGATCCTACTGATGTCAAGATTTAAAGATATTTTGTTTTCTCCTTTAGGGCCATTCTGCTTTTTCAGACAAAGGCTCTCTGCCTCCTGCCTGGAAGTAGGAGGTGGGAGGGGGTGTCCTCCTGACTCTCTGCATTTCAGAACAGTTGACAGAAAGCTGACGACCCCACCTTTCAATACTCAGATGTCAGTTGATCATCCTTTTTCCACACTTGACTTGACTCTTCACCCAGCCGGGTCTGGAGTACCTGAAGTCATGCACATTCCAGTTCAATTTCTAAAGAAGTTGAACCTCTAGTCATGCGTAAAGGTTATGGATTTGCTTGGTGCTGGGAGTGGGTAGAGAGTAAGAATCAGAGTCACCCAAGCCGGGACACATTGGGAAGGTGACCCAGGGAGTCTACTTGTTCCACATGCAGACCCTTGTGTTCATTGCCAGACCTCTTTCATGCCTCCCAAGGTGACTGGTGCCTCCTTTCTGGAGTTCTGCAGAACAAATTTAATCCCCTTTCTGCAATATTTTCCTCTACAGCTGTTACTTTATACCTGTCTCATCTTGCCTAAATTGGATTCAGTCCTGAATCCTCTATCTCCCAAAAGTTCATTGTCTGCTATTGCATCCCTCCTTTTTTTTTCTCATGTGTTTATGTTTGTTGTCTTTAATTCCTTTACTTTTGCTGGGCATTTGAGTGGGAAGTTAGAGAAATGTGTTTAATCATCCAGATGACCTTGTGCACATTTAAGTTTATCTTTGTGCAAAATATGTTACATCTATGTTTTTCTGGTCTGTTTCAAATGGCAAATTCCCTAGCTTATTATGATAATTCTTTGCCAGCATCAAATACAGTCCTTATACTTAGTGTCAATACAGAATTAAAACAAATATAAATAGATGACTTGGGGTTTTTTTTTCATTTTAGCAAACCTTTCCAGAAAGTACAAATCCTATTTATAGTACAAGCTACAGATATTTATTTAAAGAGAAACCAGATTTTTTTCCCTCCATGAATAACCAATTACACATGCATGAATTTGTTTGCAAATTCACTTAGAAGTGGAGATAATGTTGGCCAAAGAAGCACACTAAGATTGATTCAGAGCAACAAATTTTCCAAGAAAAGTTCTTGTTAAATTAGCCCTGTTCCTTTAGGTCAAGCCCTTTGGGTAGTGGGAGAAGGTCAAAGCTACTGTTTTAAAGTAGCTCTAAGATATAAATAAGTCCACTGGAGCCCCCAGAATAAGGCATGCCTGATCTTTGGGTAAACTGTGGTCCTGAACCTCGAGTTACTACCCAATCACAAAAGTTAGTAGAAATGTGTCTGCCTTTATGGAATGCCAGCTACAACGTAAAGTCTTGAATGATCTTCCAAAGGACAGACCTTGTCTTTGCTGCGTGTCAGTACAGAGAATTTTCATTCTCTGATGAATAGAAATTAGTCCTAGAAAATGACATCGTGGGTTTAACAGTTGCATGGTGTAAGAAAGCCACCAACACTGAATTTCTGTTAGTGTTCAAACCTAGAAGACTTTATCATAAGCCACTAAATCTTCTACCACATTTTATCCATTGCAGCAATTCAGAAAAATCTGCACTCGGGTCTTTTCTTGAAGTTGGGTTTTTTGGTGTTTTTTGTTTGTTTGTTTGTTTGATCCCTTTTCAAACAACATGCTCTATGTTTCCATTTGCTCACTCATTGGATATTATTGCACCTATCATTCTTCTCTTAATTATTCAAGTATATTCATTTTAATTGTACACATCTTAAACTGCCTTCTGGTTAACATGCTCATTTGGTTTTCATCAGCGCACAGAGCTCTACTGAGATTGCCTATCCTAACCCTTTTCGTTTCAGAAGTCATAGCTTTCTCTTCTCCTCCAACTTTCCTCTCTCAAATTGGCTTCTGACTCCCTTGGAGTTCAGTCAGTTTTTCATTCCAGTTGGAAAAATGTCAGGATTATGACTCAGATACTTGGTTTAAAACTTCATCCCTGAGAAAGGGATTCTTTTTCCTCTCAACTTTGTGACAGGAAATAGAACACTGAGTCTGTCCAAGGCAGGAACGATGTAGGGACTAGGCCCAGTGCCACAATCATTATGTCACTTCTGAGGAAGCTCAGCTTTCCACAATTCAGGACCTTTTTAGCACATACAGATTCCAGAATCTAACCTGGAACTAGAACACTTTATGGTTTAATCAGCTCGCCCTGATGAATGTCAATGCCTTAGTCTTTGATTCTTCCTTAAAATAGATCTAGATGACAAAAAAAGCACCATTGCATGTCTGCAAACTCAGGCATGTTAGATACCAAATATGCAAGTCAAACATGACAGGTTTTCTAGCTTGGCCAATGAGACTAATGAAGTGAAAATACAGACAAAGGGATTAAGCACAAGGGGAGATAGATTTTTTTACTCAAGCCTCATGCTGCTACCCTGTTACCAAATTATGAACAATTTATCAGACATGGCAAGATGCTTTTTAAAGGTCCCACACTCTGGACTCAGATGTGCCTGAGTTCACTCCCCAGCTCTGCCTCTGACTAACTGTGACATCAAGAGTTATTTAACCTCTCTAAGTAGCCACCTCTTCACCTGCAAATCCTAGTAATAATGCCTACTTGAAGCTGATTTGGAGGAGTCACTGAAAAAATATGCATAAATGATATAATATGCAAAGTAGAAAAGCCTGATGCAACATAATTGCCCAATACTTATAATATTACCACCATAAACATAGTGTCATCATTGTCTCTTTTGATTTTTGGAGGTGGCCAAAAATTATTCTAAGTATCAGTGGGAAAAAAAAAGAATCACCAAAGACAGGACTTATAAGAAAGAATACCACATGTTGATGCTGACCCATGACCTTATTTGCAACACTGCAACCATTTTTATTCTTTAAAATTTTATATAATAATCATGAAAATATTGAACAGAAACCAAATATGTCTGGCTGTAGAAAAATGAAATACAGCAGCTTTTATAGAAATTAGGGACTACTCATTTTGTCATTTGCCAAAATTAAACTTCTCATCCTTTGTCCCCGTCACTTTTACCTTGTCAATGGTAAAGACGCACAAATCGAAACAATATTTTTTATTTCAGAGATAAGTGTTAATCATTACATCCTCATTCCAATTAGGTTATTCATTCTTCACTGAATATCCCATATTCTACTTAACAAGTGTCAACTTTTTAATTGGGAAGGATTTCTGATGTTCTGGATATATATTTTTGTATAATAATGATTTCATATTAGTAAACAGGTAGTTCAAATATCAGTTTCAGAAACTTTAATGAGTCTGGCTAATCTATTTTTCAGCCTGCTTTAGGATTGAAGAAGTGATTCTTCCTTATTATGTGTGTAAAAATATCCTGGCATTCTTATTAAAAATATATGTTTCTGGCCTAACTCCAGAAATTTTGATTCAATGTATCTGGGACCCAGGAAGGGGCATTTTAATAAATGTCTCAGGTGACCACCATGGGGGTGGGTCTCAAAATTCACTGGGAGAATCACAAGACTAAGGGAACAATTAGTAACATTTTGCTTCCATTTCATATCAAATTCTCAATAACATTACAAAAATTACTGTAGATTTCTTAAAATTTCACATATTTTCCCCACACACATTTTTTACAGCTGAGAAAATTGTGCCTCTACCCACACACTCACAAATATGCCTTTCTATTTTTCCCCATTTTAATAGCAAGCTTGCTGAATCTCATCTCTAATATTCTAAAAAACATATTTTAGGAAAATAAAATCCATAAAAACACCAAAGCTTAGAGACTAGATAAATCAAGGTGTTTTTTGTTTTGTTTTGTTTTTTGGAAGGGTATTTATTTTTCTTTGGAGCTATTTGAATAGTGAGCTCTCAGACACATAAGTGTGTGTTCACTTAATACTACTTGCTGTAGACTCTGTCGGGACAGACATAATTAGAGTGGCAAGGCCACAACCAATTACATATCAATCAGAAATGAAAATAAAGCAGGTCTGAAATTATAATGTAAATTCAATGTAAATATATTCATTCATTCTTTTTATTAGCTAGTATGTATTAAGCACCCACTACATGGCAAGAGATCATGTTTCAATTTATTTAAAAAATACATCTATTGTAAAAAGCAAAATATACCCACATGGGATAACAGAGTGACATTTACAGGCTCTTTGGGGTATATTTAAATGTATGTCTGATCTTCAAGAGCAGGTCTTTGAACATAAAAAAAGCAATAGTGCTAATTAAAATAATCACCCCAAATCATCACTGAAGCCTTCACAAAGTCTGCCCGACCATTTTTTCCATCCTTCTATATTCTTATTTTCAGCTTTCAAAATACGTAGCCCATGGCGTTAGTTCATATCACTTATTTTGAATCTGATTAGTCAGGTTTCAGTTTTATAATGCGCCTGCGTAAAGGGACAAATTACAAGTGGTTGACAGTTGCCAATACTCCTCACTCACACTTAAACAAATAAGTGTCATCCTTAAAACAAAAGTAACATTCTTTACTTAAAATAACACTGAGACACCTGGGGAAGAAGAATTTTTGAAATCACATTTTTTAATGGCAATATGCACGGCATAGAGTGTTACTCTAAGTATGACCTTGGGCAAGTCATAGGATTTCTCTGAGCTACAATTTCTTCATGTGTTAAACAAGAATGATAAGATCTCATTACAGGTTTGGTGTGTGAGAGCTCACAGAGGTAACGTATGTAAAACAGCAAGAATAGAATCTGGCAAGAGTAAGTGATCAATAAATAGAAGTTGGATGATGAGATAATAAGGATGATGCTACTGCAGAATTGGTCCCTAATTATTTCCTGTGTACATATTTTTTTTCTTCTACTAGACTGTAAATTATTTGAGAGCAGAGATGGAGTCAGTTTTTTCTATTTCCAGCAACCGGGCACAGTATTAGGTAAATAATAGCTGCTCTATGGATATTCATTTAATTGAATTAGAAATAACCATATCAATTGACAAGAGTGTAAATTTTTTTCTCCTACTAAAAGTGGGAGCCATATCTTACCTAAGAACACAACTTGAAGGGTCTCAAGCATGGGAGAAAACGTTTCCTGAAGAAAGCTAAGCACTACAATGATAGTAATAATAGCAAATTGCATTTTGGTGCTTTCTATGTGCCAAACGCTGTTAAAAGCACTTTACACGTATTAACTCATGTAATCCTTTCAACAACGATATGAGGAAGATCCCATTATCATTCCTGTTTAATGAATGAGGGAACTGGGGATGAGAGAAGGTAAGTGACTTCCCAAGGTCACACAGCTAGTGACAGAAGCAGGATATGAAACCCAGAGCATTGGCCACGAGTTCTGTGCACTTAACTGCTGCTCTGTACTTTAGCTATGGTAGGTTAAGGAAAAAAGGGGAAGGGGAGTAGAAGATATTTGGTCTGAGGTACAGTAAAAACACAGATTTAAATCTAATAAAATGGGCTGCTGACCCTTACATTCATCCGAATCTTTTTAAAATCTCAGAATAGTGAAATGATTGTGAGAGTGTTCACTTTCTCCCAGAGAAAACAGTTTGTGCAAGAAAGTACCTTAGTTAATACTCATCATGCAGTTCAGGCAAAGAGACACACATAATTATGAAAGAAAGCACTTTATTGTGCTTGGAACCACTTGAAAATTAGTGATGCCAAATTTAACAGCAAGCTCTCCCGACTTAGTGGGCTTGGACTTCCCTTGCCTCTAGCAATATACATGTTCTAGTCTGCCACAGAGTCTGGGGGCAGGGGCTCTTATTTTGTTATTTGTTGTTATTGTTTTATCTTCTTTCCCCTGTACTTTTTATAGAAACAGGTCCAAAATTTCTCTCAAATATCAATCTCTATTTCCAACTTTGTGAAATCTTCAAATGGTTTGGAAAGGGAATGCTAACTATTTCCTTAATAGGGATCTTTATATCAGTTTTGGCAGGGGTCAGCAAACTTATTCTACAAAGGGTCAGAGAGTAAATAATTTTAGGCTTTGCAGGCTAGTCTCTGTCACAACTACTCAAGTCTGGCTTTGAAGCATGAAAGCTGCCATAGACAATTCGTACGTGAAAAGGTGTGGCTGTGTTCCCAATAAAACTTTATTTACAAACTTAGGCAAGGAATTGGGCCCCAGGCTACAGTTTGCCAATCCTAGGTTTATAGAGGTCCACTGTTTTACAAGCCAAACTTTTCTTGAATCGTTGTAATTTGCCTGTCACTATATCCCAACATAAATTATCTTATTTAATTCTCTCAGCAGCCCTTAGGTGTGAAGAAAAAAAAAAAAGCTCAGACAGGTCAAATGGACAAGGGTCAAACAAGTAGGAAGTGATGGAGCATTTAGGAAGCAAAAAATCAAACTCAAGTGGTTTGTTTACAAGCCCTTGTTCATCTTACTCTGCCTGATATACAAGGCTAGAGCTCTTACAGTAATTAAAAGGAAAATGATCCAAGTATTTTTCAGTTAAATGAGTTGTAACTAGAGATATTGGTTTCAATAACAGTAACTTTGAGAGAATAAAAGAATTATTGACCAAAATATTTTGAGAATACAGAGCACTGAGCTGACCCTTGATATCCTGTCATAAGGATAGAAAAGAAGGCTAGAGAATGCATGCCAGTTCTGATACATCAAAATAGTAAGGATGTAATTCATAGCTAGTCTGGGTTCAAAGTCCTTTTCCATCAGTTTTATACTTAATTTGCCTCTTATCATTATGAAATTAAATTCTAACTAGTATGTTTATACTACAATTCCCTTGTGACACTCTGACTTCTTAAACTGCAATGTTATATGTTGTTAATCTCAAGGCTATGATGTATGTTTTGATTGTTTGTTATAATAAATTATATTTATTCATTATCCATTTGATAGATGATATTAACTTTAGTCATAGACATTATATTATTTAATCAACTTAACTAATTTTTTTAAACAAACTAAACTGGATTTAAGAAAAATGCCTTCTTTCTCCTTGCAAAGTTGTGTAAATAAAAATGGTAATTATAAAAGAATCTTTTCTAAAACAGTACAGAACCTTGCAATTTTCTCCTACTCTCTCTACTAATTACTCTTATTCCAATATTTGCCAATTTCTATTGAGAATATCCAGGGTTGTTCACCTTTGAAAGGCATCTGCCTTGAAAATCCAGACTTGCAACTTTTTTTTTAATAGTAGATGGGATGCAACAATATCCTGGAAACTTTACCTAGATATCTGTCCCTAGAAAGGATAATATCTCCCTAGGGAGTACGGTTTTGTTTTGTATTGTTTCTTTTTTATCTAATAACTTTCTAAAGGGAAAATTTTCAGCTTTATATCCAATAGTAATTAGAAACCATGGCTTGAGTTTTCTAGTTGGAGTGTTATACAATACTTTCAGAATAGTGAATAATCCACACTTTTATTATTCTTCAAAAAAAAGCTCCTGTAAAGTGTTCTATCAACTTGATGGAAAAGGAAACCCATAATAGGTCATGAAGCAGAAAGGGGGAATGAAAGGAAATGGTTGCTTTTAATTAATATAATGGAGAGGGTTTCCCTGGTGGCGCAGTGGTTGCGAGTCCGCCTGCCAACGCAGGGGACACGGGTTTGAGCCCTGGTCCGGGAGGATCCCACATTCCACGGAGCAACTGAGCCCGTATGCCACAACTACTGAGCCTGCGCTCTAGAACCCGCGAGCCACAGCTGCTGAGCCCGTGTGCCACGACTGCTGAGGCCCGCCCGCCTGGAGCCCGTGCTCCGCAGCAGGAGGGGCCACCGCAGTGAGAGGCCCGCGCACCGCAGCGGGGGGTGGACCCCGCTCGCCGCAACTAGAGAGGGACCCGCACGCAGCAGCGAAGACCCAACAGAGCCAAAAATAAATAATAAATAAAATAAATAAAAATTTAAAAAATTATATATATATATATATATATATATATATATATATATATACACACATAATGGAGATGTGCAGAGTGGTCACCATCAGAAAACAATGGAAACAGTGCCGCACTTAGTTGGAGAGATTGATCATTTGTATCCAAATTAGCAAAGGGACAAAGGTGAGAGAGACAAAGCAGATATTGCTCTTTTGTGGGCAGAAATCCAGCATGTCCCTGATGCAGTCTTTATATTCCAATAATCCAAAACTTAACCTCTGGTGATGATTGCACTTCAGAAGGTAACTCTTATCCAATCAAAATAAGAAAATAACTCCAAGTGTATTAGTCAGGGTTTTCCAGAGAAATAGAACAAACAGGGTGCATGTGTGTATCAGTCTCCATAATCACATGAACCAATTCTTTATCTATTTATATATAGGCTCATGTGATTATGGAGGCTGACAAGTTCAAAGTCTACAAGTTCAAAGTCTACCATGTTGGCCATTAGGCTGGAAACCCAGGAAAGCCAGTGGTGCAGTTCCAGTCCAAAGGCCAGCAGGCATAGACCTAGGACAGCAGACGTTCCAGGTTAGTCCAAAGGCAGTCTGCTGGAGAATTCCCTCTCTCTCAGGGAGGCCAGTCCCTTCGTTCTATTCAGGCCTTTAATAGTTGGATAACTGCCATCCACATTATGAAGGTCAACCTGCTTTACTCCAAGTTCACTGATTCAGATGTTAATCTCATCCAAAAACACCCTGCAAGCTGATACATAAAATTAACTATCATACCAAAGATACCAAACGTGAGGGCAGATATATATATAGATAGTAGTAGTAGTAGGTATATGTATAGATAGAATTAACTGCTGATGCCAGAGCTGAAACTCACTAGCTGTATGACCTTAGGCAAGGCACCTAATCTCTCTCAAACCCAGTTTCCTCATGAGTGCCTACTTCAGAGGATGGCTGTGAAAGCGAGAAATGAGAAATGAGAAAATAAGTATAATACACTCAAACCTTTTCTTGCTACCAATAGGGCTTCTTAAATATAGTTTTAAATTACTATTATTAGAATTACTGAAGAAATTCTTACTGACAGAAGGGTCCATCCAATCCATTAAGTAAATAAAGCATATTCAGTACTGGAATTGACTGACTAGTATTATGTTTAGATACATTGCTTATGCCTGGCAGGGAGGAGGGAATGTGGAAGTAGGAGATAGAGTAGTAATACATTTTTTTCTGGATAGATGTAATATGGATTTGCATAACAAGACATGGTATAGCTCACCTGGAACACTGCACTTACCTAAACACTGCCATAACGAACTTGGAGGAGGTCAAGGGGAGGGCAGGCAGAATGACTGAGGACAGAAGGTTACTGTACGAGAACAATGTTCAAAGCCTTCCGTCTAGAAAGGTGAGCACCTTAGTGGGAAATATGATCAAAGGGTATGAAAATCAAGAAAATTATAGACAAGGTGAACTTGGGCTTCTCCAAAAAATGCTAAAGCATGTGAGTTTGCTTCTAGAAGCTGTAAAGGGATAATTTAAAGACAATCGATTATATTTATAATCCATATCCCACATAACAGCACATCTTGTTGGCCCATTACCTTTAAAATATTCTCAGAATTCAGGGCTTCCCCTGGTGGCGCAGTGGTTAAGAATCCGCCTGCTAACGCAGGGGACACAGATTTGAGCCCTGGTCCCGGAAGATCCCACATGCCGCGGAGCAACTAAACCCGTGCGCCACAACTACTGAGCCTGCGCTCTAGAGCCTGCGAGCCACAACTACTGAAGCCCACACGCCTAGAGCCCGTGCTCTGCAACAAGAGAAGCCACCGCGATGAGAAGTCTGAGCACCACAACGAAGGGTAGCCCCCACTCGCCGCAACTAGAGAAAGCCCGCACACAGCAACAAAGACCCGATACAGCCAAAAATAAACAAATAAAATAAATTAATTTAAAAAAATATATTCTCAGAATTCAACCACTTTTCACCACCTCCACTGTTCCCATCCTAGTCTAAGCAACCATCATCTCTTGCTTGGGTTATATCAGTGGCCTCCTAATTCGTTGTTCTGCTTCCAACCTTGTCTCCATACAGAGTTTTCTCAATATGGCAAGTGAATTGTTTCAAAAAGTTGTTTCTTTTATTAACACTTTCTAATGACTTCCATCTCACTCAGAGCAAATGTCAGAGTCCTTACAGTGGCCAACAAGATGCTAGAATCAGGCCCCCAGTCCTGCACTTTCACCAGGGCCTTTGCGCTTCCTCTTCCCCCAACCTGGAATGTTCTTCTCCTAGATGCCACATGGCTTACTGCTCACATTCTTTAGGACTTTGCTCAAATGGCAGGTTTTCAATGAGGCCTTGTCTGACCACCCAATTTAAAACTATAAACTCTCTCTCCCCATACCTCAACTGCCACCTTCCCTGCTTTATTTTTCCCATACCTCACTTATCTCCATTTATATTAATGTTTTTATTATAATGATCTTTCCTTTAGATATATAAACCCAAGAAGACAGGGATTTTTAAATGATCTCCCAGTGCCTGGAGCAATGCACTTGCTACAGAGTAGGTGCTTTAATAAATGTGTGTTAACTACATTAATGAATATTTTCTTGTAAAGGCATGGAGCTCTGGAAGAAAAAAGTATGCCAACAAAAATGTTCATCAATTCCTGGAAGATTAATCCTCAGAGAGTTTTACGTTGATGTCATTTCAAGGTTCACGTCATGTAAAACCACCATGGCCTCCCAGGAAATACTTCCTTGTGCAACTCTAAGATACAAAATACAAAGCTGAATTGGCCACTTCATTGATTCAGTACAGCAAGTTCTATGTTCTACTGTGACATCTGATATTACTAGTGTTATTCATCAATACTGCTTCTGCCCCACTTTTATCTACATTCTGAAAGGTGGCATTTAAAATGATAGGTCCCTTTATATCTCTTCTCCGCCTGCTCCAAAAAGTAATCAAGGGATAAGCGCTCAATGGTATGAAAACTAGCACCATGGTAAATGACAGGGGGAATGCCAGGAGGTTTCAGATTTCCTGCATCACGCCTATTTTTTGAAAGGGAAAAAAAAAAAGGTTTCACAATCCAAATCCATTCCTTTTTGAATGACTGCTGCCTGTGTAAATACTGCTTAGATAAATGGCTCCTTGTCCAATGTATTTGTCCCCCCACAGTTGTTAACGATTCTCAGAGCAGTTGCCGCCTCCATCAGTGCTGGGGGCCTCTTTCCACTTACCAGAATCCACACACCCTACTTTTGTCTCGCAGCCAGATGGCCTTCATTACGAGAGAAATTTTACCAACAGGTGCTTCTTGTGCCTGGAAATGCCATCCTGAAATTCAAGGAAGAGATAATCTTCTGTGTGCGTTAGTGGTGTGGTGGTGAGGGGCTGTGCTTACTTGTTTGCATGGTTTGAGATGGCTGAACTCTGCTGACATATTTCTTGACACATATGTTTGCTCCTCACTCTTAGAAAAATCTGTCCAAACCACAGGAAATTGCCATCTCACAATCTTAACTTCACTCCTGTAGAGCTAGCTGCTGCTTGAAGAAAGAATGAGAGACTCCTTCATAAATTCACACAAACCAGGTATCTCTACAATAAAGTTGATATGGAAAGTGTTACTATAAAATCCCCTGAATATTCATTCCCTTTTTTTAACCAAGTACATTCCTTCTCTGACACCTAAATTGGCAAGCAAAGGCTTTCCCTTTCAAAATTAAAATTTCCTTTCTCTTTCTCAAGTTAGAGGTTTTTTGTTAGTTCCACAAAAAAACTAACTGGGGTTAGCTGGTCACACTCTAAATCCGATTCCTAACTCTGTAGTTGAAGGACGCTGCTACACCACGTGCAAAACAACTGTTTTGCCGTGGCGAAAACCAAACTGATGCTCGGCTCATTGATTGTAAGAGAACTTACTGAGGATGTAAGGATGGGGGGGAAGGGGGTGCGGTAAGGAAGGGGATCTGCTCCTGACAAGAAGAATGATTTTAAGTCCTCAAATGATGCCAAATTCTGTCTGTGGCACGCATTAGCCATAATCAGGGAGGGCTGCTATGTAGAAGTAGAAGCCGGGACTGAACTTCACAGAACTCTTTCAACCTTTCCTCTCTCACTGCGTAAATGTGAACGTAACAATAAATCTTGTTGACAATTACTTCCACGTTTATTGGCAGGAAGTCAGCAGCAGTTTGAAGAGTATTGTGAGCCGTATGTGCAGTGGAGCCAACATCCATTAACTATCTCCCTAGTTTCTCCTGTGACTTATAGAACATGTTATTTTTCCCCAGTGAGCAACCCTTCCAAATGTTGAATTAGTAATATTAGCACCAAATGCCACTAATTTGTCAGTTAAGCTATGTTTTTCCATTGTGGGGTCCAGTTACCCCTTTGCAACACAGCTGAGCAAAGATGAAAATCTGAAGACGTTTTATTTATACAATTTTGTCAGCCTTTACGAAAACACATTAAAACAGTCACAGAGGTGACTTAGTCACAGCTCAAAACACTCACCGGGACTGCAAAGAGAATCCTGACATTTCACCTAAGCCTCCAATGAAGGTGGCATTTGGGCAGCACTCTGATTGTTTTTGAATTTCACAAACAAAATAAAGTTTTAATTCATTCAGTCACTTTTGAATGTAAAAACCCGGTGTTCATTCTGAATTGGGAAATAAATCATTCATTCTTTCATGCTTCCTCAGAGTTTTATGAACTAGGGGCAGAGAGCCAAGCAGGGAAGGGCAGGAGGAAGGGGCCTTGAAAACCCCACAACTGTTTGCATCTGACGCTGCTGTCCAGCATGGGGGCCCAAGGCAGGATTCGCGCTCCCAGCTGCGGCGTCAGCTGCTCTGCCGAAGGGGTGGGATGTCTACTTGCTCGCTTGTTTCCAAGAGCACAGATGCCACCTAAGTTTCAAATTCAAAAAAAAGGACTCGGTGTCGATTTTGAGACCTGCATGTTTCATCAGAAACTGAATTGTATGTTATCAGAAGATCCCACCTTAGGCAATAACTCTCCCCTCAGATCTTTGAAAGCTAAAAGGTATGAAACTCCCTTCTGCCCTCACACATACCAGCCCAGGGAGCAAGCCCCATGTGTGACATAGCAAAGGGCTGGAAGAGGACCCAGCTATGCAGACTGTCCAGGGACTCCATGTGTCATCAAATACCTACAGTTTCTTTCCCATTCTTCTCAGGCGCTTTCCCACACAGTTATCCAGGGAACAGACAACATGTGGGGAAAACATTACCTTAAGTAAGCATTGCTTCGCCAATTTATGTTTCTCCTTTCCCTACACTAAAGGAAAGTGCCTAAACTTAAGGGGATTATATGACTTATTGTCTGAACCAGGACACTTTTATGCTAGTGGGTGCTATTAACAGTATTCCAGAAGGGTGGGTGTAAGCCAGTGCTACTCACGGCAAACTGGACCATGTAGTCTACCCCCCCTCAAAATGAACGCTTAGGCCTTAGGAGGTGGAAAACATACTCAAATGCTGGGGATGGAAGGAGAGCTGAATTCTTTGCTCTTTGGCAAAGGACTAAGAATAGGAATAGAGTGATCAAAAATTTTCCACTCCCACAAGCATTTACTCTCATCCAGAATTTAGCACATTACTGGGCTTGTGATCAGAATCCAACCCATATTTATTCAGTTCAAATGTTTGCTGACTTTCAAATTTCTCTCATGAGTACAGTCTCATGAGTATACCTGCTGCTTTGGGCTCTCTGCTTCCTGGCCACGGAGCACATCTACTCTGTAGCTTTGGGAACAGATTTGTAATCTGTATATTTGAGAAGTAGGAAGAGAGAATCTCATTTGTAGATTTGGGAAGTAGGAAGAGAGAAAGATGCTGCCAATATAGGCTTTGGGTCAGTGTCACACTCCTTACTCTACATGACTTTACCAAGTGACTTAACTTCTATGAGTTTCAGTTTCCACCTCTGTAAAGTAGTAATAATTGCAAGGTTCTTCGAAGGGTTAAATGAAATAACTATGTGCATTTAATTGTTTAGCACAGGAGCTGGTACTTAGAAATCAGTTGGTAAATAGTAGTGGTTGCTAATAATATTATTTTCATTATTAGTGTAAAGATGAGTGGCCTGGAGTCTGTGCTACGTAGCCCCCGGATTTCTGTTGTCCAATGTTAGCAGTCTTGGTCTTTCTGTCATCTTATATGTAGTTCATTGTACAGAAACTGCAGTTTCAAGGTGGAAGATAGTAGTTTATAAGTAACAGAGGACTGCCTTGTTAGCAAGCTGCTTGTTCTTTGCCTATTTTGACTGCTGCACAACAGATTAACTGATCAACCGTAAGGACAAGTCAGTTTCTTAACACCTACTTGTAGACTCACATCTTGGCGGCAGCTCTCCCTGGCTCTTTAAGTTGTGACAGGCATGCAGATATTTGCATGGTTCCCTATGGCATTTTTACTTGTACAATATTTCTTTGTGTAATTCCTTAGGAAGTGCCCTCAGAGAGTTTCAGATGATCTATCAGGCTGGATGTGGAGGGGGATGGGAAGAGACCCTGTAGGGGTTCCCCATTCAGAAGGCGAAGGGGAGTGAGCTCACTATGAAAAATCTAATACAATTTTCCATGGTATGAGGTTTCAACTGGCTGCTCAGTTCTTTCCCAGATGCTGCAAAGCCAGAGAGCCAATAGATCTTCTTCCAGCTGACAGCTCTTCGCACCTTGTAATGCCCTCAGCAAAACTGTTTATAAGTGGTGACAACATCTACAGACAGTTTGTTCATTGTTCTCCCACCTGCCCTTAAAAAAGTGATATGTCCAAACATAAACTTGAAATAGCAGTTCTTTCTTACGTGAGTCAAGCCCCGAGTGATGAAAATTCAAAACAGCAAGGTAAGGTGTGTTAAGGCTCGGGAACAACTATCCCCAGACCTAAGGATGACTTACTTTCACATGAGGACAAACAACCTACCCTTCTTTATTCATGATTCATCAGTGAAATGCATACAATAATGTCAATTTATAGGACTTCTATTACTTAATCTTCTTAAGGAGGTAAAGATAAAAATTACAGGACAAATGCATTAAAAAAAAAAAAAAAGCAGACTATTCATTTCCCAACCAGACCTTTAATTTACTAGCATCTTATGATCCTGGATGACTCTGAAGGAGGAAAGTTATTTTCAAGGAAAGAGCACCGCACAACCCCCAAAGGGAAGATAGATGCCTCTACCATTGAAGTCTGAAGTTGAATTTATATAGGGAAGTGACCCATGCCCTTGTGTGTCAAATCTGTTGCAGAATAAACCATGGGAACAGCTGAACTTTGAAAGGCATCTCAGCACACATGCAGTAAGACTGTGATGGAGTAAGACCGTGCTGTTCGGACCTGGCCGTGTGTTAGGGAGCAGGGTCCTAGGACTAGCCTCAGTGCTAACCACAGGCTACATGTTCAACTGATAATACTTATTCAACTATCTGACAAATTAGATATAATTATTATATATGTAGATGTTGCACAATATTCAAATTCTACTATGGTTTTGTTTTCAAATAATTCTTCATAAAAAGAAATTTTTAATATGAGAACAATTTTGGCAATATATCTAAACATAGGGAAAGTTTTTTTTTTTTTTGCATTAGTACATAAATTTAATACCTGGAGATTAGCAGAAATGACAATAGGACACAGATGCAACACAGTAAAACAGGGATGGGGGGGGTGGGAGTGGAGGGGGCAGAGGGACACTGGGTATGATCACAGTGACCAAGGAGTGATTTTACTGAAATATTAATTAGCTCTTTTCTTCACACAACTAGCATATATTTTTTGACAGTCACTAGGCTAGACCATCCAGATGCAAATGTAAATAAGATATAAGAAGTGTTATCAAGGAAGGCACACTTTAGCTGAGGAGCCAGACATATAAGAAACAACTATAATGCAGTGTAATAACGACTGCAAAAGACCAGCCCAGGGTGCTATGGAAGCATAGGAGAAGACGTGAAAGAAAGGAAAATTATGCCCTGGCCTTTAAAGATCAGTAAGAGCTTCTCAAAGCAGGAAAAGGAAATTCCTGGCCCCCAAAATTAAATGTAGTAATAATAATATCCAATATTTTTAAAGCCCCAACTATGTGTCAGGTAGTAAACTAAGGACTATACGGATATTATTTCAATTAATCCTCACAACAATCCAATGATATAGATAATATATTTACCTTATAGATGAGGAAGCTGAGGTACAGAGAAGTCAATCAATATGCCCAAGATCACACAGGTATAAGGTGGTGGAGCTGTCAGGAAAGCCTGAAAGAGCATACCATGTTTATGAACTGGCCAAGAGTCTGATATGGTTTAATACATTATGCATGAGATTAAACAGGAGAGGAGAAAGTGTTAATTGCCCAGGAGAGTGGGGAAGAGAATGCACTAGAAATATATCACACCATGAGGATATTATGGTATTATTTACCAGCAGCAGTAAAAGCTCACTTCATGATCTTGGTTATGGATTTGAAGTGAAACAATTCTATGTGAGGTGCTTGCTCTAATCTTCAGCTATATGGGTACACACATAAAGTAGGCAAAAGTTGGATTGAATCAAGGTTGTGAGTTTTTTCCAGTGAATACAACAAAGCAAGAGTAGGGCAGGGAGTTGAGGGGCTCTGCAAGGCCTGAGTATAACTGTTGATTGACAGAGGAATTCAGGCCATGTAAAGAAGCCAGTGAGGATACTAGGTTGGTAAGGAAAGTACAACGTAATCATCCCAATAGATTAGAAGTCACTGTGGTGCCAGAAGATCATTAAGGGTGGGAAGAGAGAGAGAGACCTAGAAAGATATGAGGTAGTATTCAAGGAATATAAGGCAGGAAATTTGGATTATAAGGAGGTTTTGTCATTGATAACATGTAACCTCTAAGAGTATGATCTCAGAAGGGAAAGGCAAAAGTAGATGAAGGTAAAGATTCTTGGAGGACAAGTATGCTAGAGGAGCCAGATGCTAGAAAAATAAACTCTGTGCATATTTAAATCACCATGAATGAAGTTATAAAGTCAGAGGTAATACTGAAGAGGGACCATGAGCTAGGAGTGAAGATCATCGTATTAAGAGGGGGAACCACCCAGAGGTCAGTAGATGTCGGCAACAGTGGAGGAGAAGCTAACAGGCAGAGCTCAGACTTGGGGTTTGAGGGGAAAGAAACTGACCTGGAAGGGGCAAGGAGGAACAAGAGCTCCTATTCCACCTCCAGGTCAGTGTGGAGAGGGCTGTAGGGGCCTGAAAGAGGTCCCACCTGAGAGGGATGGAAAGAAAGTGGTCCTCAGGACAGAACCAGATTTCCATTCAAATGAAACCATGAAGGAAGCACTTAGAAATAAAGTCAGAGCAGAATATTTTGCTAATAGTGAAACAGAATCACACTGAAAGGATGCCAGGAGTTTGGAGGAAGGATGTGGTATTTGGGTGAGTCTTGTAGGGATTATAGTAGCACGGGGTGACCCGGACACTGAGGGCTCTTTCAGGTGACTGACATAAAAAGGAAAAAGTATGGTGGATTCAAGGCAGATAGTGGTGGAGAGGCTATGAAGGGAAAAGTAGGTTTCTGAGGCCTCTTTTTCAGAAAGTGAAGATGGAAGCAGAAAGCTGTAAGAAGAAGGCTCTTAGACCCAAGAACAATCAAATTTACTACAGTACCCGAACCCATTTTCACTGAGTTTATAACAAAAGAAAACTCATCTGAATTGAAAGGTAGAACAATCCTTTAAGTTCTCTAAGCCCAGAAAAAGCAGTGAAGAATCACATGAAAGCATACCTGCTACTCAAAGTTGAAGGTAGCAGGAGCCAAATTCCCATATGAAGTGCTTGCATCCTGCAGCTGACATCCTGTATCTTTCTATGCTTTATGCCACTTTAAAATGAAGAATCCCTCTTCGCTGTGCATTCTTTGACCATTTCCTTCTGCCTAAAAAGGACAAGATTTTTACAAAATTATTCAGTTTGCTTTTGTTTTAAATCATCCAAGAGTCGGAGGTTACCTCAACAATAAGCTAATAGGATGGAAGAGGAAAGATTAATGACGCTTTCTCTAAAGAAAAACAGATCAGATTCTCATCAGAAAGGCAATGGTCTTAGATATTATCAGACAAGGAGAGAGATTTTAGCATGAAGAAAATAAAAAGAAATAATCCAGAGGAAAACGAAAGGTCAAAGAATTGTCTTATCCTTTTTAATGCTCAGGGCCTCTGCTGAGCAGGGAAAAATTGAAACAGGCATTATTGTTGTCTCTTGCCTCTGCTTGTCCCATTTTGGTTGCTTTATCTCCACCTATAACTTAGAAAGAGCAATTATAAACAAATGGAGCCCAGCATGAGCACCTCTCCGGCAGCCTCACAGGGTCAATTGTCTCCTCCCAGCTCCTGCACCAGCAGAGTGATGCATGATCCCTTGGATGTCGCATGAGGAGGAGCTGAGAAGGCAAGTGGCCTGTGATTTAAACCCATGTCTGCCTTTGTCCGCTCCACGTGGAATTGCATCAGGAAGGGAGCCTGGACAAAGCTTTGCTACTTTAAAATACAGGAATGGATATGAGATATATGATGAGCACACAGAGTGATTTAAGAGGAAAAAAGCGATGGAAATCATTTCCCATTATAATCCCCGCGAATTGCCTTACATCTCTAATATAGATCGCTTGGGAAATAATTTAAAAGCATTTAAAAATGTCTTCCATTTTCTATTATGAGCCTTTGGATTTCCACAGTTTGAAAGAGTGAAGAGACTGTAGCTTAGAAAACTAATTACAAAACATAAAAATGCTCAAGTCTAATGGAACATATCAGATCGGAGGAAGATTCCAGCAATGTCAGGCACTGTTACAAATGTTGCCCAAATGAAAAAGCCACATCCGAAACAGAGGCAGCAGTTCCTACCTAAATGTCTTGTTCTCAACATCTTTGTTTTACATTTTCTTTGTCCCTGTTGGCTTACTAATTAGCTGTGATTTTTTTTAATGCCCCTTACAGTAGGTTAATTTTGTCTAACTCACCAGCAGGGGTTTCTGTAATACATAATTCACCGAGCAATGTCAATGATTAAAATTCTTTCATTAACACAGCACCTTAAAGATAATAAATATGAAGCGTTTACCTCCCAATCTATGGGTGCGGAAAGCCTAATTTTGCATGGAAAGAAAATGCATGCCCAGATAACTTGGCACTGGAGAACAAAATGGAATCTGTTTCAGGGTATTGCAAACACAAAGTCAAACAAATCGAAGAGCACTTATTTTGAGAACAATAATGTAGCAGGGGGGTTCCAGAGAAGGAATTCTAATAAAAATGTACTTGAAGAATGCAAAACATGCAGCCAGAAGCGCTCTTTTCTGGCATTTTTGTGGGCAGTGCTGAGCCATTGCAGATGATCCGCTGAAGAGAGGGTCAACAAGTCTTGGGCTGACAGTTGTCAGTGGTGTGGTACCAGTTGCTTAGGTCTCTACATACCATTTCTCTTCATTCTCCTCAAGAATTTTAACAGGTCTGACTCGTCAGGATTCAAGAAGAGCAACGGAATAATTAGACACAGGGTATGAAATTTCATTTTGGAAAGTTCTAATCACTCTTAGAACATCTGTTCCTATAAACTCTATCACTTCCTTTCCATTTATATTTCATTTGCTAAGTGCAAGCTTAGCAAATGATTCTTATATTTGCTAAGATATATTCTATTCTTATATTTCATTTACTAAGTGCAAGCTCTGTTTGCTTCCATGTATTCATCCTGTTACAAAAAGAATAATAATAGCAGATGCCTTGGCAACAGCAACTTACAAAACAGAGAATCTGATCACTAAATGTGATTTTGCTTACAGCCTTGTACCTGATGTATTATTTTTTTCTCTTTCTCTTCTCCAAAGATGAATCAGATTATTTTTTGTTGGCTATTTTTGGGGAAGGATGGATATATGTATTTTTTGGTAGTAGTAACAAATAGCACTTCTCCAATTCAAAACATTTTCTCACATTAAATAGATAACTGAGAGTAACTTTGCACAGAAGCAGCTTCAAGTTCAAAGACATGAAAGTAGAATTAAAAACCACAAAATTGTCACCCAGTCCAAAGGTTATGGCTCAAATTTAACAGGTGGCCCTGACATAATGCATTTTCTACTCTCGACTATGGTTCTAATAGATTTGTCTCCAGAACCAAAGTGCAGCATCAAACTAAGCACACAATTGGCATTGTGAGCTGAAGAGACATGGAACCAGGTGAGAGAAGAGGGTTCTCCAATATGCCATCCATTCAAGTTAAGAGCCTGCCCACTTCAAGAGGGAGGTCAGCAGCAGGCCAGTCAGAGGAAATGTTCATGGGCTTGTCCCTGCTCTGTAATTTGCCTGTGGCTAATTTCATAATTTCTATTTTTAGTGTTTGGTTGCTCCCATCGCTCTCATAAGCACAAATAATTGCTCCCATTTTTTAAAAGAAAAAAGCAGCAAATAACCCCTTAGTAAGGCAAGCCACTGAGCTACCTACTAAAATTAATATTGAACACCACTAAGTGAAATTTGCTACTGATCAACACATTAACAGGAGAGTTGTAACCAATGGCTCTATTTAAAAAATTATAGCGAGGCAAACATAGTTCTTTTAACCCAGGCAGAGTTTTTGAACTAGAAGTATTTTAATTTCACACATATAAACCAAAAAGAATTGATTTTTTTTCCTTGTTTCCACTTATGGATTAAAGTCTGGGTAGCTTGCCAAGTTTGGTTAACCGATTACTGTTAACGATAATGGATGAGGTGGGTGCAGAGCGACTGATACCCGTAACTATTGGGCAATAGATACATATGATTCAAATAAATCAAGAATTTTATATGGATAGATTGAATCGTAACTTGAGCATCTGAATTCATAGCTCTTCAATGCCACATAAAAGAGGATGGTAAAAGGCTAGAGAAAAGCCTTTATGTCAAATCAATCTCCTTCCTCCTACTGAAAAGATTCAGTTTGGGAATTTTCATCTTCCTAGAGCAGCCATGGCCATGTCTAACCATATTGGTCTTAATGCAAAAAGTAGATTGATTGTTTGTCAATCAAATACTCAGACCTCTGTGTAAATGCAGTCCACCTCCTCTACCATAGACAACCATAAAAACAAGCTTGATCTTGGCTCGGAAATTAAGTTGAGGGGGGTTGTTACATAGGGCCTGTAATTCATATCCTTTCATCCAGCCTTTCATCCTAAATATTTGTTGAGTTCCTATTTGGGTATAAATGTTCATGGTAAGAAATTTGGATTTTATTTTGAAATGGGAAGGATTTTAAATTGAAGAATGACATTATCTGACTTCAGTTTTTTAAAAAATCACTCTGGATGCTGTATTGAGAAGAATCTTTGCTGGGGCAAAATAAAGGAGACCAGTTGGAAGGCTAATGCAACAGTCCAGGAGAAACATGATGATGGCTTGGACTAGGCCATCATCTAAAATTTTTATATTTTAGATGTAGAAATTGGTCAGATTTTGATACATTATGAAAGTAGAGTCAGCTGAATTTGTTGATGTAACGATGGGGGCTGAGAGAGACAAATAACAAATTCCCGAGAAGGTAAACTCTATTGTGGGAGAGAGAGAGAGAGACAGAGTCCGACTGACTGATCCCAGAATTTCCAATAGAGCCTGGAATATAATGGTCACTCAATAATTATATGTTGAATAAATGACATGGTGGCTCCAAGTTTTTGAACAGAGAAATTAGATTAGTAGAGTTGCCATTTATTGAGGAGGGACAGGGAACAAATACAGAGGTATGTTGTTTGTTTTTTTGTTTTGTTAGTGAGACAGTGTGAAATCAATACTTCAATTCTGCACAGGTTAAGTTTGAAGTGTCTACTAGATATTCAAGTGCAGAGATCAAGTTTACAGCATATGTCTGAAATTAGGGGAAAGTCAGAGATAGAGAATAAATTTGGCTCTTGTTAGGGAATAGATGGTATTTAAAGCTATGGGGCAGATGAGATCAAGTAGGTTGTGAATCCCACAGAGAAGTTTGAGGAGTGAGCCCTGGGTCACTTGAATATGTATTAAAATGAAAATAAACAAGCAGATAAAAAGCAGCCAATGAAATAGAAGGGGAACCAAGAGTGAGTAGTGCCTCAGACACAAAGTAAATAATGCATTCTGAGAAAATTGGTTAAGTAATTGCATCAAATGCTATTGATGAATATCCACTAAAAAATATTAAAATTGGTCATTAGATTTTGCAACATACAGGTTAACAGTGACCCCGACAAAAGCAGTTTCAACAACATCTGTATAAACTGGTACTGAAAGAAAGGATGAGTCTCTAGCATCCAGAACAGTGCTGACAGAGCTGGTATTCAACAGACACTTAAATGAATGAAGGACCATTATCATTCTACTTAGAGTACATTTAAAAATGATTCACACAGGGCTTCCCTGGTGGCGCAGTGGTTGAGAATCTGCCTGCCAATGCAGGGGACACGGGTTCGAGCCCTGGTCTGGGAAGATCCCACATGCCGCGGAGCAACTAGACCCGTGAGCCACAATTACTGAGCCTGCGCGTCTGGAGCCTGTGCTCCGCAACAAGACAGGCCGCGATAGTGAGAGGCCCGCGCACTGCGATGAAGAGTGGCCCCCACTTGCCGCAACTAGAGAAAGCCCTCGCACAGAAACGAAGACCCAACACAGCCATAAATAAATAAATAAATAAATAAATAAATACTCTCCTAAGTGGAAAAGGATCACCTAGACTTTAAAAAAAAAAAAAAAATGATTCACACATATCCCATATTGGCCATGCCTCATTAAAAGAAATTAATTTAGACCCTAAGAATGTATTTAAACAAATTTATATACATAACAAGTTTGACACAGCTATCATTAAAAATATAAAAGTATTTAGACGAAACATGTCCATCAGGATATTATTTGTAATAGTAAAACTTTAATAAAACCTGAATATAAAACTATAATAAATAGTTAAATAAGTTGTAGTTTATCCATATAATGGACAATTATGCAGCCATTAAAAATGTTTGATGGAAAATGACATATTTAAGTATTCAATAATATGGAATGACATTATATGGTATAATGAATCAAATGATATAATATTATTATGCAAATAAAAAGCAGGAATTACAATGTTATATTCAATAATCTAAATTATTTAAAATTTTTATATGAGTTTGATGAGTATGTATGTGCATGTATGCATGCCTGTAGGTTGGGCAGAGTGCATTTATTTATTTATTTGTTGGTGTGTGGAGAAAGAGTTTTCTCTATTGAGGAAATAATATGCCAGATTACCTCTATATGATTATTCTCTTCCATTTAATAGTTCCTCTTCTTTAAACTATATTGTATTTCTCCAATTTCCTCAAATATGAATGTTTTGCATATAAAATTCAAAATAAGTAAATAAATTTTAATAAATATTATAACTTGTATATATATGTATATATAGCATATATAAATTTTAATAATTTTTAAAATGTATTTAATGGTCCACTAAACACCTAATATCAGCAGAAGGCATCTATGATAATTGAAATCAACTGCAGTCAGAGTTACATGAGCCATGAATTCTGTTTTTGTATCCACCATCAAACGATGATGTGATTGGGTATTTTTAGGGGCCATGCCTATATTCCTTGCTGTGCATTCTTAATCACTATCTTTATAGGCCTGTGCCAACGTACTGAATTTCAAAATGTTCATCTGCTTAGTCTTCCAAGTGGACAAGCAAGACCCACTTCATAGTTAATAAAAGTGATTTTGTAGAAATAAATCATGAGACTGCATAGAAAAAAGTAACTAAAAATTATCAATTCAGCAGCTTATGAAGATAATTTTTTTTGCAACATACCTACCATGTTGTTGACTCAGTGATACCAACAAATAATGCTATATATCAGCTAACTCCACATTCAACTTAAAGAGAGATCTTATAATTTTAATATCATGATAGAATCTGGTTCCCTTAATTCTCCAAATTATTAACTATCCTAATAGGACTAATGGAATATTTTCCTTACAACAAAGGCCAGTGTTATAAGATTTTAATGGAATCAATTTTAAGCATAGCTTAAGCATTAAAATGTAATGCTAACTAGCATTTTTTTGTTTTAGTTGTGTGACTTCATTAGTCTAAAAATGAAGCTGAATAATAGTAAGAATATTCTTGTTCCTAGATTATTTTATTACATTAAGAACTATATTTTAAATGTTCTGTTATGTGTTTTTATTTTAAACTTCAGCTACATTTGAATAGTAGAAAAGTATTATTAATGAAAGAATAAATGAATGAGTGGATAAATTAATGCATTTTTAAAACCACTATTATTTCCTACTGAATTCAAATTCAATACCATGTATTAATCACTAAGCCTCTGTGTTAGGAGATTTCACATGTATTTAATTTTCTATATAAAATCAGTATCTATTTTTTTAACATTCTCAGTCAAAAAACAAAACATCCCTCTATATAAAGTACTAATTGAAAACCCAAGTATTCTACCCAAACTTTTTATCCATTTAGAAGAGTTAATTCTAATGTAAATGAAAATGCTTGTGGTTATTGAAAGGTATAATATAAAAATATCTATAAAAATCAGAAATAAGCCAGACATCCTTATAATATGCATTATCAATTACAAATTCACCTGTTTTTTCTTTAGACATGCAGAAATATAATCCACTTAATAATTATTTATTATTATCTTTTGACTCTTACAATTTAGGGACTGTGCCACTAATTAATTATACTATTATTTAAAGTATAAGCCAAAGACTAATTATTTTAAAATATTTGTATTATTATAAAATAAAATTTTTACTATTGTTGAAAAATCAGGAAACACCAAAAATGACCAAAAACTTATAAATAAAATCACACACATCACCCCAAAGACATAACAGCTTTAACATGTAGGTGTACTACTTTCTGTTTTTGTAATGCTTATATTATTTTCAATCTTAAAACTGGAATTCTGTAGTAGTGAAACTGAGGTGCTTCTTTTTTTCAGTAAAACACTGTAAATAATCTCAGAACTTTAAGTAACCAGCTATGAGGTATTTTTAATGGCTGCTTAGTATTCTATCAAATGGATTTGCCATAATCTGTTTAAGCAACGTCATGTTGAACATGTAGCTCATTTCTAATTTTCTCCATTAGGAACAAAACTACAAGAAACATCCTTTTAGATAAATATTTGTACAATATCATGATTACATCCTTTGGCTATATTTTTACATTTGGTTTATTGAACTTCACGATATTGCTGAAACTATAAAAATGCATAGAGACTTTAATTAATTGATTCTCTCTCTCAAAAATGGATCCTTCTTATTCCGCATTTTCTTCATTGGAAGGGAACCTGACATTTCACAGGTGCTAGTGCTAGGTGATTGTATAACACCAAATCCTCACAATCATCCTGTTCTATAGATCGTATTATCTTCATTTTACAGAAAAGGAAAGGTGAGAAGCCAGAAGGTAAGTAACTTTCCCAAAGTCACATACGTGGTAAGGAACAAGGCTCAAATTTAAACTCGGGTCTAATTCCAAATGCCACGCTCTCTTAATTAGAGCAGGGCACACGCATCTGTGGGTGGGGAAGGGCTTGTCCTTTATTGAACTTCAGTTCCTTTCAGAATACTGAAAACCTAACCTAACAGGCAGCCGAAAGTGAAAATTCAGATCATCAAATACATGATTTTCAAAACAACCACTTTGAGGAGTGGAATTTTGCGGTTTGTTTGTAATCAGATGGCTTCATCATTGGCTGGTTTTGATTTCCTTCTTTTCTTCAAAGTGGTTATGGTGGTTTCCTCCACTTCTTTTCTATGCCCCTTCCGGGGCTTTGGAAGAAACCTCGCCCCAGCAGTGAAGAGCTCTCACTGTCACTGTCTGGCTGGATTGAATGTCTCAACATCACACTCAAGACAACCCTGGCATTACAATTAGCCACACTTTCTTTTGAGCACAATCCTACTGGAATTCAAGCTCCCCCGCTGGAGAGTGCACAATCCCACTGTTGTGGAACAAAGCTCTTACACATCAGGACAAAGGTAAAATCTGACAAGAGAAAATTAATGGTTCCTACTCTCTATGGCTCCTTCCGATAGGTTTTTCTATAGGCATGCCATCAGACAGGGAGAGCCAAAGGTCCTGAGATCACTCCTATAGCATCCTGAGCAAAAAGGTTCTTCCTCTCCAAACCAGTGAGAAAAAAAGTTGGGAAAAATTTAACTTTAAAAAGAAGACAAGGGGCTTCCCTGGTGGCGCAGTGGTTGAGAGTCTGCCTGCCGATGCAGGGGACACGGGTTCGAGCCCTGGTCTGGGAGGATCCCACATGCCGCGGAGCGACTGGGCCCGTGAGCCACAACTGCTGAGCCTGCGCATCTGGAGCCTGTGCCCCACGGCAAGAGAGGCCGCAATAGTGAGGCCCGCGCACCGCGATGAGGGGTGGCCCCCGCTTGCCGCAACTAGAGGAAGCCCTCACACAGAAACGAAGACCCAACACAGCCAAATAAATAAATAAATAAATAAATAAATAAATAAAAAGAAGACAAGCAATTCTATCATTATTTTCCACCTGATACAACTAGTCAATAATCATTATTATGTTTGACAAATATAAGTTTTTATACAATCAAACTGAAAAGTATGTTATCAAAGTCTAAGAAGCACTTAACTAAAATTTTATTTTTCCCATTCCATCTCTCATCTCTCTAAGGTTCTGCTTATTTGCATGGTTTTTTGGTTTGTTTTGTTTAGCAAAGATATTTCTCAGGACCTTCAATCATCAGTTGTCTACTTTTCCTAGGTTCCAAATCTTCTCACCACACATATCTGCTGTAACCCACTTTCTTTTTAAGCTTACCTTTCCTTCATTCCTTCTACAAAAATTTTACTGAGCATCTACTATGGTCCAGATGACATATTAGCCACCCAAAATGTAAATATTTATTTTAGGGAGAGGGGAGATTAAAGCTATTGCCTTAGAAAGTTCTCTATGAGTAACTGGAATTAATGAGATTATTTATCTTTCAGTAGTAGATATTCTGACAGGCACATTTCATGATTCAAATTTCACTTTCCAAGCATTGTGCAAGCAATTGTACATCATGTAAATATTTGGTTCAATTTACATTTTTGGTTGGTGTTGGCATTTGTCTGTGTAGCTTTCAATCTGTTTATGCATATGCCATTCACATTAAGCCTTCAGAGGTTGAGGGATCTGTTTATATTTAACTTAGATGTTCACAAACCAGCAAGCATTCATACCAAACCAGATGGATGTTTATTGAGTTATTTCAATAATTATAATATTCCCTTAAGTTCTTAATATATAAATGTCTGTATTTTAGTGCACTTCCAGCCAAATATTCTTCTCAACACCAGCTACATTATCATGACAAGCTTAAGACAGGCATTGCCTAGGGACCAAAATTATGCTGATAGCTACTCCTTTTTGATACGGACAGTAGATTTATTCATATGTTCATCCATATAGCTTTTCACCCTGGTCCCTAACCAGGCTGTAACAAATGAGGAGATCCTTGCCAGTTCCTGTTTGGCAGATCCGTGTGGCTTAGGATCATTGGTCTAGCATTTGAGCAATGAATGCCAGAATTACCTAAAGAATTGAGAACATACAGAAAACCTCCTGGGCTTCCAAACATTGATTGAGTGTATTTGTTGATAGAATACGTTTAATTATTCTGAGCATATTTTAAAATTGTCCCAGTGTGGTAATTTTCTCTATTGGCATGTAAAATCTTGACATGTATAATTTTCTTTATTGGTATGTATAGTTGTTACTAATATAAATCATGTGTATCTTGTTGGACATTGAGGTGATATAAACCTTTTTAAGTTCCCAGAGATCCCTAAAGAATAAAGTATTTTAGTAAAATTTAAGCCAACACAATCACCGCTTTCAGAGATCTGTGGTATCTATGCTTTTCATTGTTCTTTTTGGGGTGGGGAGGGGGATCTGGACGACTTAACTTTTCCTTTGGAAAAGTTATGGTTGGTCAAACACCAGATAATCCAAATAGGAAAATTATCATGTATAGTACAATTTACAAAACAATAGGATAACTCTGTCAAGTCTGTTTTTAATTGAGTGGTTATCCTTCCAATAAAATATATATATATATATATAAATCAGAGAAAGACCATTACTTTGGGTTAAAAAAAAGGATGGCAATTTATCTTCTGACCAGACGATTCTTACTGATTCTATTTGGAGTGTATTTTTCTTACCAATTCTCTGTGGATGAGGAATTGTATTAGCCCGTCATTCACATAATACACATAAAACACTGTTGTAAGGAACATCCTTCAACAGCAGCACTGTTTCTCAATCTAGTGGCCCAGTCCCCCTGGGGGGTTGCCTGGGTGGCAGTTAAATAGTTGCTATGACCCCTGTACTCAAGGGTTTCTAATACAATTGCCCAAAGTTTTGAGTGATGACACTGAGTACCTCTAGCGAAGGTGGTACTTTACAGGTGAGGGCATCAAAGTCAAACATTCCTGAGCCCTGCAGTTCCTCTGAGATAAAAATGCTTTCTCCGTTTCAGACTATGAAAGATGAACATGGATAGGGAGAAAGCCTGAAGAAATCAGCTAGTAAATGTAACATAGATTATTTGTTTTCTTCTCTTGTAGTAAACCATTGGGATGTATAGATAAAAGAATAAAACGAAACGTCATCAAACTAGTTGTGGGTGTCTTTTTACACCTATATTTTTATCACTGCTATTGAGTGCATACCTGTTTTAAACAAGCATTTTTAGTAATTATTTTTAATTTATTTTTAAAAATTTTTTTTAAAATTTATTTATGGCTGTGTTGGGTCTTCGTTTCTGCGCAAGGGCTTTCTCCAGTTGTGGCAAGCGGGGGCCACTCCTCATCGCGGTGCGCGGGCCTCTCACTATCGCGGCCTCTCTTGTTGCGGAGCACAGGCTCCAGACGCGCAGGCTCAGTAATTGTGGCTCACGCGTCTAGTTGCTCCGCGGCATGTGGGATCCTCCCAGACCAGGGCTCGAACCCGTGTCCCCTGCATTGGCAGGCAGACTCTCAACCACTGCGCCACCAGGGAAGCCCTATTTTTAATTTTTATGGATGCATTTTAAAGTCATTCATCCCCAAAAGTTATATAGGTTGAACACCTCACAAATAAAGTTGACAAGAAGATAAATTAGAAAAAATATTTGTAATATATGTAACAAAGTGTTAACATCCATAATATAACAGTAGTGTTTATGAGTGCTTCCTATGCAATGGGCACAGTTCTCAGGTGGTTTACAGGTACTATTTCATAACAACCCCAAAGGACGGTTCTATTATAATTGTCATTCAAGGGAAAGGTGGTTAAATTACAGGTAACAGGTGACAGAACCTGAACACAAGCAGCATATGAACAGTGCCTGTACATGAACCCAGGAAGTCTGAATACAGAGTCAGTCATCTTGCCATCTCCATACCCTAAATCGGTTTTATGAATCAATAAGGAAAAGATGAACTTCTCTTTAGGGGGGAAAAAGGCCAAGCGTATGAACTGGTGATTCCAGAAAGAAGGAATACAAACAATTCAAAGAAAAAAAGGAAAATCCCACAGATAATGCAAATTCCCATCATATGCACATTGCTGTGCTGTGAATAGGTTACAGGTTTGCCCAGACACTGGCCTGTCTGGAACCTTTGGGTGATTGCCTCTGACAGCAAGGATCCTCATCCACTTTCCTCAGCGTGCCACAGAGATACAATATTCTAGGTGCTTTATGACACGGAAAAGTTGGGAAGTTCTGATTAACATCTTTGATTTTCGACTTCCTTTTGTACAAATGCAGATAGTATAGGAACTGCCTCCTCACAGCACTGCTGTGAAATGTAATGAAAAAATGTCTGTAGGGCACTTAGCAAAGTGCTGGACACATTGTAACCACTCAAAATTAGCATTACCTACTTTAGGCTGAGCCCTGTATGATGCCCAGTAGCCAGTTAGCAGTCGTGAGAAATACTTTATCCCCCTTTTCCCACCTGCCAAATGCAGCTGGTATATGCTACCCCACTATTCACTAGAGGAATTTTAATTAAATTGGTACAAGGTAGGCATTATAAAATATGTGGAAGAACTAGTCTAACTGCAGGCCTGTACCAGCAAAACTCTGAGTTGGACACTTGCTCCTGTTCCTGTCTCCCAGGTCATGGTGAAGAAGGTACTTTCCCATCTCAAACTCTACAGAGTAAATATTTATATATCACACAACAAAACTACAAAAGCTACTGACTACATCCTGCAGTTTGTAATGCGCCAAGATGCGGATCCTATGGAAAAAAACTTATCGAAGCATCTACACGTTTCATACTCTGCCATTTTAGTAACAGACACATGTGTGATCTACCAGATAGCTTGCTTTGAGCCTTGATCATTGAACATTCCCCTGCTCTCTGGAAGGAAGAAGTGTCATGATGGACAGTAACAAGGGGAGAGAAAAGGAGACATTAAGTCAAATCCGAAAGAAACAAATATAAAATGATATGACAGCAACAATTTGTGAGTCAACAGGAAAGCTTGGTACAGTGAAGTGCAGTGAATCAAAATGATCAAATGATTTTATTGGTTTCATTTTATTAGTCAGATCTATTACCGTATTTTTTATGACCAGGGAAAAACAAAATAATTATAATTGGTTTATTAAGGCAGATCTCAGTGGAAAGTACACCCCTGAGTCCTTGATGCCACTCCAGCCAAGCCGTGCCCACTACCCTTTGACTGAAAATACTTAGCCTCCCAATTCATCCACTCCTCATGGGGAGGCCGGTGGATGCTGCAAACAAAGGTTTCTCACAAAAGGACTTCACAACATCCAGAAAAAAATAGAGTGTGACCTATTGTATTTAAAAAGCACTGGAGATGAGCGCTGCTCAAAGCTAAGTGGAAAAAAAATCTTAATTTATCTTTAAGCCCCAGACTGTAAATATACTGCCAGCACTCACAGCAGAAGCCTTTCTCACACTACTGCCCTCTTTCGTAAGCCCATGAACCTCACCTGGAGTAATCACATGCTCAGTGGGAGAGAAGGGGCTCAGTTACTGTGATAGCTAATTCCTGGGCCTCCCCTCAGCAAAGACAAACAGTCATTATAAGCCACTCCAAATTATAGATGGGTGCTCTGTGATACAGACTGCTGTAGTCAGGGCTGAGACAATTACCAAATGAAAAAAATATTATTATTTTAAGAAATCTAACATTTTAATACAATGTGAAAAATGATGAGGGAATAATAAATGGAGTACATGAAAAGAACTAATAATAAAAAAGAGCTTGGTGAGAAATCCCGCTGTCATATTTGCATTTACCCTGAAACTAATGCCATGCACATTTCTGAATGCAAATAATTCACGAGGGGAAGCAAAATGAGGATGTTAATAATCATTTTTCCCTTAATGAGAAGCTGTTCTTTGACTGAAAGGTGCTTTAAGATGGACCAAGTGAGGCTTAACAAAAGAGTTCCTTTTGGGGGGAATGCGTAAATGAAGGCAGTTGCGTTTCATTCTGGGATTTCAAGGCAGCAGCATTAACATTATCATCACAAATATTATTTCTACATTTTTAAATAATAAAAATTCACCCTGTCAATGTAAAAATTCCTCCTTGTACTGACTTTAGCTCAAAGTGTGATTTCTTATGGGGTTTCCAGGTAATAAAAACATCTTTCAGTATTACTTTTAGTCATGCAGAATTCTAGTTCTCTTCATAATAAGAACTAATGTTAAATGATTCCTTATTATTGGCCAAGTACTGTACTAGGGGTTTGACAAGGGTCACCTCACCTTAGAACTGATGAAACTCCCAGAGACGGATGAAATTTATCCAAGGATACCAGCGAGTACGCGGAATTTATTTAAACTCAGGAGACCAAACTGCCCTTTCCACCTTGAAAGCTACCACCGCTTTTGATATTACGAACAGACCCAAGCGGTCTCAGCAACAACCTGTGAAGAATGACACATAACGACATCTGCACACAGGGGAAGCCTAGAGATGCTGTTCTCTTCAAAGTGAGCTTAGAGTTGCTTCTGTCTCCTCTCTCTCTCTCTCTCTCTCTCTCTCCCTCTCTCTTCCTTCCATAGTAGGCTGCTAAGTAAGGGAGAAAAATGCCCAAAAGACAGGGAAAGTTTTAGAAAACCAGCCTCAATTATCCATTTGTGGCTCTATATGCACCTCCCTCAGTGTGATTCCCAATCAATGGCCTGACTACCTACAGTATTTCCATGGTAGAAATTTATACAAATAGCTTTAGAAGAGTGGTATAGTTTTTCCCTCCAGAGGAAAAGGCAGTCATACTTACTGCCTATTATAAAAGATTTGTTTCCTCAGCTCAGGATTCCTCCCCTATAATGCAGCTTACTGTGTGTGCCAGTGACACCGGGCCCTCTTTTCACCCTCCTGTAGGAACTGAGACTCAGGAAAATGCTGAGGGCTACTGTTATTAATGTGAGTAATAAAGTCCTTTGTCTCTGTCTGAAGTCTTCTACCAACATCCATGAAACCATAGTAGGCTAACTTGTTAGCTTGCAAGGAAGGTAAAGTCTCAGACACTTCGTAGTTCCTGACAAGATCCATATTGGAATCATGGTTCTTTTGTTAACCAATTATTTGATGTTCAGAAAGTTACTTAAACTCTCTAAGCCTCGGTGTACTCAGCTGTCAAGAAAGGCCAGCCTTAAGAGTTTAACTGCTATACGATATAATATATATTATGCTATATAACATATGATACATGCATTAGCACCATACCCAGGCACAAAGTATGTGCTCAACAAATTTGCCTACTATGGCTCTTATATAATGAAGAAATTACTTAGAATGTGGAACCAAATTTTAGCCACTTTTCTGTATGGCCTCAAAAAAGTCACTCAACTCACCCAGGACTGGATTCTCTCCTCTGTAAAATGAGACAAGTAGATGAGATGATCTCTAAGATTCCTCCTGGCTTTAAATTCTGAAACTTTGTTCCAGCTTCTTCTCACCATCTTCCTTCTCTCCCCTTAAAAGAAGGTTCTTTCATCAAATTTTTCCAGAGGTAACACATCAAGCACAGGGCCTGATTGGAGTTAGAACCAAGCCTCAACTTTGACTCACAAGAGTAAAGTCTGGCTGCTGCAGGAGAGGGAGTTGCTTTGCTAAGGGCAGCTGAAGACAAAGCTAGTACTAGTGTTGTTGGTAAACCAAAAGAGTCTTACTAATTTTAGCCTTTTCTCTCTAACCCACACCCAGCTGGCTTTCAGTTTCAAACCCAGCTTGCAGTTTAAGCAAGGGCAGAGACAGTGGAAATGTAGAGGAAGGTTTGAATATCCGAAATAATAAAGTAGAATCAATCATTGGACTTGTTGCCTAATTCGATATGGCATGTGAGCAAGATGATGAGAGACTCTAGTTTTTAAACCCAGCTCTGCATACAGCACACTGTGCAGCCAGATTAATCCATTGACTCTCCCTAGATCTTGGTGCCTTCACTGGTACTGTGAGGACACCGGATTAGATGATTCCTGAGGTCCCTTCTGACTTTGTAATTCTATAATTAACGATCGTCACGAACACTTCTCATTGCCCTAAATAATCTATCTGAATAAATGACTAAATTTATCTTAACTGCAGGCAGAGAAATCAAATTAAGTGACAGGAAGTTTTAGACTGTACATAGCCAGGAGTGTGTAAGTAAAGAGCTACAACTGTCAATGTCGATCTAGAATCTACATTAGTCCCAATGTATGTCCCAGCCAAAGATATGTCAGTTCTGGATGATGATGGACAAGCTTATGTGCATCTGAGTATTCCACTCTTGACCTACTTATCCATATCGTGTGGATCTTCCAACAGCAGCGATGATGCCCTTGCTCATTTCCACCCATAGATGCCTACATTGTTCTTCTTGGACCCAAGACATATGCTCATCAGACAACCAGCTAAGCTAGGGCAAGCATCTGGAAAGGTATCAAAAAGCACAAAGCAGATCAGTCAATCATTAAGCCCCAACAATTATCTCATTAGTGACCATCCTTAATCAAGCAACATCAGAAAAATACACCACTTTGCAATAACTGCAATGGAAAAAAACAGGTTTCTCCCCACAGCACATCACTGATATTTTTATTTTAACATTTAGCAATATACATACTTTTTAATAACTCTGCCATGACTAAGCTGATTTATTCTGGACTATATCATTTTTATCTTTGCACCTACCCCTGTTAATTCATCATACAGTGTTTTAGAGTTTAGCATACCTGGTTTTAAATTCTGAGTTTGCCATCTGTTAATTGTGTGACTTTGGGCAAGTTACTTAACCTCTCAGAGCCTTACTTACTTGTCTGTGCAATTAACATAATAATACGTACCTCACAGAGGGGTTGTTAGAATTTAATGAGGCAGCTTTTATTTCATCTTTTTATTGAATGAAAGATTCTTTAAATTCTATAGTGCTTTACAATTTTCAAAAGTTTCACACACTTGATTTCATAAAATCTCATAATAAGCCCTTTTTCCCCTACCTCTATAATGCCCCTCCCCCCCGCCCTCTACCCACTGGTAACCACTAGTTTGTTCTCTGTATCTGTGAGTCTGCTTCTTTTTAGTTTCATTCACTAGTTTGTTGTATTTTTTAGATTCCACATATAAGTGATATCATACAGTATTTGTTTTGTTCTGTCTGACCTATTTCACTTAACATAATGCCTTCCAAGTCCATCCATGTTGCCACAAATGGCAAAATTTCATTTCATTCTTTTTTATGACTGAGTAGTACTCCATTGAGTGTGTGTGTGTGTCTATATATATATATATATATATATATATATATATATATATATAAATTTCTACATATTTGTGACCTCCAATGTCCATAGACAGGAAGACTATATATATATATATATAATGCCACATCTTCTTTATCCATTCATCTGTTGATAGACACTTAGGTTGCTTCCATATCTTGGCAATTGTAAATAATGCTGCTATGAACATAGGGGTACATGTAGCTTTTTCAAATTAGTGTTTTTGTTTTTTTCAGATATATACCCAGGAGTGGAATTGCTGGGTCATATGGTAGCTGTATTTTTAGTTCTTTGAGAAACCTCCATACTGTTTTCCACAGTGGCTGTACCAATTTACATTCCCACCAACAGTGTAGGAGGGTTCCCTTTATAAGACAGCTTTTCAAGTGTCGGGTGCATTGTCTGACATACAGTGAGATTTAATATATTGTAGTTTTTGGTATAGCAGATCATCAATAAATATTTATTGAGCTATAGTTATGATTTCTTGATTGTTTATTGTGTACCAGGCCCTAGGTTATTACCTTATACAAAACTATATAATAGAGGTACTATTATGAGCCTCATTTCAAAAAATGAAGGACATGAGAAGAGAAAGTTGAAATGAAATGCTGCCAGAGGCCCAACAGTCAGTAAATAGCAGAACCAGAATTTAAACTCAGGTATTCTAGCTCCAGAGCACAAGCTACAAATAGCACACAATATCACATCCAAATAAATGAATGATTTGGTTTCAAATAAAGTTAGGGAGCCAGAAGACACTAACAGATGATGTATTATGTCCTTTAATCTTAAAACAAGTCTCCATGTCTTTATATAGAACTAGATGTAGACCCACATTTATTAAATTTCTATTACTAGTTTTCAAAGTCCTCAAGAGAAGACACATTCTGAGTAATCTATTCCACTAATTATCAAACAATTATTTCCACATGTTTGTGACCTCCAATGTCCATAGACAGGAAGAATAATTAGAAAGTTCATTATATCTCCTTTGGTTTGTATTCAATTTCATAAAAACATAGTTAAATATCATGTAAATAGGTTTTTCTCTGTAAAAGTATCAGTTGCACTGGTCCCTGGTAGAAAAGAATGAAATGTAAAATTCTCACTTACAGATAGAACTTAAATACAGCTTTCTTATGAATAACCTTTATAAAGGATACTGAATAAAATCTTTTCAGTAAAAAATATCATATTTTTAACAGAGTTTGTTTGAAAAATTCATTTGCAAATAATGCTTTGTAGTAAATTGTTGGCCCTCTTCCTACATTTTAAAGCTTTTTCTTTTGTCTTTCTTTAAGATAGAGCAAAATGTGTTATAAATCTCCATACTGTAACAAATATATTCCAATGTAATTATTCAACCACTGGAAAAACCTTTTCATGCTTTAGGTTAACTAATAAAACTACAATTTAAGATGCAGTGTCATTCATCATTCTCAAAACAAGAAAAAAAAAAGAAAAAAGTGAGTTCATTGTTCTCACTGTTTTATGGAAGAGAAACTAAAACAAGGAAAAGAAAAGTATTTGACCAAGATCTAAAAAGAAATAAACACAATAAGGTGGGCCTGGCTGCTCATTGTCTCATCTAAGCCTGCAGAAGGAACAAATCTAAAAGCTGTGGAATGATTCAAATAAAACAGAAGTTTCTTTCTCACTCACAGAACAGGCTAAGACAGATGCTCCTGGTTGGCAGGCAGCCTTCCACATGGTAACTTAGAGACCCAGGCCCCTTCCAACTTGTGGCTCAGCTATCCCCTAGCACCTCATCATGACCAGTTTGCAGCAGGCAGAAAGGGAAACAGAGTGGAGGTGGACATACCCTTTTTCTAAAAGACGTAGAATTAGCACATATAACATCCATCACATTCACATTCTATTGACTGGAACTCAAACATATTGCTACACATCAGTGCAAAGGAGGTTGGGAAATATGGCCTAGCACAGGAAAAATAAGAAATAAGATTTGATGAACAGCTAACAGTCTGTCCCATACTTTGTGTGTTCTATTCAATGTCACTACAAAGTTGAAAGAATTCAGACATAGACAATTTCTGAGGAGTCTTCCATTAGATCTTTTAAAACATATCCCAAATCCTAGAATATTCCAAGCAATAATTTAGTTATTGTGTAATAATACAATATAAGGTAACTGGGATCAAAATCCTTTTTCTCTTTCTTCCACACAAATAAAGAACCTTTTTATTTTGGGCAATTTTTGCCAGAGTTCTCTTTTATAAGAGTAATAATACTTAAAAATCTGGGAATTAGAAATGTTATTTAAAAGTATTCTGATCCATTGTCCTACATTCAGGAAGGTCAACACCTACACCGTTCTATTTTAATGAAAACACTTTTTCAAAGATGTGGAAAGGAGATTCCAGCAAGTCTTTGGATGCCCAACAACCCACACAGTCAGGAAATTCTTCCTTGTTGCCAATTTAAATTTGTTATCCTATAGCTTAAGCTCAGTTCCTTTGGATTTTTCTTAGACATAAAAAACAGATGTTCTTTTATCCCTAGTATATTATACATTCCCACATTTCTATATTTAGCCTTGTCCTTAGCAATATGAATAATCCCAGAACCTTTTCCCCACAGGTACCATGGCCAAACCCTTTAATTGTATTTATGACTCTCGTTAGAAATCTATCCAACTTTTCCATGTTCCCTTTAAGTTGTCATGGTCCAGAATGAGATTCTCATAATTTAGCCTATTTTTGTAAGTACCTGTTCTATGAGAATATAGCATACAAAGAGTAGAGAGCAAAATGAATCTAATTCCCAAGAAAATGATATTCTATCAACAATAAAATAGAATCTCATCACTATATTTTGTCTTTCTCTTGCCAGTTACTGCTTTCACATTTGTCATCCCCTTAGGCAGAAGTCTTGGCTCACAACCCAAGTTTCCAGTTACAGAACTGGCAAAGCCACATAACTCCCTTCTCAACACATCCTTATCTCAGAAAAGTCAACACTTTTCCCCATAAATGTTGGGAATCTTTCACATGTTCACAAGCAAGATACTTAAAATATTTCACATTCAAATAGCCCCTTACAGTTTGAAAAATGCTCTAACACGTGTGTTCGCAATGACTCTTTACAGTAACCCTGTGAGGTAAATTACACATCTTCATTTGGAAGATGAGGAACCTCAGAACTAGAGGTTAAGTGGTTTGCCTAACATCACATAGGAATAAGTGGCAGCTGTGGATCACTAATTCAGAGCATCTATCTCCAAATCTAGTGCTTTTGCAGAATACCATATAGGGGAACAGTTTCTTTCTTTGTGTTTCAATCTACTGCCTAAGAATCCTAACAGAAATAAATAATTCTTAAAAAGGATGTCATGTAAGTTACATCAATAAAAATACCTGATTTGAAAGGTATCTCATATTACTAAAAGAAGGTGCTGAAATATAACTTCAGTGTTGTAAGACTGATTTTTCCTTCAATGATTTCATGAAATATTGGCTTTGACCATGGTTCAATAAGAGTTTGTGTGTATTCTTGGTGGGGGGGGGGCGGGGGGGCCAGGGGGGAACAGTGTGTTTGCTACATAGTAGATGCTGAATAAATGTGCGTCTGAGCAAAACATCATTATTAGTTATTCTTATGTAGTTTTTTGTGGAGTTTAGCTGGATTCTTCAAAACTCGGTCACACTGCTCACGTGCTCATGAGAAGAAAATACCACACAAGCAAATATTTATTAAATAAAGACAACTAACTTGTCTAACTGTATGAATCTTTTTTTTAATTAAGGTATTTAAGGTGTGTGTGTGTGTGTGTGTGTCTTTTCAGAAAAAAACTGTTGAGACATTAAAATGCATTTTATAAGACTTTAAAAACACTTAATATTTAGCTTAAGCTTCCAGGGCAAATTAATTTCATACATATATTTCTGGCTTATTTTTAAAGAAAATCAAGTTTATTAATTTGGAATTTTTCAGGTATTTTTCATCATCCCTCCAATATGCCTCAATAATACCATTATTATCCATTAATCTCCTATTCAAGTGAGAGTAATGGTAATTAAAGTAAACCAAACCTCACTTATCCCATGTTTGTGTAAGTTTCTTTGGCTGCTTATTTGAGTTAAGAAGCATATATGATTTTCAAAGACTCTCTCCCTACTATACATTTGATTTAATAAAATTCTTTTTGGAAAGTTTCTGATATCAGGTAAGTTTTATCAATAAAAATTTCCTTTTTCTCATTGTGTTAAAAGATTCACAACTACAGAATTTCCTTTCCAGGATATATGGGACTTTAAATCTTTAACCACTAATAGATTTTCATTTTCTCTTGTGTACTCTGGGCAATGCATATTTTAATTATGTTTATATGATTTATCTTCGGATTCTTGCTTGGAAATAAGTCTAGAAGTAGATATCGTATGTGTGGTATTCATTTTTAATCTAATCATATGGCAAACTTATTAGCCTAAAAGAGAGACATTTAATTTTGCAACATAATTTCACATTTAATTCTGAATTGTTTGCTATATTTAGCTTTTGTCTTAATTAGAAGTAAGTCGGAAGTAATTCTAGAAGAAGATGAATAAAGTTAGAATTTTTTTCATTACTTCACACAAAGAAAAACTTACAAACCATACTTTTGCCAGTATGCTGTTATCACATTATTGCTTCTTCTGCCACTTTTTATTTAATTAAAATACTATAATTTTAACAATAGCCTAAATTTTTTAAATAGGGCACTTATGTCTTTCAAGTGTTTGTTAGCATTATTTATTTTGTGCTAAAATGTATGTTTTACCCTAAAAATATATGTTTTAACCCAAGTTTTATACTAACAGTGAAAGAATGGAATAAATCACGAGAGGTTTTTCAACCAGAAAAAGAACGTGCTTTGAGTTTCACAAGATATTCATTTCAAGCCTTAACACCCTTAACTGGACTTTTCAGGGCAGGTTAATATTTGCAACCAAAAGTCTGTCATTGAGTGAAGAGATTGGCTTTGATGGAAATAACATGGGCAACAGGACTGTCTAGCTAGATGTTGAATATAGTATCACACTTACAGAGTTTGCTATATGGAAATCACCTTCCTCTTTCATTTTGGTTGCTCTGTCCTTGGGCACCTGTCATTTAACTTTGGGTCCCTCACAACTTGGAAGTTAAAGAAGATAACACAGAAGAATGATGCTGGAACCAAACTTCTGCAACCAGGGAGTAATAGATCATAGAGTTATCATGCCAAATGACAATTACACTATATTTGCTTATGGTTCTGCCACAATAAGCTTATGCAAGGAGTGGTTAGGGATATTCACTGGTATCTATGCATTTCTATCTAGTAAAAGCACTGGTATCTGAAAACTAAGTCAATGTGTACCACATTCACTAATTAAGCAACACTGTTTCAAGTTCTGTCATTTAATAATTAACTCTTATGGAAGCTATAATTTCTGAGCCAAAATCATGGTGCAAAACTGTTACAGATGCAGTTACAGTTGTTTTTCTGTAAATCAATGTTTAGCATGACTTGCTGTTGAAGGGAGAAATGCCTGCAAATTAATAGATTTAGTAAAAGAACTTTTTTTTAATCTTTTCACTTCTATCTCAATTAGAAATTAGAGAAAGGTGGAGATGGAAAATAGGAAATATAGGAAGTGGGAAGAGAAATACCAGAGTATTGGTGCCTTCCTTTCCAAATAGCAAAACAACATGGGCTTATCCTCAGCAATTTATAAATGAATGTAAATAAATAACTATTAATGATGGAGCTACATCACAGATGATGTGGAAATTGTAATTAACTTTACTGTCATATAAGTGACAGATTATAGAGACCCTTCATCACCTTGGAGATTTATGGAGCAAAACGCCTGTGTATAATTTAGTAAATACGTGTAGTTGTAGAGGAGACCTACCATATGTTAATTAGGAGTTAATTGCAAGGAGAAAAAAGGAGATTGCAACAGGAGAAAAAAGATATATCCAGAGTAGGTAAACAGAGAAAATAAAGAAAAGGTCAGGATGGGAATTTGGCTAATTGAAGAAGGAGGCATGTTGGTGGAGGACAAGATGAAGTAGAAAACTATTTTTCACAGAAGATTTTTCACAGAGGATATCCAGGTATGTCATCTGTAAAGCCTGCACCTTTGCTTGTAAGCAGGTTAGAATACATAGTCCTCCCCCAGCTTTTGTTTTGGATTCATAACCTTTTGATTTTGATCAAATAACAAATCACTCCATGTGCTAACGAATACTGTACTAGGAATCTAAGACCAATGGTGTCTAGAAAAGCCCTAGATTTCCTAAGGAGAGTGCCAGCTAATTAGAAGGCAGTATGCAGAGTTTGGATAATGGTTTTAACACCTTATAGAATCAATGATGTCCCTGGGAATTGAAGCCTGAATCCTAGATGAAAATCTACTCTGGATTCACAGGCTAATGAGTTGACAAAGAAGCAGAGAAACTACATATGAAAATGAGAGTTTGGCTTCTTGACAAAAAAGGAGGGGAAGAGAGAAAAAAATCAGTATCAAATCTTCAATCCTGAAACTTAAATTGCTGCTTTGGATCTTTTCTTCTTTTTTGCCTTTCTTCTTCTTTTGATGAAAAGCTGAAAACATAAAGCACAAAGGTTTCACCAGCCCAGGAAGCAGATTCACGGCCTAAGTAAGTCCCTGAAAAATTTCCAGGTTCCCATTCTTCTTTAACACTAGAAGAGGCCAGACTGGGGGCAGTCATTTCATGAAAGCCTTAGATCTTTGCCACACTACTCACATTGTGTGGGAAAAGAGCCTTGGCCAGATAAAGGATTCTCGTTAATTTATAATGGTGATAATGTTTTTCATTCAGCATGCAAGATGTACACAGATGGGCCTTATGGTTCTTCATTTCCACCCTACAAGACATCGAGTGCAATGCTTTGCACTGGATTCCTGGTGGGAGAGGTAGAAAGGAGATTTTTCATGCTCCTTACAGAAGCTGAAGGATAATAACTCAGGAAGAGTCACTTAACAGAGTTTAGGGAGCATTGGTGGCCACTTCATTGTTCTTCTCACAGCAGGCTAGAGGGCAAAAGTTTATCAGAAGAGGAGAAAAAAACCTGAGGGTTAACTGGAACTGAATAGAATTTCAAATATGCTTCAATAAAATTTTCTCTTGGACTTTAATTCTAGTCATTGATTTTGATTCTTCTAAAAAAAATTAAATGATGTCTTAAATATGGCAGTCCTTTTGTATCCTTCTTTCAATCACAAACCTTTGACTTTGGGCATTGTTAATAACATTAAATATTAGACTTACATTGTTAGCTTAATAGTAAGTGGAAAGAATGGCTTTGTAATTTTATGATTTTTCTCACTCAAGCCTTTTCTTTTAATAAGTCAGCTTAAAAATTCAAGAGACAGTCTAATATTAGGGTACTTACTAGAGGAACTACTCATCCAAACCAGTGCAAATCATTTAAAATTTCGAAATTACTGAGTTCTACTGAGTTTATCCTTAAAAATTCCTGAAATGCCACTTAAAATGGGTGTTAATTAGGCATACAATATCTTAGGTTTCCTAAATATTGCAAGCCAGTTTTTAAATAACATTTGAAAATAAACCCAATAGAATTGTCACTACCCTTCTATAGAACCTTCAACCCTCTATCAAAAAACCTTTACACTAGGTTGTTTATAATATAAAATTAACTGTGTTGAATTTTTACATCTAATTTAGCAATATATTGTTAGTAAGAGTTTCTTAATATCTATATTTTTGAGGTTTTGTTTTTGTTTTTGTTTTACTTTGAGAATTTCTAACTTTTTTTCCCTAAAAAAACTGGAATCTACAGGCTTCCCCTTGCATATCTGTGAAGTCACAGAAGCTGGCCTAAAGTCATGGGTCCTTTGTAGTCTGAGGTCCTCTCTATTCAAATCAGTTTCATAAGAAATGGTTTAAAGTTAAAAAATAGTCACATAATAGCTTATAGAAAGGGTTTAGGTATATTCAGTGGTTTATGTGCAACACTGTAGAAATATTGGTAACAGAAAAACAAGTCAATCTGAGCAAATTTATGTATAAACAGCTTTCATCTTGTAAAAGGAAGAAATTTCTATATTTATGTCCATTTATATTGATTAATCAATATATATTTTTATATATAATTATATTTTGATATATATTATATATTTTTAATATATAATATATATTTTTACATATATAACATTGATATTAATCCATTTCTATTGATTAATCAATATAAATAGATAAAATGGGTAGCACCATTTCTGTAACAAAGATTATTAGTTATCTATCAATATCCACTCTCTCCTTTTTTGATAATAGGACTGGGTTAAGCTTGGCAAACATCCTTTTGGTTACACTCTATGTATATAGAATAGACATATTTTACAGTTAGTATGGCCATTTGACTAGATTGCCTAGATTCTAGGTAATAGGATGAGAGCCTTCTCCCTAAAAAGGACAATTCATGTGCTCCCAGGCCCTTTGGTCTCTCTGGTTGGGAAATTATAACAACTGGACCAGCCACTGTGGACCCCAAGAAGACAGCTATACATTGAGAGTGGCAGCATCTTACTGTTACAGCAGGCAAGTAGCTAGATATGAGCAGAGAATTGGGGGCAGGGGACAGGTGGCAGGAAATCACACAGCTTGTAAACAGCGGGGGTCCACGGGCAAACAAAGAAAAGCAGGGACCTCCAGACTAACAGGAAACCACACATTTTGGGTGATGAGTATCCTGGAGGCAGACAAAGAAAGGTGGGGAAAGGCAGGAATCTCCTGCATACATATGTAACCTGTTGCTCATTACAATAGAATTAGCCTTGCAGACAAGAAGTATCCATCATGCACCACGCCATGACACTTCTGATCTAAGCACAATAAGGACAAAAATCCCTCCCCCCCCTCAGGAAGATAAAGCTGGATGAAACTCAGGGAATGGAACCCCCAAACCCCTCCTTGCCCAGTGAATATTCTGCCCCTTCATTTGTATGCCCCTCATAACCGGCTTGCCAAAGAAACCCAGGGCAGAGGCTCCTCACCTGTCTGCCCCCTCTCCCTCTGAGAGCGTATTCTTGCCTAAATAACCCTCACTTTACTTTCTTAACCTCCCTGTCTCGTCTCCGAATTCTTTCTGCAATGAGGCAAGAACCTTAATTCACCGGGAACATTACCAGCCTTAAATCACAAAACTCTAGATTGTTCTAAGAGAAATAGACAATTCTATCATTTTAAATCACTATTTTGGATTCTCTTTGTTACAGCATTTTAGCCTGTACCCAATTTAACACAGTTCCTATTAAGGAGAAAAAAAAATGGTGGGAGTGGTTATGAAAGATACTCAGCAAGTGAGAAATTGCATATGGCTGGATCTACCAAACAATTTTATGACAAATTTAACCATAGCTAATATATGTCTACTTACTCCACACAAAAATGGGAATACGATCATATGTGGTTTGATGAACTCCTCTATAAAAGTTTTTAAAACTCTAATTCCAATTACCTAAGTTGTTTTCACCTACCAAAATTAAAGAACAGTGTTTCATCTTCTAATTAGCTATTCATGTCAACAGTTCTTGATGTTAGTACAGGAAATAATAGACTAGAGGGGAAAAAAAGCAGGGTTAAAATTTTCTTCACCTCTATTATACCTGCCCTAATACCAATTCCAAGAGTGAAAGGTACCATGCCTTAACTTATAAGATTTTAGACTAAGTTCAGTAGGTTTCCATGATGTATGTGAAAGTTTTTTGAAAAATAAAAAGAATACAACACACTATCAAAATATAAAGGGTTATTATTACTATCATTATTATTATCCAGAGTGTTTTATTTTTTTCTTTTTCAAATTGTGGCAGCTACTGACCTAAAGCTTGAGAGCTGAAATAGAGAGAGGAAAAGAGATACATAAAAAAGAAAGAAAAGAATATTTCTGAAGTTAGTAGAATAATTATATTTCCAAAATGTCTGAATTTAGGATTTAGGTTTTAAATGCTTTACCATCAAAAAAATTCATAGTTACATACATACCTGAGTCATTTTGGATAAATATATGAAAGCAAGTGAAACACAAAACTCTGAAACAAGAATTATTTAATTTGACGTTAAGCAATGTGTATATTTTACCAATACTGGTTCATTTTCGAATAGAGGAGTTTGGTTTAAAAAATTATATGGCTTATAACTTTACAATCTTGATTGATATTAAATATAATTTATAGTTAAATAGAGGACTAAAACATGCATGTGATCATTTAGCTTGATTCTTTCAAAACTAAAAACAAGTTGAACTACATAGAGCCTCTTTTCATGTGTTTTGTTTAGAGTAGATGTTGGCAGGGTTTTTTTGTTTTTTTGTTTTTGTAAAGGGACAGGCAGTCAATATGTTAGGATTTGTGGGCCATATAGTCTTCATTGCTACTATGTAACTCTGCCACTTAGTACAAGATCAGCCATAGATGATATGGAAATGAATGAATATTTCTGTGTTCCAATAAAACTATTTACAGACACTGAAATTTTAATTTCCTACATTTTTCATACATCATGATATACTACTCCTCTTTTGATTTTTTTTCAAACATTTAAAAATATAAAACCAACTTTTAGCTCACAGACCTTACAAAACTGGCAATGGACCAGATTTTGTCTGCAGGCCATGATTTGTCAACCTCTGATTTAGAATGATCACAAAATCAAATCAATATATATAGATACATTTACCTATACAAGATAAATTTTAAAATTCTACCTTATTTAGGTCAATTAAAAGGGCTACAAGAGGTAATCAAAATTCATTCATTCAACAAATATTAGTGAGATCCTACTGGGTCCCAAGCAGATAATACAAATAAAGTCTCTGCCTAGTGGAAATTATAGCCCAGTTTGTAAAACAGACATTAATAAGTAACTCATGCAAATAAACTGATAATGCCCATCAACTACAATTTCTAGATTAATTCAAAACTTAAATATAGTTTTATAATAATTTAATTTCAATAATCAAAATGTTCTAATAATATGGGGAAGTTGAGGAAATAGAATAATAAAATTTTAGACTAGTAGCTCAAAGATAGAAACTGAATTTGACTTAGCATATGGAAAAATTGTATACAGTGACTCTGTATTTTAATTTTGTGACCTCATTTTAATTGATTAAGTTTCAGAATGGTCTTACATTGCATCTTCTACTCTTCCTTACCCCTTCATGATCATCCCATTTTCTCTACTTGAAGTGACCCAATGTAAAAACTTCAATTTATACTATATCCTCTGCTCTGAGAAACCATGTATCTCATGACTGAAGAAAAATGAAACTAATATGAACCCAAATTTTTATCAGTTTAATTGAAATATATAAACATATTCTTTAACCACTACTTTTTTTTGAACTAAGTTAACCCTTACAATTATGGAAGAAAAAAAAATCACATTATTTTACTGAACATATTTTCCACATGCCTTTCCTTTTTTGTAAGTGATTACTTCTTCATAAGGATAAATAATTGTTAACTTGGAGTGTCCACTGTGAAGAATACGCTAGATATACATTTAATTTTTCCAGAGCAGCTAATTTATACCTCTGGCTTTCAAATATTTTCCAAGTTCAGTAGTGTGGGGAAAAAATCATGCAGTTATATGACAGTTAACATACACTGTGTTCAAATTAAGTTTAAAATTGTTCAGAAGGATGAAAAAAATATTCGTTTAAAAATGAGGTCAGACATCAAAATAATCCATACTGGGGATATGTTAAAATAGTAGAAGCAAGGTGCACATTATATTAAGCTAAACAATGGATAAAAGAGGAAACTGACAGTGTTTTCAAACACTAAAGAGAATTCAGAAATAGAAAATCATGAAGAAAACATGTTTTTGAGTATTTTTCAAAATTGCATTTTACAGATCACTAATCCCATATAGAGTCCGCAAGGAAAAGATGTAATAGTCAAGTAATTTTGGGAAATACTAATATAATATTTCCTTCTAAAAGGATCAAAATGTGCATTAGTACATTAATCACACTGAGAAACCCTGCAGTAAGGAAAACATTAAATTTGTTTAACTGTTTCCCTAACTATTTGACCTTTGACTATTCCCACCCATCAAAATACCCTTTAACAACTGTCATATGGAAATATTTAGAGAAATCTTGCACTAGAGCAAGTCAGCAAACTTTTTTGGAAAGGGCCTAATAGGAATTACTTTAAGGCTTTGCAATCCACATAATCTCTGTAGCAACTACTCAACTCTACCTTTGCAGCATGCAAATAACTATAATTGATGTGAAAATGAAGGGGTGTGGCTATAATCCCAAAAAACTTTATTTACAGAAACACAGCAGACCAGATTTAGTCAATGGGCCATAATTTGCTAACCCCTGAACTATAGAGGCATGATCATTCTCAAAAATAGAAGCTGAAAATTCATCATCTTTATCCATTAGGGTTTGTTCCCAAGTGTCCTTTAGGGTGCAATGACTGTGAAGAGTTTCCTGAAACTTCACTGTGACATAAAAAGACTATGCAGGCAGTGATGGTCTAGTTTTATCAACTGTGCTGCATAGAGGAAAGACAGCCCAAGTACTAAGATATCTACTGCCTTCAGCTCAAAACAAGTAGATGCCTACAGCTTAGTAGATGATCTGAGATATCTGTACCCTATTTAAACAGCTATATGCCTCCAAGCAAATGCAAAAAATTAAGCTGGACATATACCTCAAAAACAGAATTAAGGTAAATATACTTATTAAGTACACTAGAAAGTTGAAAAGATGCTTCTTATGCACCTAATTTAATATTGGTTAGTGATTATGCAAGTTGCAAAATTATATTTTCATAAAGTGATATATTATTCTAGGCAAGTGACTGAATTTAAGGGGTAAATTGAATTGTCTCCTTGCATATACCTAGTGATATCTATCCTACCAAAGTTCCCATCGAAACAATATTATCATCTCATGAAAATAACCTCAGGTTACTAAAGCAACAAACAGTGATGCAAAATAGAATATTTTCCTCATTATAGTCCCTTCCTTCCTCTTAATCTGTTGCTTAGAAGCTCATATAGCTTATCAAATTAGCAAAACTGTTAACAAATATTACAGTCCTGGCTCCCAACATCAGTTTTGATCATTTTGCTCATTTTTTCAATTCTCTGGAGATTCAAAAGACCTTTGGCAATTCCATTAAATGATCTGTTATTTTTCTCAGTAAATGTCATTTCCCTAATCTAGTAATTAGTAAAAAACAAAGAGCAGTTTCCTCAGTGAATGTTGCTCGCTTTCGCTTTTTTGTGCTGGATTTCTACCATTTGCCATTTCTCACCAAAAAAAAAGGAAGAAAGAAAGAAAGAAAGAAATGAGGTTATTATTATTAATGAATAACATTTGATTAGGTTGTTTGATCTTTGATTAAACAATTTTGCAGATTTCCATTACCATACCTACAAAGATCAGCCCAACTGTTTTAATGAATATTGATGTCTTCATATAATGACAAAACCCTTTATTCTCTGGCTACTGAATTACTAGGCAGTGATCAAAAGAAAACATGTGATACACACTAAACAGAAATCCTTAATTTTCACAGAACTAATTTCTGATGAAGGATATAGGTCAATAGTTTGTATTGTGTGATCATAATTACATCAGGATAGAACTTAATAAACAGAAGATTTTCTAATTATTCAGAATTTAGGCATAAATGTTAATAGCTAAATTCATACAGAAAGAATTAAGATCTAATTTCTACAGTATTCAGTTTTTCAGTGGATTGTCCATGTCACCAGAATCTTTGGCTTGCCCTACAAGGCCTTTCCTTATACGGCTAAAATGTATCATTCTGTTGCCAAACTCCACCTTTACCACCACTCCCTCCAAGCCATCTTATGCAATGCTACCAGCATACCAAGTTACTGATTGCTACTTAAATATCCCATCCTGGCTAGTGCTCCTGTGAGGTTGCACATGCTTTCCCACTTATCTAAAACAACCTTCTCCACCTCATCTACACAGTTAATGGCTACCCTTAAACACTCTGCCCAAACATTTTTTCTTCTATTCATTCATTTATTCAGAAGCATATGGACCATGTCCAACGTGCAGGTGCTGTTTAGGCACTGGAGAGACAAATGATGAACAAGATGGTCCCTACCCTCAGGGAGCTTACATCTAGGATAAGGAACACAATAAACAAATGCATGAATAAACAAGATACTTATAAATTGTGAAAATGGCTGGGATGGAAGTAAACGGGGTGATGTGAGAGAGGATAAAATGTGGGGAAGCATAACTTTAGATAAAAGGTGAGGGAAGGACTCTCCGCAGAACTGACATTCTAGCTGAGACCTGAAGATGAGAAGGGGCCTGGCCAGTGTGATTGGAGCGTAAAACCATGGTGGAAAGAGATGAGGTTTCACTCCCTAACTTCTCGATCCCGTCCTCCTGAAGTCAGTTCATCAGCAACGTTTTTCATAACAGCACACGTTATGATGATATGCTTGTCTGCCTCCAACTCAGTCTTGAGCTCTTTGAGGGCAATTACCATATATTATACATCTTTATATTCCACCGCCTCTTGGGCCCAAGTACATGGCATATGTTCAACAAATATTTGTTCACTGTTCATTTCTATGCCTACACTCTTTATCCTAACCACTTCTGATGACTGCAAGGAAATCATTTCATCATTTTCCACATTTATCCACACCTTTACCCTGACTATTAACTCCATGCATAAACAACCTCAAATCTTTCCAATTAAAAAATGAATCTCCCTTTAGCCCCACCTATCCTCTATCCAGGGCCTCTCCAATTTACTATATGAAAATTTCTTGAGAGAGCTATTCACTCATTGTTTCTACTTCTAATTTCCCCCATTTTTCCCCAGCTTACTGCAATTTTGCTTTGATGTTTGGGTTTTTAGCTCTTCAGCACTGACAGAGCTGTTTGTTATGTGCCTGAACTTGGGAGTCAAACTGTGCAGATTCAAATATTTGTTTTGTTGTATAATGTGGGGCCGATGACTTAACCTCTCTCTGCCTCAGCCCTCATCTGTAACACGGGGATAATAATAACATCTAACCCATAGGTTTGTTATGAGGATTAAATGACCTACTACATGTGAAGTGTCCGGCAGAGTCAGTGCAATTGTTGTCTTACCCTTTACATTCACAGTAGAATTACTCATCACACTGACTCTTCTGCAGCTTTTCTTGGTCATGAAATTATTTCCTCTCATAGCTTCCCTATCTCCACTGTCTCTTCATTTCCCTTCTCCTTTTCTGGCCATTATTTCTCAATATCATGAATCTTTTTCCTCCAATGTCTCTTAAATGTCAGTGTCTACCAGGGCTCTCTCCTTTTTTCACTTCATCCCCTTCATTCAAATCCATCTGTTTCAATTACCATCTAAATCTTAATGAACTCCAAATCTTTACCCCTAAACCGGATCTTTTTTCCTAAGGTTTAGACCTCTAGGTACCACTCCTTTTAAATTGTCCCCATCTAGCTTTTCAGCAAGACCCTTAACCTCAACACCACCACCCTTGAAATCAGTTTTGCATCTCCTCTGGGGCTCCTTGCTTCAGGGAATGACAGGGACCCAATTCTGGCTCAGGTACCCAATTCGGAAACATTAAGTGATTCTGAGACTTTGCTCTACACCCTCTTCTCCTCCTTTTAATCAGTCTCCTTTCCACCTTCCAGGTCTCCCACCATGTCTCTTCCAGGGTCCATTTCCACTGCAGCACCTTAGACCAGCTTCCATCATCTCTCATCTATAGAAACCCTCTTAGCTGATCTCCACGACTTCAGGCTCACAAACTACCAATCCAATCGTACACAACAGCCAACGCAAATCTGATCCATGCCATTGCCCTGCTTAGACCCCTGCAATGACTCCCCAAAGCTTTCAGGATGCAGTCCAAACTCCTCAGTTTAGTTCAAGGCTCTCTGCTCTGAGCCAGATCAGTGCCCTTAACAGCTCCCTCCCCACCAATTCAGGAGGCTGCAAGTGCCCTATAAAAATCTGCTGCAGCTACATTCCGGCTGCTCAGGAAATTCCTCTAAGTTCCACATCACACACAGATCGCAGCTTCGAGCCTCTGCTCTCATCTTGAGTCCCCGCTTTCCTTCAGTCCTTGCCTTCATCCTGACACTGCCTGGTTGCCTCCTTCAACATCAGATGTGCTAGCTTTCAATTTCTCATTCTCTCTAAATTATGGTCTCTTTAATTATCCCTTGTGCTCTACTGCACACTGTGGCCCATGGGTAAGGGACGTTGTAGCTCTTACTTTTGACCCAGGCTCCCCTGACACCACCCCCCACCCCCCACCCCCCAGCCTCATCCAGCATCCAGTTTCCACCTGCCTGGAAGAGGGCGTTAGACTGTCTGAAAAATTCATCCATCCCTGTGCTCCACCCACATGGAACACTTGAGTTCCCAAACAGTCCATGCGGTTTCACGCTTTTGTCTCTTCACACAAGCTGTTTGTTCCCTTTGCCTGGAATATACTTTGGTCTTCTCCTACCACTCACCTATATACCACATTGCCCAACATATGCATCTACTAGCTTACCCAGGCCGGCACTTAAAGATTCAACTCTTAGAAGATTTTGGTGATACCTATCCTGGTCTTAATTAGGAACATTTCTTCTGTCCTCTAAATCCCTCTATACAAATCTATAATAGCACATTACCTACTGTTAAAAAGTTCTTTTATTTCTTTTTTTCCCCTATCAGATGGTCAGCCCTTTGAGAACAGGAAAATGTAATCAATCTTTGTATCTCAGTACTTAGTATAGTGCTTACTACATCAGTGAGTACCCAATAAACGATTTTTCCATGAATGAATGAACAAATTAATTTCTTAATCCTGGAATAAACTGAATAAATGTCATTTAAAAACATTTGTTGGATATAAGAGAAATTTCATTTCACAATGATTTGTGAACATTTTCAAGTGTGTGTTAATATTAGTATTTTTAAACTAGGTATTTATATTCCAAAGTATCTCTAAGAATCACATGACACACTTCTACTTTTAACTTAGACTTATAATGTATTGACTCCTTTAAAAATAAAATCAATGCCCATCATCAATTTCTTTCTCTAGAAGGCCTGTATGGTGAGGCAGGGAGTCTCAGCAGAGGTTGCCCAAATGTAGAGTTATGTAGTGTATTTGATGTGGATGGATTCCCACCAGGGAATAAAATAAGATACCCTCATTCTTTCTCATTGTGCATTTGCAAGGCTTTTAGGAAAGAGCATTTGCACAGCAAATTTCCAAGCAACTTAACTCCTGTAGTGTTTTTAATTGTGCCATTTATACCTGACACTATTATCCCTATGACTAAACGTAAAATTAGTGAACGTAGTTATTGGATATATTATTAAAACTGGTAAAGACAAATGTGTGGAATACAGAATGCTGATATTATTTTGCCTGTTATAGCACTTCATAGCTGTAAGCCTTAACACACACACACATACACACACACAACCAAAAAAAATCATCTTTAACTATATTTAAATAGTATATGATGCATAATGTTAATCATAGCGAACATTTACTGAGTGCCCACAGCAAGCCAGGAACTGCTCTTAGAACTTTATGTACATTTTAACATTTAGGCCTTACAACAATTCTAAGGAACAAGTGATACTATTTTCTCCTTTTTTCAGTTGAAGAAATGGAGACAAAGAAAAATAAATAACCTGAGGTCATATAGTTAGTGAGTGATAAAGCCAGAACAGAAATCCAGGCAGTCTAATTTCAGAGCTCTGCTTTTAATTTCTTTACCACCTTGTCTTTGTACATATCATAGTGTAAAACAAAGATTTGCATGGCTTTAACAAGAAAAGCATTAAAAACACCTGAAAATGCTCTAAATGCTTGCCATAAATGGAATTGTATGCATGCAATGAAACGCTGTACGATTCGCGTATATACATTCAATCATAACTACCAGTCTATCCCTTCTCTTTACCACACCAAACAGTGCTTCACCTAATACCTCTAAGACATTATAGAGACCTTTGTATATAAAATGCTCTGGAAAAAGATTTAATAAAGACACAAATATACACCAACGAAGATAGAATTTAATCAATAAATTTTAAAACCACAGATTAAGCAGTATGATAAACACTTTGTTTTCAGTATACCATTTAATCCTCAATAATTGTATGAGATAGAAAAAAATCATATCCATTTTACCGATATTTTCTGTGGTTTACAGAAATTAAGTAACTTGTCCAAGGTCACGTAGCTAGTGAATGGTAAAGCCAGGATTCAAATCCAGATCTGTGTTACTACAAATCTCAAAGTTGTCATGGTTTTAAGCACTTTTAACTGTACGATCTTACCATGGAAAGAGACCAAATATTGGGTTAAATTTGTCACAGTCCTGCCCAGCTTGAGTATTTTGTGCTTTTATTAGTCCCTAATTTCTAGCTGCATGATTAGAAAACATCAGCATGGACAATTTTACAGGTATTACATATATGAAGCAACAAATTCACATATGGATCATTGTTTTGCTCTGAGTATTTTTTTAACTCCCATTTTATTTCTTTTTCAGTTGCTAATGGATACATTTACAAAGGACAAGATATTGAATTCTGATGTTATTATGAAAGAAGGAATTAGGGACTAATCAAGCTTCCAGCTGACCCTAGCAGAGCCCTCACATTTCTATTTCCATATGAGCAATGTTGTATATGAAGTCAATGGAACAGGTGAGTCTAACAGAATTCTAGAGAAGCCCAAACAAAACTGATGATCCAATGCACTGTTCAAAATATGAGTTTAAAAAAATGAAAACATGTCTTGAAAAAATATCTCCTATTCATTTTTGATGCTAGCATAAAACCAAAAACACATTTAATGGAGAGTAATGAAGTATAAAATACAAGTTTCATACTTACTGAAGCTAAGACTAGAAAGAGTAGAAAAATAGTCATCCTCTAACAAAACACCTCACCATAGTAGGCATTCAGTAAATATTTATTGAATAAATGAATCAGGTTTACATTTGCTTCTGTAAAATAGGCTACATTCCACTAAAGGTAACTCTTTTGTGAATTATGTTATCAAAATTATTGTAAATAACTATAAATAAAATCTAGCTAAAACCTTAAAATATAAATTAAATTGTTTAAAAAAGTGAAAATTTTAATGCCTTAAAATAATTTTTGTCCACTTCAATTTATCTCATTAATGTCTCTCTAGCTAGGTGAATAGTAGATTTGAAAATAGTTCTGTTATTTTTTAATAACTCCAGAATTCAAATCATATTGTGCTATTCATTGGTACCAGAGTTCCTACAGAATACCCTAACATGCGAAGGCACTAAAATGAGAGATGCTTTATATTGTTGTTTAGGATCTTGTTTATTAAAGATTTCTATCACTTTCCTAAAAATCAAGAGAAAAAAATTTTTAATTTTTATTAAAGCAGATTACATATCAGCTGAGATCTCATTCATGTGTAATATTCTACCCATCTACAATTCTCTACAATTGGTAACGAGTCAATTCTTTATATCTTTGTAGATTACACCTAGATTGACCAGACTTTACAAAGTAGAAAACATGTTGTTCTGAACATGAAAAGACTCTAAACAAATCTGACCAGAAACAAATTATAAAGTCAACCTGAATAATCAGGAACACTTTTCACTGTAAGAGTAGAGGATGGCTCTTTCAGAACTCTGTCAAGGTATGGCTAATCTCAACAATATATTTTTATTATTGCTGTTGTGCCAGTTAAACATCAGACATCAAGACCTAGTTTAATAACATATTGGTCCCATGGATCTTTTTTTTCCTTTTAAATGTTTTGATTGTCTTTGCTACCACTTATATGATATTTTCTAAAATTATATTAAAAAGTAGATTTGTTTCTACTTCACTTATTCTCAGAAACAAAACCAAAACAACTATAATGTTTTAAAATACAAACTTTATTTTACTATATTAACAATTATATGGAGTTCATTTGATTTTTTTTTCACTTAATTGACCGTAAGTATTGATACTGTAGAGGAAAAAATGTGTCATTAGTCAAATGCCCTTTCCCTATATACTTAGTAGTCTCTCATACACATTAATATTGATACAAATTAACTTCCTAATTCTAAAAATTTTAATTAAAACAATTTGGCCTGGTTCCAGATCGAAATGTATCTCCCTGAACCTTTTCTGGATCCCTTTACAATATCCGTCTTAAACAGAAATCTTAGTTTATTCTGGCTCTGATTCAATCTTCCAAAATTTCCTCTCTGTTTACTTGGGTTTTTTGGAAGCACTCCAAGTTTGTCTCCAGTCACTGAAAGGATATGAATGAAATTGAAATTGCGTTTACTATTCTTTTGACTTTTATATTTGTGCTCAAAGACAGATCTAATTTTGCTGACACTTTTCACAGAGAAAAATTACCAAATTAATTTATTTTAGCACTCACTAAAACAGGGTTTATTCACAGCTAATACAGCATTATTCCCATTCTTTTATTAAACAATAAAATCCATATTAAAGAATAAATTACTATTTTCCCAGGCACAGCTATAAAAAGCTTTAGACAATCCCAAGCATTTTTGAGTAACCTAAAAGTTAAACTTCTTTTAGAGTTGAAGAAATTGAAGCCTGGAACAGGGAGAGATCCATCCAAGTTCCCATGGCTAATTAGTGGTCAATCTGGAATTGGAAACCCAGTCTAGCACCACTTCCGGTCTCTTCGCACTCCTGTGATTGCCTGTAGGACTTCTCAGATAATTCAACTGCTGATTTGATCTTCAAAGTTTTTATGGAATGTTGAAAAGTCAACTATTTCTCTCATTCCTTCCATTACTGTGCACTGATGTTATCATGATCTTTCTCAAAAGAGAAACAGGAACAAATAAACATCAAAAACCATTATGTGCCATAAATATGGAGAGAAGTACAAACCACGTATCTTGAGAAATGTGTAGTGACTAGATGATAGGGTGATAAGCACTGTAGAAGTAGATGACAGATCCAGAGACTGAGAGATAAAATACGCCCACTATTACATTTTCAATACATAATACTTAACTCCTCAAAGGTTTTTGTGCACATAAGCAAAAGAACCGTCAGCTTAAGGGCATCTATGAATTTTTAGTAGTCCAGGCAAATATTTCAACTCAAAAATACACGTCAAGTACTGTCCTACAAAGATGTAAAATATTTTAAATTGCTTGAGAGAAGATGTTTCACACAAGACAACATAAAGTTATCATAATGATTTGCTTATGTGCCATATTTGATTATTAGTGTATAAAAGCACACAATCATCTGCAAAAGACTGAGAAATAAATATGGACCTGGTCTAATGCAATAGCTGTCTTTCCGAAAATTCATGAATGAATCCATTTTTTTGTAAATCATAATCTTATTTTGAAATGCATTGCAAGCTTTCTATTTAAGGGAACTCTGCAGTAACCCTTACAAAGAATAATTCAAAATAATCACTCTATGTTATCTAGGGAACAGCCAAAGAGAGAAGCTGACTAGGTATCTGAGGCAGGCCCTCTCAGGAGCCAGCACTATGATGCAGAAAGCATGCTAAGGTTTTCATCCTTATTTGGAAAGTCTGGGCCAGTTCTCCGTCCTGACGACACTTCATAATCATTTGGACAGCTTGTAAAGAACAAAACAAAAAACAAGCAAACAGCCAAAAAGAAGCACAGGTCCCAGCTCTCATCCCAGAAATTAAATCAAAACATCTGGGCATCATTATTGATAATACTAACAAGAGCAGTTCCACTGGAGGCGGCTACCAAAACCTGAAAACAGTGGGTTCAAGAGAAAACTTGAAGAAGAGAATTAGAGACAAAATACATACAAGCAACTCTTTCAAGGAGTTTTGGTCTAAAGGGAATAAATGAAGTAATCATTAGAAGCAGATTCACAGACAAGAAAAGGTTTTATTTGGTTGATTTCTACTTTCATTTGTTTTCCAAGGTGAGAAATACTGTAACACATTTGTGCATTGACAGGTATGATCCCACAGAAGTTTATATCATCAGAGAAAGAAAGGACAAGTGCTGGCCTTGATTAAGCAAGAGGAAATGGGATGCAGTGCACAAGGGGAGGAGCTGGACTTGTAGTAGAGCAGGACAGTTCATCCCTAGGAGAGGAGGAAAGGCAGATTGTGTGGACACAGATACAGGGAGATGGGGAGCTCTGGTGGAGGAAGTACACGGAAGTTCCCTCTAACAGCTTCTATTTTCCCAGTGAAAAAAGAAATAAGTCATCAAGTGAGAGTGAGAAATGGGGCTAAGATATTGCAGATCTGGAGACAGGGCAGATGTAAAATAATCACACAATTAGATGGATATAATGCCTAGAGAAATGTCACCACATTGGTGAAAATCAGATGCCGTTCAAAAATAAAATGCATTAATCTCACAAGCTTTGATCTTAGTGAGTCCATGCTGGGTCCTATTGACCATCACTTCCTCTTATAGAAGTGTAAAACCACCCTTCTTTAGTTCATTCCAGTCTTCCCAGAGATTAATAAAGCTTGCCACTTGCTAGTTTGCAAAATATTTCTTCCCTGTTTCGAAACTTAAAAAGGTATTTGCTTATCTCCAGTTTGCCAATTCTTAGTCTCCAGAATTCCTTAACAATAAAATCACTGAAAATTGCTCAGTAATCTCATTTTTGAGCAGTCTCAAGACCCCTCAGTATAATTCCACTGAATCAATACATGTGAACTCATTTAAAAGTACTAGGAGCTCCATCTCTCCACCCAGAACATAATTCAGCATGGTGAGAAATCCCTAACCTAATTGCATTGACTTCTATTCCATTCTCTCAGCTTGGCCCATTTCATATCCAGTAAATTCTGTATACGCATTCTGTATATTTCTAAACTCTTAAATTATCTGACAGTCTACGAGCACTTTAAGTACTTTCAAAGATTAATTTAGATGAATGTACTCATCAAATGAGTGAAAGACTGGAGATGACATTTGAACTTCTGGAAAACTATAAGGATTTCAGAGACTTAGGAACCACTTATGCTCAGCAGAAAAAAGAAAATCATGTTATTCTTTTCCTCTAATCATAATGTCTCATCCTTAGTTCAGGCTTCTTTTTTTCAGCTCTGGATTTACTTTATTAAACTCCCCAAAATTCCCCTCAGTCCCAGTCTCTTTCATCCTCCAATTTATCTGAATATTACTTCCGAAGATCAACTTTCACATAGCATTGTTTTGTTGATCTCATGGTGATGTGGTAAGCACAGAGCATTTGATTCCTCACAGTCAAAGTCCTACTCTGGGTTGTGGGTTAGTTAATTCTGCTCTTTGGAGTATAATTGTCCTTATCTATATAAGGATAATAAGAGGATTACATGCAATAATAAAAATAGCTGCCTTTCCCAATGCTTAGAACATAGTAAGTGCTCAGTAAATACATGTTCTGCTCCTTTGTTTCTCTCTCCTATTCTCAAATGGCCCCATTTTTCCAATAAGATTAAGTCCAAAGTAAAAAAAGACTAAGTCCGAAGTAACATTTTTTTTCTGGTAAAGGCAGACAATGATCTCTATCATTTTCCTTCTTGACTACTCACATTCTACTCAGTTCAGAGTGTACTTTGCTTGTTCATATCATACACTAACTTTTTAAGTTATTTTATATGTTAAAATATCATTAATTCCCAGATAAAGAGACAGAGATAGGTTAAAAAAAAAAAAGATACAAAGAGACAAATTGATAGAGATAGGTCTAGGTATGTTTATGTTCAGATAAAGATATGGATATGGTTTTTATATACATACAATTTTTTAAATATCCAATTTTTTTATATATACAATTTTACATATATACAATTTTATCTTAGGTATAGCAGCTCAGTATAGAGGTAAGGAAGTAAAGTCTGTTAAGCCAGACAGGTAAACCCTCAAGCCCTCATTCAAGAGCTGACTCAACATATAGTTGCAAAAATGTAGCTTAAATTCTCTAAGCTTCCCTTTTCTTTGCCTGTGAAATAACTTCTTCACTGCAGAGTTGTTATATTTAAGAAAGACAATATTGGTAAAATTCTGGCACATAGTAGGGTCCCATTGAGTTACTGTTATTTTTGTTATTATTATTTTCAGAAGTCGTACTTTTTCTCCTGTGCCATGCATTTTTAATAGCAACAATAAATAAATGCCTGCCGCGTTGGATTTTGTTATGATTCGATCTTGTTAACAGCAACGAGTGAATTGGCAGGGTTGATGTTTTCAAATTTTAAAAGATGCCATCTTTTGACTGAATCTTATAACATCTGCGGTAAGGCTGCAAAAAAGATTTTCCAATGGATAAGATTTTTTTGACTTGCACATCAAATGAAATAGATATGTGAGATTATATTTCTGAAGCAGTCCATTTGTAAGCACATGTGGAGTTTTTCGCTGTGGTGACCCAACATATAAGTTGGTAATAAAGGTAGGGGTACATCTACAAATCAAGTTTAGCTTCTGGTACACAGTTCTTCATTTTATATTTTCTCTTCTCTCTCTCCTCCTCCTCTCTCCCCATATATATCTCTATTAAATATATATATTTTACTATTGCTCTTTGGATAATCAAACTTACCTTGAAATATTTTACTATTGACTTCTCTATATTTTCTCCATTTTTCTAAATGCCTGGTAGAACAGAGTCTAATGAAAATTGAGCAATTTCTTGTCATTATATCTTCTATTTTCCTTTTCATCAATAATATTTTTGGTAAAACAAACAAGTAATAAGAATATATCTATCTAGTTCATGTCACTGAAGCTGACTATGAAGGAATTTCCAGGCCAGAAAAACAAAACACATGTTATTGGCTTGACAGTTAGAGAGACTAGAAAAATCAAAAGCTGCACTAGATCTAGAAGAATTATCTCTAAATTGATTCCTGAAAGTAAATCAATTTCCTAACCTTTTTACATGTTGGCAAGTTAATAGAAAGAAATAGGCTTATTTATTTGAGTGATATTCAACCTAATAACATTTCAATGAGTGAATAAAGAAAACTAAAGAAAAAAAATCCAGTGTGATTTAAAGGAAGTAGTTAAATTTTTGAAAAGGTGTTTTTTTTTCCCTCTTCAGGATAATGTTTATATTCTCAATATTGATTAAGGATTGTTTTCACATGTACCTCATTTGATTTCTATTTCATAATATTTTGGATTGATAAATATGTTTCACCTGGAATTGTCAGAAACTGGGGGTGCATAGTTGTCATTTTTTTAATTAAATACTTGTGCTTTTTTTTTCTTTAATGAACCTAAAACAGCAACTTCATGCAATGCAAAAAAATCCGGACTTTGTATAATGTATATAATCCAGAATGCACAATCTTTAGCTCTCTGACCCTGGGAAATATATTTGACATCCATAAATCTTAATTTTCACATGAATAAAATGGGAATGATAATAATACCCACCTTGCTGATTATTCTAAGATTTAAAATATATGAATTTCATGAAAAACCCCTGATAAATATTCTTGTAAGAATAGACTGGTACTTCCCTGGTCGTCCACTGGTTAAGAATCCGTCTTGCAATGCAGGGGACGCCAGTTCAATCGCTGGTCAGGGAACTAAGATCCCACATGCCGCGGGGCAACTAAGCCCGGGCGCCAAATAAGCCCGTGCGCCACAACTAGAGAGACCGTGTGCGGCAACTACATAGTCCACATGCTCTGGAGTCCGCACGCTGCAACTAGAGAGAAGCCCGTGCACTGCAACAATACCCTGAGCACCGCAACGAAAGATCCTGCATGCTGCAACTACGACCTGACACAGCCAAAAAATAAATAAATAAACATTAAAAAAAAAAGAAGAACGGACCATGAGTGTAGCTCTTAAACTCCCCAGTATAGTGCATATTACTTGTTTTTCTTTGTGTGTGTGTGCATGAGTATTTTCAAAACATATACTTCTAAGAGTTTTTGAAAGTTTTTAATACTTTCCCAGTAAGAGCTATGAAAAAGGGACTCATAAACAGGTTTGCCTTCGAATAAAAAGTTACCATTTTTCTGAGCCATGAAAATTCTGATGAAGCACTGACATATACAGGAAGAAATAGCAACTCTAAAAATAATGATAATGACAAACATGGGTTTGCTATGTCCAAGTGCTTCATATGTATTATACTGTAAATTCTAGACACCTATCAGGGGATTGCTGTTTAAAAAAAAAAAAAAACAGTTCTTAAAAATCTGAAGCTAACATGGATTATAAAATGTGCTCAATGCCCTCTAGCTATAGATTAGCATATCTGGTACTTAAACTCAAACTCCAAAATCCAGGACTGGCTCTTGACCACCATGTTGCCAGTATCTACTTGGGGTAGGTATAAAAAACTCCAAAGAAATACTTCAGGTCGGCACAGCAAAAAGAAAAAAGAGGAGAGTTCTTCTTATATAAACCTCTACAGAAAACACTATAATTTACACCTATTTCCAGATTTTTTCTATTTATCATACAACTAATTATATGCCCATTCCAGCACATACCTCTTCAACCAAAGTTTTCTGCCATGAATGTCCTGTGTGACCTCAGAACCAAAGAAGATATCAGACACCAATAAATATTTGATGAGGAAAATTGGGGAAGGGGTATAAATTTTCAAATCCAATCTTTAACATGAAACTATTCCTTAAAGTTTTAAATTCCCCACTACAGAGAGATGGAATTCTATAAATTAAAATATCAAAAAGTAAAATATATTCTTAAAGTGTGGTTGAGTTCAAAGGCTGCTTCAAACTCAATAGCCTGGGAAACAAATATAGATATGATGATTTAATATGAATCAGCAAACCCATTATCAGCTAAACAAAATAAAATAAACTTTATTTTTAGTAGATAAAAAAAATTAACAAATTTTTCTTTATAGAATTAAAGGCAGAAGAAGCTTGAAAAGAAATAAGCTGTGGGCACTTTGTTGCAGGGTAAAGTGGTATGCTTGCTAGGGAAGTGAACCTTTTTATTTTGAACAACTCTAAACTCACAAATCATGGATATTTAAGTGACATCCAGATAATATTTGAGCCTGTCTAGTTGAGCGTGCAAATCAGTAAATTGTGTACGTAGTGGACAATTAGGTGAGCATAATTTGAGTCTGTGCTTGCAATCTAGATTTACATGCTTAATCATCGTGTATGTCATTGAGAATGGTTTACACACACATATAAATTGTAAAGGTTTCATGTATTTTTACACTTACAGTGTCTATTTCTGGCACAGATAAATAATCCCCTTGTATATTTTTCCTTTGAAGTTAATCTTATTTTCTGTACTATTATATATGTCATATAAAACACTTAGGCTGTTGGACTATGCATTATTGTTTGTCCATTTCTTCGATTATATCTATATGCTCTGCATCAAATCTGGGAGCACTGTAGAGTGAAGAAGGAGATAAGTTTTCTGCCTTTTGAACATGCTGTCTGGCTTTTCTAATAATATATTATACATTTCAAACATCTAGAACAAAAATTTTTAATTTAAAGAGAAATGGAGTAAAGAATAATATGATATATACTTTCATACTTTAACTCTCACTTCAACACAGTTCATCCTTCAGTTCACACTTTGTATATCCATTTCCATTTGGGAGGTGGCCCATAGGGATCATTCAACATCAGGTTTACAGAAGAGGAAACTGAGGTTCCATAAGGCTATGTGTTTTTCAAAAGCCACTGCATTCCCACAGATTATGTGCTCTGTTTATACATAAGAATGACCAGGCGTATCAAGGATTTCAACTCAGCCCTTCACAAGCTTCAACCTGACTTCCTCTTCTCTTGGCTGAACATTTCTATTTGGATTCCTCTTTCTTCCTATACCCATTCCCCTTTCTGACTTCCCCATGCCATTCCTGAGTCAGTCACTCAGAAATGACTCTTCCCTTTGACACTTTCATCTGATCATCAACATCCCTTTCCATTAATTCTTCATTTCATTTTTCCCTCTTTTTGCATCATTACTTTCCATCCATCATATCTGGCCCTTTGAACATCACATCAGATTTACTGCAAAAGTATCCCATTAGTCTTGTCGCCTCAAGTCCCCGCTTCTGATACCCACCACACACTGTACCATATGATTCATTGAAAACTCTACCTTTATTACATATTTGCATCTGTTCATTGCTTAATATATAAAAACAAAACCATAACAAATGATAAGCATCGGGGTCTAATATGGTACCAGGTGCTGTGCTAAGTGTGTTACATTAGTTACCTCATATGAGCTTTACAGTAATCAGATGGGGATGTATTCTGGTTAATTCTGTTTTATAGATGGAGACATTAAAGTTTTGAGACACTGATTAATTTGCCCATGGTCACATCATTAGTGGATCTAGTATTGACACACAAGAAATATGATTCTAGAGCTCAAACTATTAACTGTTACAATAAACATATGCAGGGATGTTTCCTGTGAACCTCAAGTGACAGAAGGGAAAGCCATTTGGAAGTGACAGGGTAAGAGGTGGGGACAGCATGAAAAGGCATCTTCAATCCTCCAGAATTTATATTTCCAAGAGAAGTAACTCAGAGAATCATGAGTTGCTTTGTTTAAATATTTTCTGTCTTTTGCTTTTGTATTTCTTTTTATTTAAATAGTCAATGGCTGCTAATATCTGGAATAGTGGAAGCAGGGTAATGGGTTTCCAAAGGAACAGCAGTCTGGCTTGTGAAAAATTTAAAGAAATGTTGTAACTAATAAACGGAACCATCACAGCACAAAAGAAAAACATACCAGTTTGTTTTCTCTTCTGCAAAGAGACATTCAAATAGAATTAAACAGACTTTCAATGGCTTTCCTTCTTGAATTTTTTTGGTACACTACATGGGGAGATCAGTCAAGGAAGGGACACAATTACTTTTAATTATGGACAGAAGAATAGATGTAAAAATTGCATTTCGAAATTCTATTTGGAGCTGTAATTTGTGTCAAAGCCAAATCCCATCACACAGACTGAAAGACTTCGGGTACTCCAAAGGAAAAGTAAAAAGAGTATGTAGGAATGTTTTAGTTTTATGTTACATGTATTTGAAACCAGTCAAGAAATCTGAACCCTTTTCGTGTGGAATGAGATGAGATGTCGGAATCCTGAAAACATCCCTCTACCCTCTCCACAGCTCATTCATCAAGACACTGGAAGGCTTGGTGATTAATGCTGGAGTCCTGAAGCTCCCCTTGTTAGACTTCCTTGACCGTAAGCATCAGAAATCCATGCTGGTTAACTTCGAAAGAGAATTTATTAGAGCAATCTTGGGAAGTTCAAAATGGCAAAGAGGTCTCGAGCCAGGCTTCGAGTCAGCTCAGCATCCGGTCAGCAACCAGCCAGCTTTGGGCATTGAGGCTGCAGGACCACCTTGACCTTCACTTCAGGACACTGCATAGGAGCATGTGAACTCGACTATCTATCTTTTACATTCTTGTAACGTTTGGCTCTAGGTTTAGAGCTCTCCCTCCGCTCCCCCCAAAAAGATGATAGGTTTGGTCTGGGAAAATGTCCACCATTTCGCTAAAAAAATGCAGTGACCCTTATTCACAGCCCCAGCAGGACTGCAGACTGGAGAGAGGTCATTCTTCAGAAAGAAATCAGGACACTATTTGGAAAGGGGAATGGTTGGTGGGCAGCAAAAAAACAAAAGGTGAGCTAATATAACAGAAATTGTTACAGAATTGCAAGCTTGTTCTTTTTGTAAACAAGAATTTAAGATCATTTTCTCTGGAAAAGAGAGAACCATGGTACCTATTCATTATGGTTTTTCAAGTATTCATAGAATTATTAAGAGGCTGAACAGTTGTTCCCCATACTGGAATAGGAGTTGAACAGAGTTCAGCTAAATGAGCCCTGGTTCAGTTCCAGCTAAAATGTAAATAAGATTAGTTGCTCATCGGGAAAAATTCCAGTGTGATAAAGGGGATAAAACAATAGTGAGTGAGCTTAACCTTTTACCCACTGCATTTTTTTTTTAATAAACAGAATCCAAGATCTTAAAGGTACATTGGAGATTATCTAAGACAAACTCTTCATGTCATAGGTTAGGAAACTGTGATCCAGAGAATTAAAGTGACTTACCCAAGGTCACACAGCTGCTCAATATCAAAACCAAATCTGCTACCTAGCTTTTCTAATTCATAGTAATATCCACTACTCTCCACTCTTTTCTTGGACCGCATGTGTCCTGGTTAATTTAGGCACTTACTAATTAAAGATAATTTATTGTATTTGTCTTTGATTTCATTATCTACAATCTTAGGATTTGGGATAACTTTATTTCCCCAACATGTAATTTTTATTCAGTATTTCATCAAATCAAGTTGCCGTTAATTGTAAGATGTACCACTAGGAAACCAAGCAAAATGCTGGCAATTCCACTGGGACACAATGCTTTCTTACTATTTTGGATTTTTATTTTATACTTAAAATAGTATAAAATATAATTAAATTGTATACCTAAAATAGCTCTTTTAGGTTCATTTACACATGGATTTTTTTGTCATGCATTATTCTTGTTCATATGGTATAAGGAAAATATAAGCAAAATATACTTTAATAGTAGCTTAAAAACTTTTGCACGTGTAGAATCCAACTCTCCTGAACTACATTTCATCTCAGAGTCACAGATACCATGTTATGCAATATCAACCTCTATGCCATCAAGAGCATTGGTGATGCAGCATTTCTTCAAATTGTCCCCAACCTTTTCTTTCAAGCTGCTGACACCCACTCTGCACTCATATTTCTTTCTCAAATAGTCCTTATAGTTTTTGACTGAAATGTCAAGAGGCTGTCCTTGTCCAGCTGTGCCACCGAGAATAACAATTAAGCTCACACATGCACACACGTTGACACCTTCCTTACAACTGCTACCTGGCCCACAGCAATTGTAAAACTCCACTGAGTATAACACACATCCTAATCCCAGCTATGTTAAAATGTGAAAAAAGATGTGCACTTGAACCAATTAAACGTAGTCATTTAGTAATTTTTTTTTTGTATTTTAGCCCTTAAAATAAATATGAAGGAATAGCTTTCATTTCACTATAAAATTTGCTAAGCCTTCATATGCAACTACCTATCAGCAAACGATGTATTATTATGCAAGTAGAGGAAGCTTTCTCTGGTTACTTCTAACTGACATTTATGGGGACAGTGGACGGGTATCTGTACTATTCTTATTCCCCTGGCTCTGCCACAGGAGATGACGTTACACCTACACCAGCCTCCATTTAATTAGATCAAAAAGTTGATTTTCCATTTTCTGAAAAATTTAGATTTTTTAAAAAATTTAATAAGTCTCTGCTTCCTTTTTTTAGCTCAAAATCTTATTTTATGGGGTGATATTGAGCAATTAGCATTTTCTGAGAGAATAAACTTAATTACTTGAAGCACACTCAAAAAAAGAAGTTTACCCCACAATGCTGAGGATAGTTCTGCTAGCTTCCTAAGAAAAGCAAAGCACCGTCGCTCACCCTGCGGTCCACGGAGCTGCGGCCGCAGCATCACCTGGGAGCTTGTTAGAAATGCAGACCCCAACTCACCCCAGACCTAAAGAACCAGAATCTTCATTTTACCAGGATCCCCAGGGAGACACAGGCACATTAAAGTTCGAAGAGCACAGGCCTAAAAGATGGGCTGCTCGAAGCTGAGTACACATTCCCCAGAAACTTGGGCTGCTCTATTTTATTGCCACAGCTGACATAACCAACCATTACGCTCCCAAGGCATTTCCAGTCTGACTGCTAGTTCCTGGCAGAGTTTCGATCTTCAGAGATGAATAAAGGAAAGAAAAGGAAGGATTGGGTGGTGAAGGGCACAAATCTATTACCAAGGTGACTGACTCATTAAGGAGTGGCACAGTAAAGACGTGGCAGCTGAGGGCTGGAGGAAAAACTCTCTTAGCTCAGTCATCCATTCTATTTCACCAATATTATCCAGTACTTTCTACATGCCTCACACTTAATCTTTCTACCTACCTAAAACTCACTCATCTTCTCACACTTTCTCTGCCCTCCTTATGAAATCTGGTGTGACTGTCTAAACCAAGGATTCTTTAACAGGAGACAGGAGTTCAGGGATAATCTTTGGGGAGCCTATAAACCTAAGATGATATGTTTTTTTAAATGGGGTATTGGGTATATGTTCATTTTCATCAGGAAAAAAATACCATTTTCTTATCAGAATTTCAAACAGGATTCCGATCAATCAATCAATCAACAGCTAAGAACCACTTGCACTCTCTATAATTCCTATCCACCATCTATTTTAGTCATTGATATCAACTTTTTAGTAGCAAAAATCATCCTATTCCATATGGGAATGGGTTCATTATGAGGCAACTTTTATGCTGTTATATACCTTTTTTCCAAAAAGAAAAAAAGAAAAAAACACAGAGACAGGAAAAGTTCATCTCAGTTAAATATGAAGACCTCGATTAACTGATCATGGTGGCATCTCTTCCCATTTTGCCATCCTCCTTTCCTTCATTCTCTACATCTGTCATCTTTCATTCTTAAAGGATCATTGTTGTTATTCCTCCCTCAGGGTCAGCTCCCAGGTGATCTTCCTGAAGTGTGTCATCGATGTGAAAAGCTATATTGTTCTACAGCCTGTCCTTCCCGCTTTGTCTCTGCTTTAAAATGTCATTCAGGAAACAGCAAAGAAAGGTCAGGACTGGCCTTGGCTGGCTATCATAATGTGCAGCATTCCCTCATCCTTAGCCCAGGATCCCACAAAAAGGGTGGCATCCTTTAATGCTCTTGAAATCATCAAGAGAAATCAAAGAAACCACTTCCAATCCTGTCTTTATAACCAGAAGCCCATTGATCAGTGTAGGTAAAGGGATAGCACATCAAGGGGGTATGGCATTTAGAAAGTATGATTTGATCCATACAGCCGAGTGATCATGGCAAGCTCAAATCCCATGAGCTGGAGAATAAATCTATAGTACTGTCAGCTCTGAAATATCTCATTCCTCAAGCACAGGTAAGAAATCACCTCTAGTTGCCATTAATTATCAAACATGTTTGAGTTAAGTAACTACTTCACCTATGCAGTGATCCACGTATAGAGCTCCACAATCAAGAGAGCAACGTAGCCACAGAAATCCAGTGCCATCAGATATCTAACACCAAGGCCTGAACTCTAGTTTTTGTACTAAATGGCTAAGAAATTGGGTCCCAAACATTTTGCCCCTCTGGGACTCAGTTCCTTTATCTAAAAAATGAAAGAGTTACACACCCATTAGAATGGCCAAAATCCAGAATACTGACAACCAAATACTGAAGAAGATGTGGAACAACAGGAACTCTTACATGTTGCTGGTGAGAATGCAAAATGCTACAGCCACTTTTGAAGACAGTTTGGCAGTTTCTTAGAAAACTGAACATACTCCTAGAATCCAACAGTCATGCTCCTTGGTTTTTATCCAAAGGAGTTAAAAACTTATATCCACACAAAAATGCACATGTCTGTTTATAGCAGCTTTGTTTATAATTGCCAAAACTTGGGAACAACCAAGATGTCCTTCAGTAGGTAAATGGATAAATAAACTGTGGTCTAACCAGACAATGGAATATTATTCAGTGCTAAAAAAAACAAGCTCTCAAGCCATGAAAAGACATAGAGGAAACTTAAATGCATATCACTAAGTAAAAGAAGGCAATCTGAAAAGGATACATACCATATGATTCCAACTATATCACATTCCGGAAAAGGCAAGACTATGAAGACGATAAAAAGATCAGTGGTTGCCAGAGGTAAGGGGAGAGGGATGAAGAGGCAGAGTACAGACAATTTTTAGGGAAGTGACAATACTCTGTATGATATTATAATGATGAATATGTGTTATTATACATTTGCTCAAATCCATAGAAAGTACAAACCCAAGAGTGAGCCCTAAGGTAAATTGCAGACTTTGGGTGATTATGATGTGTCAGTGTGGGTTCATCCTTGGTAAAAACTTCTGGTGAGTGATGGTGGTAATGGGAGAGGCTATGCACTTGTGGAGACAGGGAGTATATGGGAAATCTCTGCACCTTTCTTTCATTTCTGTTGTAAACCTAAAACTGCTCTAAAAATATAAAGGCTTAAAAAAACCTGAAAGTTAGGTGAACTGATCTCAAAAACAACAGGTTGGGGCTTCCCTGGTGGCGCAGTGGTTGAGAGTCTGCCTGCCAATGCAGGGGACATGGGTTCGTGCCCCGGTCCGGGAAGATCCCACATGCCGCGGAGCGGCTAGGCCCGTGAGCCACAACTGCTGAGCCTGCGTGTCTGGAGCCTGTGCCCCGCAACAAGAGAGGCCGCGATGGTGAGAGGCCCGCGCACCGCGATGAAGAGTGGCCCCCGCTCGCCGCAACTGGAGAAAGCCCTCGCGCAGAAACGAAGACCCAACACAGCCATAGATAAATAAACTAATTAATTAATTTAAAAAAAAAAAAAAAGACAGGTTGGGGTAGAGGTTGAAATCTTGAACTCTGGAATCAGAGAAACTTGGGTTCAAATTCAAACTCTGACACTCACCCCTTCCTGACCTTGATCAAAATTACCCAACTACTCCAAACCTCTGTTTCTTCATCTGCAAATGGGAATAATAATTGTTTTGACCTTAGGAGGTATATAAAATATGTAATGTAATTCAAAATGTGGTCAGAATTCCAAGGGTATTCTTCAGTTTCTAATTAATGAAAAATATTTTTACTTACTCTGAGAACTGTTCTCCCTACTTGTGTTATTGTAAATATCAACTGAGATAATAGGTCAAAGTACTTCAAAAACTACACATTATTGTATTGGTATGAGGAAATACTATTCATTTTATTTTACCCTTCTTACTTTTAGAAGAACTAAGTAAAAACAATCCCTATGATAATGCTTTCATTCTAAATATCAAACTAAGTGATAAATTTTTAAATTAAGAAAAAAAAAAACCCTAGTCGTGGCAAAATTTGTTTATACAGAGGGGATTTAAGAGACTAAGTCTCTAAAAGCAAATTGCTAAAAATAAGTACAAATATCAAAAATGACCATTAAAAAATCAGAATGACTAGTATAGTTAAATCACATTGACCCAAAACACTATTAATTGAGACGGAGCTCGTTTTCTATTTTCGGTAGCATTAAGATGAATCAGATTATTTTTATTAGGTACATATATTAATCAGAGCTGCTAAACTACAGGTAAAACAGTGCCAAACCAAATGGACTTTATCGCAATTCTAGAAAATCTGAAATGATTAACAATGACAGAAAATAGAGTTGAAGAAATGTCACATCTCATCATTTTTATCCCCTTTTTCCTAATAATTGAGTTTCTTTCTCCCATACTTCTTATACTTATCATTCATTTTCTTCCTCTTCAAGTCAATACACACATTTAAAAAATGTCAGACTGTTTAGAAAACAACAAATCAAACCAAACACTCCTATGAAGTTGCATATTTCAATAAATCTCCATGACGTTTGACTTGGAAATGCTTTATAACTGCTTAAATTACCTCTTCCATGATTGAAATATTTTAAAGCAATTCATTAAAATAGAATTTTTTTAAGACAATTAAAAATAATTTATTTGTTTCATGCAATTTCATATTGTTGAAAGTCCTAATGATAAAACATGAGGAAAGGAGAAGTGGTAAAAGTAAGTCCTACTTCAGTATTTTTTTAAACCACTAAGGTACCACTTCACAAAAATGATGTTGATCTGTCAGTTATACCTTCTTTTCTCTGTGGGTATGCCTCCATTTTGCAGGGGAGATATACATATTGGCATGTATTGAAATAGTCTGAATCAAATTATCATCTAGTTGAGATGGGGTTATAGCAAGAGGATGTCTCCATGACTCAAAATTCCACTGAGAGGAACTGCAGTGTCAAACTTGTGATATGGTGTCAAGATGAAATATGCTTTGAATTTTATTAATAGTAGGGAGCATATTTCACTGCTCATTCAAGTGTCATGCTAGAACTAGGTGAGTGTTGCCAATATAAGTGGATGGAGAGCAACACTTTTTTGACACTCCTGCTACCAAGTGCCTATAAAATGTTTATACCTAAAATTGTGTCAAATTATGCTAATTGAGTACTGAAAAGACACTGTAAATTGAAGTATTCAAAAAGTATATTTCTTGGAATCTCATGGGGCTCTTCAAATTAGGCACTTGGGAGAACTTTTTCCCCCTTCCAAGTACCGTCAAAGTACAATGTCTTAAAGTGTCACCAGGAAAGCAAATTCATTTAAATTCTTGATCGTACATATAGAAAGTATTAAAGGTTTTACCATCAGTAGTTTCTTTTTAGCCCAGATGTTCTAGTATCAGTTAGAAATATTTTTTTTTATAGAAAGCTTGTGTTTATTATAAAAGATACTCCAAGCCTAGCTCAGGGTCTTTAACAACTTCAACCACCAGTAGATGCTAACAATAAATCAGGTGTGATTGTGAGTCAGGAAGAAAATGAAATAAAATACTGCTTCCTAGGAGAGATTTTTTTTTTTTTTTTCTTCTCTCAGGTCAAAATAAATAGGGATTTTTCCGAATGTCATTATAGATGAAGACAACTTCAATGACTTCTCAATTTTACATGAGAATGTTCTACTTTCAGGACTATAGATAACAATCCTTGAGTTCCCAAATTCTGACCATATTCTATTAAAATCATTTTTTCACTTTTCTGTTAAACTGTATTTAATCCTTTGTGTCAATGTGCTGAGAAAGATAGTAAAGGTATATCTGAACTTTGCCTTAAACTTCTTTAATCTTTTTTTAAGCTCTCATTCATGTAACACAGCTTCAGCAATCTGATTTCAACACCCCATCTCCCGGGGGAAAAAATGTTAAGATTTCCAAGTTCAGAGACCAGTGTGAAACTGGTTCTCCTCAACTAAAAGATCTTTAATTCTAACCGCAGACTCTCTACAGTGCCTCCTGGAGACCTTTCAAGTCCTTTGAATTCCAATGGTAGTAAAAGGTCTTTTGTACTGGCTAAAGGGGTCCTAGAACGAGGGCCTGGTAATGGCATATGGCACAGGTGGTCACAGAGAATTTTCATCTGGTATGGAAAACATCAACCCTCTTACAAGGCAGCATATGCCACTAAGAACACTTTTGCCCAAAGCCTTTGCTCCCTATGCTGGCGACGAGCACAACTTAGCAACCCATTCAAAATACTGTTGCATTTCCAAGGCCCCTAACGATGTGGGATTCAGCTATGGAAGAAACCGACTGGGAGTGCTCGTTCTGCCACATTCTCCCCACTTTCTAAAGCACAAATGGACGAGTAAATCTCTCCAGAAATGTTTGCTTGCAGGGCTGAGAGTCTATTCCTAACTCTTGTGTCTTCTCATCCAATTGCAAGAGCAGTCTCCAGTGTGAAGTAGTTCTGAACAATTTTGCCTGTAAACCAGAAACCCCGTTGTTTTTGACCATTCCTCACTGTTTCCGTTCAATGTCTCTTATCTCCTTTAAAAAAGAAGTCACTTTATCTCATGCCCCTTTGGTATACTTCTAATATTTTTGCATGAGAAATTATATATTCCAACGATAGTGATATTCCCATGCCTAAGGAGATCTGCTGGCAGATGGAGAGCAAGTCAGAGCTCTCTAGGCCTGAAAAGACAATTAAACCTCTAGCCCAGATTGGTGGTGATTACTGGCTACCAGTTATTCAAAGGCTTTATGACCCAAGCTCTTGTAGTCCATGTTATAGCAACAAAACCAAATCACAATTGAAGTGCATGCTTGATAAAGAACCTTCCATTTATATGAACAGCTTCAGCAATTAGTTTCCTGTAACAGAGAGAGCAAAAGACAGCACTTTACTAGTTTCATGGGACAAAAATGGCGGGATGATTTTTTTAAAACATCAGCCCTACAGAGCAAATATAAAAATTATTACCATTATTATGCATAGTATATTGGATTACAAGACTGATGCACCCTATACTGAAGCTAAATTAAAAGAATACCATACTGATATGGGAACATATGTATATGTATAACTGATTCACTTTGTTATAAAGCAGAAACTAACACACCATTGTAAAGCAATTATACTCCAATAAAGATGTTAAAAAAAAAAAAGAATACCATACTATATTAGAAAAAAGTAATCAGTGTACTCAGCATCTTACTATAGTTTATGTTCCCTTCTCCTGAAAACTTTCTAGCCCATGGGAGAGAAGATTTGATGGTTATTCTGACAAATACTACTGCTGGAAGAAGGTCTCTATATGGTAGAAACAACCATCCTACCCAGCCTAGCTCTTTCTGCACTGTTCAGCTTTTCTCTTTTGGGACCTGTAGTTTCTTCTAGAAAAGGATTTTTTTGTCACTGCACTTTAAGTCAGTGGCAGTTTTAAATGATAAACCTATTTGACAGGAGTTTTGTTACCTTCCTATCTTTCTTAGAAAGTAAGGAACAGGCAGCAAAATATGAAAATTGAAATAATTGAAGTTCTTTTAACAGATGGAAAATTTGGACTGCTCCTCAGCTTTCTAGAAATTAATCTCCGCTACCGTGCCAGAAAATAAGGAAATGCTTTTATAAAAATTGATGATAGGGGTATCTTAAGGGGACATAGGAGCTCCCAAAGACCAAAGGTAGAACAATTTGAGCAAACAAAAAAAGAGCTTTTTTAAGTAGCAAAAAAAAAAGAGTAGGATCCAGGTCTTACAATCCTCCTGCTTTGCCATCATCAGCAGACTGGACCTCAACCTCCAGCTCAGCAAATCCCATCATTGTTGCAAGGAGGCTGCAGCAGCTCTAAGCTTCATATTCCCAGATGACATGGTTCAACAGAACAAGGAACGAGGCAGTGGTAAAACAAAAAACACAAATAAAATTTTCAAATTAAAAAAAAAGCAGTATTGGATTATAACCCAAAACATAATATAAATATCCATGAGTCCATATTAATATAAGTGAATGACTGAATAAGTAAATAAATATGGGAAAAGACACAAATCTCCCATGCATAAGGATTCCAAATAGTTTATGTAAATACACCACCTTCAAGGAAATGGAACATAACTCCCCACCCCATATAAGTATGGGCTGCTCATAGTGACTTCCTCCCAAAGGTACAGTGTAGAAAGAGGGTAAAAAAAGTAGCTTTACAGTGTAAATGCTTGCAAACATTACCTCAACCAGGTGATCAAGGTCAACAGTGATAAACCACGTTTATAGTGTATACCCTTGATATCATGTGATTAAAACAACACTTTACTTCTGTGGTCTCCCTCCCCAAAACCCATAACCCCAGTTTAATCGTGAGAAATACATCTGAAAAATCCCTATTGGGGGCATTTCACAAAATGCCTGATCACTACTCCTGAAAACTGTCCAGGTCACCAAAAACAAGGAAAATGTGAGAAACTGTCACAGCCAAGAGCAACCTAAAGAGATATCACTAAACGTAATGTGGCATCCTGGATGGGATCCTGGAACAGAAAAAGGACATTAGGCAAAAACTAAGGAAATCTGAATAAAGTACGAACTTTAGTTAATAGTAATGTATCAATATACAATCATTAATTGTCATATTAATATAAGATGTAATAATAGGAGAAACTGGGTGTGAGGTATACGAGAACTCTCTGTAATAACTTCATAGTTTTTCTGTAAATCTAAAATTGTTCTAAAATATTTAATCTCTACAACCCTTGAAATTTGTCTGAAGGTTACTTTCTTCATAACTCTAGCTCCACTTTACCTAAGCCAACTTCCTTTCTATTACAGATTCATGCTCATACATACACATATATGGATATTTTGCTCTCATAGTCATTAGTCCTGTTCACCATATTTCTCAATTCTCCTGCCCCTTTTGAAGTTAGGCATAATCCTATTACTGTCCAATAAAATGTGAGAGGAAGTAAAATACATCACTTTCAGGCTCAAGATATAATAGCTATCACTAAATTCACTCCATTCTCTACCCGCTGCCACAGCAGTAGTAGAAATGCAGATAGAGAGACAGAGATTGAAGTTCCGTAACTTGGATCACTGAGTGACTACAATGAACAGAACTCCTGACCGCCCCGCGTCGGGAGAGAAATAAACTTTGATGTATTTAGACAATGAGAACTTGAGTGTGTTTGTTACTACAGCATAGCTTGACCATCCTATCAGATACACATATGTGCACATTATTTATCACTTGATAACACAATGACTCTCAAAATGTCCCAGCAGAAAGTCAGTTATTATAATCTGTGAAAATACTGAATCAGTGTGCTGCACACCTGAAATTAACTAATATAATATTGCAGATCAACTATACTTGAAAGAGAAGAAGGAAGGAAGGAAGGGAGGGAGGGAGGGAGGAAGGAAGGAAGGGAGGAAGGAAAGGAGGAAGGGAGGAAGGAAGGAAGGAAGGAAAGGAGGGAAGAAGAGAGGGAGGGAGAGAGGAGAGAGAAAGAAAAAGAAAGAAAGAAAGAAAGAAAGAAAGAAAGAAAGAAAGAAAGAAAGGGAGAATGGGAGACAGAAAGAGAGGGAAAGGAAGGAAGAAAGGGAAAAAACTTTTGGAGGAGATGGATATGTTCATGGCATAGATTTTGGTGATGGCTACACCAATGTACACTTATCTCCAAACCATCAAGTTGTATACATTAAATATGTGCAGCTTTTTGTATTGTAAACCTCAGTAAAGTGGTTCATAACAAAAAAATGATTGAATTTAATGAAATAAAAGAAATCTTCCAAATATTACTGACAATTTGTATACAAAAGTTATGTTTTGGACGTTCTTGTAAGAGAGTTGTAAGCTTCTAGAGGGAAAGAATACTGTCTTGTTCTCCAGTTTATCTCCCATATCTGGTGCACACTATGCACTACATGTGGAATTTTGTCATCAAATAGACAATAAATATGAAAATATTCAAAAAAATAAAACGAAGCTTAATTCCTTATGGGATGCATATTTACCACAATGTGCTTATATTATGGGAGTATAACAAGTATTTTAGGCAGAATTAGAATAGGAACTAGAATGAGTCTTTTACATCATTGGCTTACTGCCAGTTTAGAATTTTCAACGTTTTTAGTAATTCTTTTACATCATAACTATGGAGATTTATCTTCAGTTATGAATAGGGAAACCATTCCTATTGTAGTCGGTACTAGATTTTTCGAGTAGTTTTAGGGTTAAATTCCCTGTGTCTGGAGATAATTTGAGAGTTTGCTTTCTTTTTGAACCACTCTTAACATTGGTTCTTTTTTCTTAATGAGAAAGTACAAGTAGAGTGGCTAATTTTTTTTAAGAGAAAATAAATGTTTCACAAAAAGAAAAAAGAAAAAACTTGAAAACACATCCCACAATAAAGCAGTAGGAAGATTCATTTTTTTATAACATAATTTTAAGAGGAAAACAATCTTTTATGATCCTTATAAATAGGTTAGTTAGATATTCCTTCCACACTGATGTACATTAAAAGACATAAAAATCGTTGTAGAGAAATAGACTCGTGATCCTCTTGAGGAGGTATAAAACCACCATAGTGCACTTGATAGAGTAATACCCTGAGGTATCAAGAAATGATAATTCCTTCATTTCCCCTCTCAGAGCTCAGTTTATGCAGAAAGCACTAGAATTTTAAAACTTCAGGACCCTTAACCAGAAGCCAGTCATGGCCATATGTTTCCACCCTCAATGACGTCCTCTGGCACCAAGTTCCAAAATCAAAATTTGTTTTATTTAAAACACATTTGTCAATTTAGAGGCATCAACACGCTTCTCTTTCTTCACTAAGCACGCGAACGTCACTGGGCCTGAGAGTTTAACCACTGTCATGCAAACTGCGATGTCATAAATAGAATACAGGGTCTGCCATATTTTTTTCTACACAAATATTTTAAAGATTTAATTTTTTATAGAAATAGCCCATCATATAGGACAAATCAAAAGGTACTATAGCATATGATAGATATATATTTTATATTATACTTAATACATATATAATATTCTATAAGGCTATCACTCTGCTTAGCTCAATAAACTTCGTATGTGAATAAGTCTTGCAGAGTATTTTGATTACCTCTCTAACAGAAGATTCATCACCTAAATTTATTTGAAATAGTGGAAGAAAACTTGAAACTCCTCGCTTATCACACATAGCAGCTTTACCATAACATCCTGGCTAACAATGGATAAAGATTGGAAATGGAATAGGAAATCCTCCTTAAGGAAGAAGACAGATGACTTATAAGGGGTCAGATAAAGAATTGATACCTTTAAAAGATATGACTTTATACTACAGCTATACAGAAACATACATAATACAAATAAATTTTAATAGGATCATAAAAAGTTAATTGTGCTTTGGTGATAAGATTGTTGGAATATGGTTTTTAATGCTCTAAAATAATCATTAATAAAGGACTCTTAAGGATAAGCTGATCAACAAGAGTAATAGAAGTAACATGTTAAAAACATAAGCAGAATATTAAAAGTTTAAACATTTACAAATACAATTTATTTTCCTTAGCACTTTAAACTCTTTAACCAAATGGCATTTTTTTTTCCACAAAAATCCGTTTGAAATCAAATGCATAACACCTAGAAATCCCACTGAGCTCATCTCTTCTTTTGAAAACTGTCAGATGTACTTTAAATAGTGGGGGTCTCGATGTTACAGACGGGTTTATAATTTGCAACAATACACTTCTTATTACAGGAAAATCATTTCCACAATGACTCACTAATGCCTCTCCCTCTAATCATCATTTCTGCAGCATTCAGGTACAAGATGCGTGGTGTCCTCTCTTCAGATGCCAACAGAATGACAATGAGTCAGCAACATGAGCAGATAAAGTCACAGTCAGAAGAAGCTGTGTGACTGCCCTAGTGACTGCAGAGAAAATGCTGAGGGCATCCTTCACAAGTGGACACAAGAGGACTTCCAGGCAGCAAGAGAAAGTTACCAAACAAATGTGGCTCATCAAGAATACAGTGGGACGCTGAGGAGGAATTATCAACTAGGACATTCACCAGCTGTAGACTTCAGATACCTTGCCTCTGGGGGTTTCATCAGGCAGAGCAAAACCTGTGTGAGTCTTTGAGATTCCTGTAGAATGAGGAAGAAAATAACTTGCCATTCACTCTTTCAGTTACTGATCTTACCTGAACTCTGTCAGGTATTTTAATGTTTTAAGAAAAAAAGGAGTACCTTGGAGAGTCTATTGAGATTGAATTCATAGTTGCCAAAATGTAAGGTTTTTAAACACTTTAAAATTACTCTACCCTTTGGACACTGCGATGGTTAATTTTGTCCGATTGAGTGGGCCACAGAGTGTCCAGATATTTGGTCAAACATAAATCTGGTTGTGTCTGTGAGAGTGTTTTTGAATGAAATTAATTAACATCTGAATTGGCAGACTGAGTAGAGCAGATTGCCCTCCCCAATGTGGGTGGGCTTCATCCAATCAGCTGAAGGCCTGAATAGGACAAAAAGGCTGACCTTCCCTTGAATAACAAAATTCTTCCTGCCTGACAAGTTTTGAACTAGAACACTGGCTTTTTTCCTACTGTTGAACTCAGACGGAAACATCAGCATTTCCTGAGTCTCAAGCCTCCACCTTCTAACTGAAACTGCCCCATTGGCTCTCATGGGTCTCCAGCTTGTCAAGTGTAGGTCTTGGGACTTGCCAGCCTTCACGACTGTGTGAACCAATTCCTTAAAATTAAATAAATAAATAATGTAAGTAAATAAATAAATTTATCTATCTATCCATCTTATTGGTTCTCTTTCTCTGGAGAAACCTGACTAATGCAGACACCTTTGCATAGGAAAGGGATTTGGCTCTCCTAATTTTATATATTTGTTGGGCAGTGTCTGGATGTACAGTGGACATGTTGTTTAACTGAGTTGACCAGTCAATTTAGAAAAACATAATCATCAGCCACTCGGTTTTGTTGAATGACGTGGACAGTTTAAAGGTAAAACAAGTTGTGCTCAGAGACAAGTCCAGAAGATACATTCTGGCTTGTAAACTCTTTCAGAAATTATAACACAAATTGAAAAGTCCCCAATTTCTCAATATATACTTAGCCAGTAATATTATTTCTGAGCTTCTTATTCTCTTGAATTGTCTGTAAATCCACAAACAGCATTTCTGAGAAAAGTGGATGACTAGCAAGGAGAGGAATTGAACCACTCAAGGATGACGAGAGGGAGTAATTCTGAGTGGATTAAACACATGTTATTCCTAACATACAAATATTTGTTGAAGATGATCACAAGTCACAAGCTCTAAATAAGTGTTTCTGTTCTCCTGGATCTCTTGGCCAGGCTCAAGGAATCCTAAGTTAGGCTCAACTTTACATATCCTGTAAGCAATAATATCTTTCCATGTCAGACATGTACACCTGAAAAGGGAGGAGGGGATCAATTTAAAGTATACACAGACAGTGTTTAAACTTCAATTTGAAAAAAAGTGCATTTATCAAAATTTCATTTAAGTAGGTCTGAAGATTTAAAAAACACCACTGGGGAATAAGAAGCAGTTAGAAAAACTGCACTAGAACTTTGTACCCCTAGTATTTGGACTGAGACAATTTCCAATAGCTGAAGTACATGTCAAAAATATTATGTTCTGAATAAAGGGAGCACGAATGAAAGGCAGCCTTCAGATACCTAAAGTCTCCTATATAGTGGATCTGGCAGAATATCAGAGGCAGGAATGATCTGACACATAATCTGTTAGTTGCTCTCAGAAGGATCATTGTTCAGTGGTTGGATGGATTTCACTGATTGCTGGCCCCTGAGGATGTCAATAGTGCCACGTAGATAGAGAATCCATAGTCCAGCTGAAACAAGAAAGACTAAGGGAGAAGTCTTGATGTCTCAGTGCTCTAGTCTAAAAGGAAGAAAATTTTTGCTGATTTTAATAAATATAACTTTGTTGTAATAATTACATGATGGTATGGTTGTAACTCCCTTTGGGAACATTTGTTCAAGTTTCCATAACAACTTGATACAGGTTTTTAATGTGGTTATAACTTTCTCTGAATTATGATCTCAGAATTTTTTCCTACCCTTGGCTCTGCAATACTCAATTGCAATAACATCAATTTCATAATGAGCCTCCTTTGCTAACTTAGTTGCAGATCTATTTCAGTTCCAAGGCGATCTATGTAATTTAAAGAACAAACATGACTGTTGAAAACTTTACAACCATGAGAAGGGAAATTCAGTGTTTCTATAGCTGTCATATTTATTTTTCACTTTAAAATATTCATAAAAGTATTTATTTTTACTTTCTCAATTTATAGTCCACTTCGTCTCTTCATGGACATTTTTACATTTTGGTCCAGATTTGCCATTCCAAGTCTTCAAAGACTACTGTTTAATAGGAAAGCAGATAATAGAGACAGATGGTAGATAACAGAAAAGCAGAAAGGGGATTGGGTTAGAAGGAACTTTGCCGTTCTATTAGTTTTCTTTGTCATAAGTATTAAAACAAAATTTTTAAAAGTGGAGAGAAGGAGTTAGGATTGAAAATCTAAAAATAAAATTCTAACTCTGCCATCTATTTGTTACATAAATTTCTTAAATCCTCAGGTCCTTAGTTTCCACATCTGAAAAACAGAATGAAACCAGAATTATTTATAATATATAAAACACCAAGGGGCTTCCCTGGTGGCGCAGTGGTTAAGAATCCGCCTGCCAATGCAGGGGACACGGGTTCAAGCCCTGACCCGGGAAGATCCCACATGCCGCAGAGCAACTAAACCCATGTGCCACAACTACTGAGCCTGCGCTCTAGAGCCCGTGAGCCACAACTACTGAGCCGGCGTGCCACAACTACTGAGCCCACGCACCTAGAGCCTGTGCTCCGCAACGAGAGAAGCCACTGCAATGAGAATCCCGCGCACCGCAACGAAGAGTAGCCCCCGCTCACCGCAACTAGAGAAAGCCCGCGCACAACAACGGAGAACCAACAGAGCCAAAAATGAAAATAAAAAATAAATAAATTTAAAAAAAGAACACCAAGCACAAGTGCCTAGCATGTAACAAGCCCTCAAATACAGTCAACAAAGATTACTGTTTCCTGCCATTATTTCTATTACTCGTATTGTTAGTCTCCTACTAACAATGTTAATCTCCTTCAGTCCTTCAGCAAATGTGGTAGGCCTCCAAGATGCCTACACCCTATTCTCTGGAACCTGTGAATATGTTATGTTACATGGTTAAAGGAACATTGCCGATGAAATTAAAGTTATGGACCACATTGGCTTACAATCCCCAGTTTTCCGGTGGTCACAGTACAGTGGGATAGACAGACACAAACCAATTTTTAAAAATTATACAAATTAGTGAAATAAAAAAGTGATCTCAGATCTCAAATCATACTTTATATTTCACTTATATGCCTGGCCCAGTGATTAACGTCAACATCTGCTACTGACCAAATTCACAGATTCCTTGCCTCCAAACATTGGCCACATTGCCTTGCTCCACTATTATGGTTCTTGTTGTGGGGTCATAGCACCAGGTATTTGATCTTCTTCCATACTAACTGGGTTGCAAAATGGATATTGTAAAAAAATAAGTTGGGCTTATTTGAATACAAACAAAGAGAAGGGGGGCTCTTCCTTTTTTTCTCCTTGAAATACACACACAAATGCATACCACTATGCAAAGACCTTAAAATATTGAATGCTAAAATTACTGTATCAGAAAAAAATGGTAAATTTCCAGTGGATGAACCCAGAAGACACCATCTTAACCAAGTGATCATGCTCAACATCACCAGTAATAAGACTTAACTTCATCATGTACTCTGCATATGACACACAGATCATTTCTTGCCAAAAATGCATAACCTTAATCTAATGATGAAAAAATAAGACACAAACCGGACAAACTGATGAAATGTGAATTATCTTTTTTTATTATTATTTTTAATTGAAGTATAATTGATTTACAATGTCATGTTAGTTTCAGGTGTACAGCAAAGTGATTTAGTTTTATATATATTATATATATATATATACACACACATATATTCTTTTTTTTTTTTTACTTTTTTTCTGGCTACGTTGGGTCTTCGTTACTGCACATGGGCTTTCTCTAGTTGCGGCGAGTAGGGGCTGCTCTTCGTTGAGGGCTTCTCGTTGCGGTGGCTTCTCTTGTTGCAGAGCACGGGCTCTAGGCACGCGGGCTCCAGTAGTTGCAGCACACGGGCTCAGTAGTTGTGGCTTGTGGGCTCTAGATCACAGGCTCAGTAGTTGTGGCGCATGGGCTTTGTTGCTCCACGGCATGTGGGATATTCCCGGACCAGGGCTCGAACCCATGTCCCCTGCATTGGCAGGCGGATTCTTAACCACTGCGCCACCAGGGAAGCTCCAATATACACATATATCCTTTTTCAGATAAATTAGGAGTCTGGATTAACATATACACACTATTATATATAAAATAGATAACCAACGAGGGTCTACTGTATAGCACAGGGAACTATACTGAATATTTTGTAATAACCTATAAGGGAAAAGAATCTGAATTATCTTGAATTTGAAGAAATTTAAATAAACAACAATTCATTTAATATTATTATAGCACTTTTAATTTTCTGGTTTTGAGCATTGTGCTATGGTTATGTAAGTTTTAATGAAAGGGGAAGCTGAGTTCTGTAGTTTTTGTAAATTTGTGTAAGTCTAAAATTGTTTTAAAATAAAAAGTTAAAAATAAAAAATAATCTACCATATCGGGAGTTAGATACTCCCAGGTAGACTTCAATGCAAAGCAGGTCTCCCTCATATTACCATATTCATGTTTGAGCATCTCACAAGCTTCTCTCCAAAGTAGCCAGTTAGGAACAAGTGGGAGGCTCAGTCCCAAGACTGGTGAAGTGTTTTGATTGACTGGACTGGAGAAAACGAGGAAGTGAATTGAGACAGGCTACTAATTTCACTCAGACCACCTGCCTGTTTCGGATACAAGCCAGTGACCTAAACATGACGGGCCATTACCAGCCCTCTGCTGGCATTCTGAAATGACTACATAGGAGACAAATCTGGGAGTGATGAGATTTGCAAATGGCATGGGAACAGCAGAGGAGTAATGACTTTTCATGAGCATTCTGAGACACCTCTCACACACACATACATTAAGTCCCCAGGAGCTATGCTGCATGAATTAACAGGGACTATTCACTCAAAAGAAAACTTTTCCCCAGTAAGTTGTGACATGTAATGCAATATGTTATAAAAAAAAAAAAAAAAAAAAAACTCTAAATAGTACTTTTCATCACATTTCTTGAGGCAACAGAATGAATTTTTTTAACACAATTATTTCTTAGTTTGCTCTTTTTCTGTCAAGCATGCAACTGCTTTTCCTTTCTTCTGAAGTAGTTCATATTATGATGAGTGAAAGGAGAGAAATAAAAAGAGCTATGATTGTGTCAACCACAACTGAACAAATACATCTATTAAAAAGAACTCCCACCAGAAATCTTAGAAGCCTCACAAAGTCTCATTTTTTTCCACATACTAACTCTATCATGAACTGAAACTTCCCTTTCTTTTATTTTAAATTATTGTCATGGTCCCCTGTGCATATACCAACCAGTATTTACGCTGTGTCAGATGACAATACACTAGTAAATTTGGTGTTTTAATGGCTATAATAACTCTAATAAAGAAATTAAATCAGATGTCATACGTGAAATGTACATTTTTTTGCCTCTAACAATAAATTGAATTATAGCAGGCTAAATATTACAAAGCAAAACATGTATCCATTAGCAATTGAAAGCATGTGTTGAAACGACTTTAAGCGGACAAGGCTTTGGAGGCAGCGGGGGAGCAAGCAAAGGTGCTGTTTGCCTCAAACGTGGTCCTTTTTCCCAATTCTTTCAACTTCATCCTTTATGATAATTCCCTCTGTTTCATCCTGAAGAGCATCACGCTGTACCCTTCCCCACCTCTGGTCCAACCAAAATCCTAGAACCCAGGCCCATAATTTTAATATGCATATAATTTCACACGGCTGATGGCTATAACACACCATGGATAAACAGCAGGGAGGGGCTAAATGGAAAACTCATTTGTTAGTTTTCCCACTTGGAGGTTGTTATTTTTTAAATTACTGATATTGGACACTGTAGGAGTGCCCTTTTTCATACACACTGAAGCATTCCACTGGCCCCAGGAGTAACTAAGACTAGTGGATTTTAATAGTTATAGATCTTAAATGGAGGGTTAGAAATTGTTTCTTTTCATTGCAATTACAACAAGGAATTAACCCCAAGGGTATCCACTTAATTTCATAATATATAGACTGGAACGCTAATGTGGCTCTTCTACAGTGTAATAAAGAGGCAACTGGCCCTTCTCTCCCCGGGATGGGTTTCTGTAAAATGTATCACAAAAAAAATGTAAAACGAAGAAGATTTGAAGTTAACAAGCTCCGTAATGTCACCAGCTCCAGTGCCGGGTGTGAGCGAGCCCTCATAGGCACTGAGCACTGCTTCTTTTTTTCCAGTGGGAAGCTCAGCCCCAGCACTTTTCTTTAAATTGCTTCACTGACACAAGGAAAATGGAAAATGAGAGAAGGAAGGATAATTTACAATTAAGCACAGAAAGTCACGAAGACAGAGAAGAGACTTGGAACAGGACTTGTTAATTACCCTGTTTCTGAGATGGAATCAGAAGTGCACGCTGGCCACTTCCGGTCATGTCAGCTTAACCCTTTGTACTCTGCAGTGACCTCAGCTCCATCTTATGGGAACTCTCTCCCTCCTTGCTAGAAGCTGAAACAACACCAAAGGTTAGGATTTTCCATCTTCAGGCTCCAAGTGTCTGAAGCCACTTCCTGGCAGAGATTTGAAATCTTGGATCCCTGATCATTAGCCCTCTCATTTAAAGACATTTTTATTTCCCAATGCTTTTTCATGATGTTTGACTATGACTCTCTGAGCCAAAAAAGAAGAAGGACACTATTTCAGAAATAGAGCTTTAAACAGAAGTGGGACAGGACAGTGGGAGAGGCTAATGGCAATTCAATGAAAGTATAGCCCAGAGAGAAGAATGTTCTTCTCTTATAGTATGTATTTCCAACATATATTGTCATATTTGACCCACGACATGCTTCTAGCCAGTCATTACTTGGGACTCACTTCTTCCCAAAAGTGTCAGCTCTCTCGAAATCTGAAAATTTGCCAGTCAACTAGAGAAAAACTGATGATCCAGAGAGGAGAAAAAGCAGATCACTCAACTCATTTGTTCTCATCTTTCATACAGATTTCATTTCCAGAGATAGATAATATTGTATAGGAAAGTCACAAAGGAACTCTGCCTTCAATGAAAAGCATACCTTTACAAATCAAAATTCCAGGCTTCCCTCCTGAGACAGGAAGCAGTGGCCTGAAGCAGATGTCAAGAGGGCTGCCAGGAGGGTGCCAGAGATGAGAAGGCGCTGAAGAGGACAAAGGAAGACATTTATCACAAGGGAAAGTTGGGTGTCCTCGTTGCTGGCTGAGAGCTACAGAAACCATTTCTCAGAGAGCTCAGAATCATTCACAAACCTGCGAGGAGCAAGAAGAAAGTTGAGGAAGACATCCAGAAAACAAACACGATCAGGGTTCTACCAGGAAACCAAAGTTAGACAGTGTACGTGGCTTAGCAGGTGATTCTTCGTTTAGGCAAGAAGCCAAGATTTTTGTAAATATAAACCTTGGACTCAGTATCAAGGATGAAAGGAGTAATACATATGCTGATCGATGGTCACAAACTTTTCTATCCCCATATTTCCTCATTCCCCATTTTATCTCCTTAAAACCACGTGTCTGTATAAGCTACATTTCCTGAATATATCAAACGTTGACTTATTAAAAGTTGTATGTATCCTAGAATAGCTCCTTAAGGGTTTTTCCCCAATGATTTTAATTGTGTTTGTTCTGGGCTCATAAACAGGGAACTTGAAGCATTTAAAAAACACACACAAGTGTGGTATCCAAATGTTTTGTTTTTCTAAGCTCAATATACTTTAATTGGCTCTTCCCTTTAAAAAAATATAATTAAAAGGAATAAGCTCACCTATTTAGAAATTTCTCATTTCTTTATTTACCTTAAATCTTTCATGCAAGAAACTGTTAATGTTCTTTGTTTTGTACTAAATAGAAATAAGATACAAAACAATTCTCTAATTAGGATTACATGGGATGTATGCCTTACAAGTTTGATTTTCTGAATTTCCCCTGACATTTTCAAATTGAATATCATAGTCAATATCAATCTAACCAATAAAAAGCAATTTAATTTTTACAAAGAACCAAGAGAATATCTAAATTTGGCATATCAGACAGTTTTTTGTCTCTGTTGAATTATTTCGGGAGATATTTTAGTTAAACTGAGTTAAAACAGCAAATTTCATAATCCTTCAAGTAATATAAGACTGTAGACCCCTGATATAACTATTTAGGGCAAAAGCTTATTCATATCATATCGTACTTGATAACATATCTGAAATATGTACTCCTTTTTGTTCTGTTTATAACACTATTTGCCTTACAGGTCATAGTTTCAAAGACTATGAGCTTTTCAATATCAGATACATCACCAGAGAATTTGATTTTCCAATATCTATAACATTGTTAATGATTATTTGGATTATTATTTCTTGAGTAATATAATACTTCTTAAATGATATAAATGCTTATTATAACATAAATAGGATAAGCATATCTATTTATCATATATTGTCTCTCCCAAATGGCACAGGCTATTACAAAAATGGAATATAAACACACCAAAAACAAAAACAAACAAACAAGAAACTTTTGTTCTTTACAAGTTTCCAAAGATCACACTGGTAGATAACCAGTGAAAGAACAAAAATTGTATCTCTGACAGCTGTACTGCTGTGAAAATCAGAAGTATTCCCCCAACTCTTTAACTCTGGCCCAGACAGTCTCTTGAACTTTTGCCCAGCATGACCAATGACCCTGAAGACAATGGCCCAAAGCTGAATGCTTTAGTTTCTATCGTAAAACTGTTTCTTCTCCCATGTTTCCCCTTTTGGTGAAAAGGAAGAGTCATTTTCTAAGGCCACAGGGATTTTTTGGACATGTTAAGTTGAAATACTATTAGCCTTGCATTTGAATGTATCAGGTAACCATTTGGATGTAAGTGTTAGCCTCCAGGCTGGAGAAATAAATTAGGGAATCACTAATATAGAGATGGGATTTAATCCATGAAATTACCTATGCGGTGAATATAGATGAAGAAGAGAAGAAGTGTGAGAATTGAGTTACAGAGGGAGAACTCCATAATCTAGAGGAGAGGAGAGGAAGCTATCAGAGGACATAAGAAGAAGCAGACAGTGAGGTGGGCAGGAATCCTGGCTAGTGTGGGAGCCTGTATTTCAAGTGCAGCAGGTGTTTCAAAAAGGAACGTGACTCTGTCAACTGCTACTGATGGGTCAGGTTTAGATAGTTAACCGATGACTTTATTAATATCGTGATTATCAGTGAACTTGATAAGAGCTGTTTCAGTGAGTGCTGAGGGTGAAAACATGATTGGAGTGGCTCTAAAAGTGGAGTGGCAAAGACAAAGAGGACAGATTGTAAGAAATCTCCAGTAAAAAGGAGCGGATAATTGAGATGGTAACTGGAGAGGGACAGTGAGAGTATTTTTTTAAGATAGAAAAAAATCACGCAATATGCTTATGTATCAATGGGAATGAACCATTAGAAAGTGAAATTTTGATTTTGCAGTAGAGCAAAGAAATAATTGCTGTGTGATTCCCTTGAGTAGGGAAGAGGATGGAATCCAGTTGACAAGTGAGGCAGACAAGCAGGGGGAGTTCATCAATAGCACCAGGGAGGAGGGCAGAGTTCATGAGGTGGATAGATGTGGTGGTGGCAGCAGATGGAAATTTCTCATCTGATGGCTTATGTTTTCTTATCATTCAGGTCTCAGAGCAGCTGCCACCACTCAGAGAGCCTTCCTTAACCACCAAATCTAAGTAGCTCTCCTTTCCATAGGGTCCCATACAACCCTATTTTACTATCTCTATAGCACTTATGACTTTTTTAAAAACACTGTTGTATAATTTGTCTACTTGGTTATGTATACATTTCCCAACTAAGAGCATAAACCTTCCTTCTCTTCTTTACTGCTATATCCTTAATCCCCATAACTGAAAAGCAGACAATACAAATAGTAGCTCAATATGTAATTGTTAAATAAATGAATCAATGAACACTTCAGAAACAAGCACTTCCAAGAATCCAAATGATTTCAAATGTGATATTACCAGTCTCAAGTATCTTTCTAGAGTTATTCATACAGGTAGCAAAGTATGTGGATAGTTGTGCCTTTATTACCTGCTCTATTGAAAATGTGCACTCCGGAAAGTTTTGTAATAGTGAATTAGATACTCATGGGCACGTTATAGGTTGCAGACTATGAGCATTACAGAGCAAGAGCAGGTATCTCCAACACAAAAAGTCCAGCTAGTCTCACTGGCACTGCACTTGGCGTACAAAGGAGGGTGCAGAGAAGGAAATGATCAGTCAGAAAACAGAGAAAAGCCCTGGAATTCAAAACCATTAAACAAGAGAAAATTATCCTTAAATGTTTGTCTAGCACTTGATGTTTGCTTCCCATAATTTTTATTAGTACTCCACCAAATCACTTCAGAGGTCAGTTAGGCTCATTTTTACAGAGCTGTAAACTGATCCTCTAAGATAGGGGTCCCCCACCGCTGGGCCACGGACCGCTACAGGTCCGCAGCCTATTAGGAACTGGGCCGCACAGCAGGAGGTGAGCTGCAGGCGGGCGAGCAAGAAAAGCTTCAGCTGCGGCTCCCCATCGCTCGCATTACCGCCTGAACCATCCACCGCCCCCACCCCAACCCGCCGTGGAAAAACTGTCTTCCGCAAAACTGGTCCCTGGTGCCAAAAATGTTGGGGACCGCTGCTCTAAAGATTAGGTGATTAGGTGCTCCACACAGAGGAACTCACCTGCAGCTGCAGATAAAGAATTCACAATCATGCTGCCTGCTTTTCTTAGCCCGCCTAAGTCAACCATCCCTCTAAGAGCCACAGAATGAAAGAGTCGATGGTTGGATGGTCACCAGCGACAGTAGTTGACCATTACATTTTTTTTTTCTGATACTGATTTTACTTCTCTGGGCTGACTTGCATTAACCTGAATTAAGAATATTTATGCAGAAGAAATAGTGCATCCATGAACACCAAGTCCAAATCCTGATAGGAGTGTTTATTCCTTGGTCGAGTTATGCCCAAAAGCAATTAGACATTATTCAGTGGCCCTGGGTTTAACCTGTTATTTATACCAGTTAGACAGAGGGAATCCATGAAATTATCTATGGCTAGGTACCCTGGAAATTTTCCTAGGCTATTTTTCAAAGGTTAACTGGTATTGCTGGTCACCCTTGCCAAACAGAAATACAAGAGGCAGAGAAATGAGGGAACTGAGAAATGAGGATATGGATATCCTTAAAAAAAAAAAAATACAGTTTTGATAAAAGAAAAAAATACAAAATACAATCTAAGAGTTTGCCCTTTTCATTTAGATTTTTTTTAATTTTTAGTAGTGGAAGAGGCTTTGTTTTGAAGAGTTCATCATCCTTCTTCCAAAACTGTGTTTCCCAAATGAGAAACAACATTCCATTCTCCTCTAAATCTCCAATGAAGGAGAATTTCACACCCCAGTTCCAAACCACATATTAGAATAATAATATTCTGCCTGAGGCGAGGAATGACTTCCATAATCTACCTCTCTGTTCACCACACCAAGACTTTTGCAATAAATAAAGTATAAAGAGATATTGTTTGATTATGTTCCCCCAGATGAGGTAAATATCATTTCATTAGGGAGGAAAATAAAAGATCAATTTACAAAACCCATAAATGTGTAAGAATAACCCAGGTTTGTTCATTCTTTTACACTTTCTTCCTCCTTCCCTCCCTTCCTTCTTTTCTTTTCTTTTCTTTTCTATTAATTTTTATGGTATTTACTGCCAATACTGGACCTTCTAAAACAATCAGAATGTGGTCTGGTTGTTAATAAATGTTGTCCTTAATCTGACATAAAGAAGAAGGTGGTCCCTGTTAATAAACCAATATCTATCCAGATTTTGTCTCTTCTGTTGCTCTGATCATCCTAACTGCTTTCCCTTGACCTTGAAACCTGCTTCATTTTCTATTTCTGGGATTCTATCCTAAGACATCATCCAAATTTTAGAAAAAGTTGTGGACAAAGCTATATGAATTAAGCACAAATTTTAAAAAATAATAATAAGAGAAATCTCCCAAATTAAAAGTGTTAAGTAAATTCTAATTCATTTTGTTTGAAATAATATAGAGATATTTAAATTTAATTACAAAGAACATTCAGTACATGTGGGAATGCTTTGGATATTCAATGTTAAATGAAAAAAATAGGATGCAAAATTGCATAACTATATGACTATAATTAGAAAGTAAAAATGAGCAGAAAGTAAAAAATATAAAAAGTAGAAATACAATTAAATGTTTAGAGATTAGTTAAGATAGTTGTTTTCTTTTGTTTTTTCTATATTCCAAATTTTCTATAAAGTTAAAATAAGTCTTAATTTAATTTTTTAGTTTAAAAGAGATTTGTGATGTAAAAGAACTCATATTTATTGCAATTGTTCCTTTTTCTTTTTAGGTATTTCTTGCATCTTGGAATAGTTGTTTGTGGGCAAAAAACATCTTTGGATTAGGCCAAGATTCTGTTCTCTGAGCTAGTTGGTAAGGGCAGGGATTTAAAAGGAGAAAAATTTATATAATCAGAATTTTATTAAAACTGTCTGGGATTTTATAGATCATGCGTTCAAAACTCCACATTTTATATTGAAGAAACTGAGAAGGAAAGAGCTAGAAAAATATAAGAAGCAGATATGTGGGTGGATCCAACTGACATGTTGTAAGTTTAATGAAATTTTGTAGTCATAATTATTTCAGAGGGCTCTGACTATGGCGAACCGTAGATCTAGGTAATAGAATCTTCTGTCTTTCTAACTCACTCTCCCTGTTTTCTAGTGATTTCCAGCCCTTTGTATCAAAAAAGTCTGTTTCTCTGAACAGTCTGCGGGACAACATTTACAAATCCTAGAGATAGTGCTGAAGATATTTATTAGAACTGCCTACGTTCTAGGAACAATGTGTGTAATCAATGCAGCGGCAGCCCCTCTGTGCTGAGGCTCCCATTTCCCAGCTTCTGGGCCTGAGGACTACTGACTGCCCACCCTGAGGTCCTCTCTGTGAATCACGCATGGTCCAAGCTGCCTCACTTAAGTTCCCCCTTGGGGAAGGGGACACAGGATGAGGATGGGATGGATGGGTGGGACTAAGGGAAGTTCTCCCGGAAGAAATGTCACTTGCGAGCCTTTCAAAACAAGTAGCTTTGATACTGACAAATGTGGAGTTTAGAGTAACACAAACAAGAAGAGCATGAACTAATTTAGGGTTTTAAAAAAAGGAAGTGACATGATTAACAACACATTTTTGAAGAATTTCTTTACATTATAAAAGTAGACTGGATTGTAGAGAACAAACGTATGGACACCAAGGGGGGAAAACCGTGGTGGGGTGGGGATGGTGGTGTGCTGAATTGGGATTGACATGTATACACTGATGTGCATAAAATTGATGACTAATAAGAACCTGCAGTATAAAAAAACAAACAAACAAAAAGAACAACTAATACCAAACTTTCTTTGGGTTATTTGTATGGACACATGTTAATATAAATGTTTCAGACATTACATGAAATTTCTAAAAAAAAAAAACAGAAAACTAAAAAAAAGAAAAAAACGTTGGCAGGAGGATGGGGGGAATGGGACCATTTTTCTGAAGGGCAATTCTGCAATATGTATCCAAAGCCTTTGATCTACTAATTGCACCTCTAGGAATTTATCATAAGGCAATAATAAGGAGTGGGTGCAAAGATTCATCAAAGAATATTTGCTGCAGCATTACTTATAATTGTGATAAAACTGGAATCAATCTCAATGTGCCACAATAAACGATAACTTATTCTACTGATTAAAAAAAAAAAAAAAGTAGACTGGATTGATGGTGCATCCTGTAAATGCCTCTACCTGTTCTCCTAGGTCTCCGACTTGCTCGCATTCAACCTGCTTTTGAATTCATCTCCATGCTGTTACTCTGGGTCAGACACTCAGGTATTTTCCTATATGATATCTTATTAAGCATGTCTTTCTATTCTAATGCTTTGACACATGAAGAGACTGCCCCTCTGAGGGCTAGCCAATTCCTAGAGATCATAAATGACTCACCTTTCATATGCAAATAAATCAATTCAGAGTCCCTGCCCCAACCACCTCCTTTATCAGGCTCTCTCACACACCAGTCTACTATCCCACTGCCTAGTCACGCCAGGATCAGGACAACTAAAGACAGTTCCTATACCCCAGAGCCTGCTGAAATTTTTTGCACTAGCCACCCTGCTTACTCTGCCTTGTTCATGTCTTCCAGCTGAAGCAACAATAAAGGCTCTTGCCCACACTTTCCCCTCATTCCCTCTGCTGCCTGGCCAGCCCTGGTGCTTCCCCATTTGGCCCTCATGGTGTGGTCCCCCTGCTCCTCTTGGGAATTGTAACAAGCTCTCCTTTCAGTGGCAGTCATCTCCTGATCTGTTGGCCCCTGCCACATATGAATAAAAATAAAAGGTACATTTTAAAACGGTTACCTCATTTAGCTTTTATAACACTCTTATAAAGTGTCTCCCCATTTTTTGAGATGACAAAGCTGTGACTCATCTATCTCAGAGCCTTCCACTTTGTTTAAGCGAATATACTGTGGTGGGAAAAGTGTAATACTTCTAGTAAAATAGATTGGCCAGATTCAAATCCTACCCAGTATGAGTCTGGCAGTAAAAAGCAACCACAAGAATCTCAGTCACTTTACACATAAAATTTATTATCCATTCTCACAAGCCCTCTGCAAGTCTAGATACTCTCCAGGGCAGCTCACTTCCCAGCAGTGAATCATGGATTCTTCCAGATTCTATTTTGTGGCTTCACCATCTCAGCACATGGCTTCCAGGGCCTCCAAGATAGGCGAAGAGAGAGAAGAATTCACAACTGACCGTGAGTATCATAGTCAGGAGGTGACACATGTCATGTCCTTCCACAGGCCATTGACCAGAACTCATCATATAACCTAACTACAAAGAAGGCAGTAAAACATAGTGGAGTTCATGGATATTTGCCATCAGCATTTTATAGTGGCCCAAGTGCAAAGTTCAATAGCTACTGTATTGGAAAAATCAGTTGTGAATCATTCCTTCCATTTTAAACACATGGACACAATCAGAGCTGTCATTCCCTTTATAGCCACTCAGAGCTCCAATATATTTTTATTGGTTCAATAACCTCTTTACTTACTTATACATACAATATAAATTACTAAAGTTAGAATCTACTTTATTCTCATTACTGCTTTCAACTTTTTGGTTTTTGGCTTCTTGTATGCTTTTATTTGGGATTGTTTGAGTTTTTTTAAAAATTTATATTCTAGGAACAGAATCACACACAGAAAACTGTCTCAATATTCAATTAGGTCTAAAGAAAACTGAAATCTCTTCTAGAAATCCACAGAAATTAAGTCAATCTATTATTCCCTTTTTAACTACTTTCTCTTTCTATCAGCTGCTTCTTCCTATTCCATTTTGAGTGTCTTTCTGTATGCTTCAAGAGCCCCCAAACAGGTCATCTAAAATTGGTTTAGTTAATCATTTTCCAGATGTAGCACCGCTTTGTGACCAAATTCTCATACAGACTCCTTCATAGATCACAACTTAGTCTATACACGGTTGCTTTGGTCTGGCACATGGTTATAATACAATTCACCACAGCCAAAGTTGCTGAAGGGCATATGACCCCATGTGCTCTGTAACTCACCTCTGGAAGCTTAGCTCAGAAGATATCTTTGGGTGAGACAGTCTCGCAGCCATGGATTCCTCTCCAAAATAGCCTTGTGAAGAAACTTTTTTTTTTATGAATGGAGGTATACTCATCATTTTCGGTTTAGTGTTGGCTTAGTATTCAAGAAGGTAGGAAAGTATTGAACCACAGGTTTAGGCACCATGGCACTGCTACCAGATGGGTTCTTCAAGACAAAGAAAAGTATGTGAAAAACAGATCTTCTAGTCATTCTATTTCTGTCACACACAGGACTTTTTTTAATGGTGCTTACACCCTACTAAGATTTTCACTAACTATTGTAATATTGGATTTTTTTAACTTTCATTTTGAATTATTATCTAAATGGTACTGTTACCATGACAAAAACACAAACTGAGTTATTCTGTCAAACATATACGTCACTCAATGAGCACAACAGAAAACTATGATAATTGTAAATTTAAGCAAGAAGAGAAAACAGATCAATTTTGAGCAAAGGGCATGACTAATGTATAAGTCACCTTTATACTATGGAGCATTATGTAAAATATTAAAGGGTAAAAAAATGATTAAAACGAAAACTAAAATTTATCTCATATTCAGCTTTAGCCATAGACATAAGAAAGACACATTAAAGAAGAAAACCCATTAGTTAACTGGTAAACTTATTTACCTAGGTTGTGACTGGGGGAGAGGATATTGGAAGGAACCTGAGTTCACCACTGGGAAAGTAGATAAGACGTGTACTGGATGCACATGTGGCAATTAGAAACAACATATGAGATTTGGTCATGGCAACATGGATGGATCCAAAAAAGAAAGAAAGAGAAAAAAGAAACACAATGAGATACAAATCATCCGATAATATATACATGAATTTAAAAATGTAAAAACACAATATGAAACAAAAAGATGCCCGTCAAAATTGTTGCCTATGACAATAGAACAAATACTTTTCAATAAAATATCCAAATGGCACAAGAAAATCTGCTGAGTCCAATTTAGCCTATCCTACATGCCATTTTCAATGTCCCAGAACCTGGGGGTAAGATTTCCAAACTAAGGCTCTGGAACCCCTTCCATTCTGGCTGCCTCTGCTCTGAGGGGAACGGGTGGAGTAGAGATAAAAGGGGATAAAGTTGAAACAAACAAATATTTGAGTCTCTGCACCACACAGATGTTAATTTGTCTGCCAGGAGCTAAGGAGTATGATTAAACAGCATCTGAGACCCAAAAGAGACAGAGAGACAGAGAGAGAGATAGCACCCTCTGATCATAATGACATGTTTAACTAGACTGTATATTGTCAGTTTATATGGAGTTTTTTGTTTTGTTTTGTCTATAATAATAGCCCATCTGACCATCAGCAGATTCAAGAGAATGTAGACCCAAACACGTAGGAAAAGTATTAGGACTAAGACTCAAGTCTTAACAGTCATTCAATTAATTGTTTAACCCTCAGCACAAAACAACTGAAAAGGAATAGACTCAAAACTACACAAAGATATGGATTAATCATCTACAGTACATCCATCACTTGGTCAGGTTTGGGATTCTGCAAGCCACAAATATTATATTCCTCCCAGTAAGATGTGACAAGCAGGCAGGAAATAAAAGGCAGTCATGGTTCTGAGTATTACAGGTGATCAGAAGTCAGGTCCCAAACTGCCACACAATTGAAAATGATTAGAGGGTATTCCCTCTGATAAAGTTTCAGGGCACCAGAAGCTGGTGAGTCTAGCAAAGGCAACTTTTCTACAATAGCTAAGGGAAAGTTAGAAGGACCTAAGTAATAGAAAATAGCCAAGACCGATTTGGAAGCTTCCAATCTCATGCAACAAAGCATAATTTTTTTCCTGGGGATTGTGGCCAGGTGGGGGATTGGCTTATGAAGGCTGTTTCTACTTGACATGATGTATCGAGAGGCCCACAGACTCACTGACACAATTCTACACAATGGCAAGTTGGACAAGTTATACGGCTTTCCAAAGGAGATACATACAGGATGAGAAATAGAAACGAGATTTTATGATTTAGGAAACAAATCACAGCCTTCCTGCAGTCACATGTCCAATATTTAATCTCTAAATTATTACAGCCAGGGAAACCAACATTTTCATTCCTACAGAATGAGTGACACACGGTTTAATGTTCCTCTCCCCACCTGGGAATGTACCTTCCCCAGGAGCCCAGTGAAAGGAGGCTTGTCTGGTCATATCTCAGGAAAGGGATCATTGACTATGCCAGTTTTGATGTTTATTACCTTCCTACAGTGAAGCTAGAAAAATTATGAAAAAAATTTTAGGAGTGCAATAAAGACTATGTCTCAATATAGTCTCATAGAACTAGCTCTGTTTGGGGAGCATTCTTTCTTCTCCTAGGGTCATGGGTGACATTTACCATATGAAACAGCCAGTGTGGCACAGGTACAGACCAATCAAACTGCATAAAATCAACTCAGTCATACTGGTGCCTACTGGCACAGCACAGCCTGAAGCCCCGAGGAGGTAACCCCCAAATACTAGAGATCGATTTTCTACTCTGTTATTGGGGTAAGTCCAAAGAGCTAGTTTTGTTTTCCAGAATCGAAATTTGCTGAATGCCCCTGTAGTGCCTGCTGTAGTTTCATAATTACAGGGATTCCCAAGCCTCTGCGGACCATTCACTGTCCCAGTCGTGTTCAGCACTCACAAAGGCAAAGCAGTCCCTCAGAATGACACTCTGCCCCTGGATTTGTTGAGAGAGAAAGAGAAAGAGATTCACCCCACTCCACACTCTGCTAAGGAGCAAAGAAGTCACGTGATCTAAGAGCCCACCCACCAGGCGCCCCTCTCCACTCCTGCATTCCTGAAAGGGACTAGGTCAAGGACAGGCACCCAGCACTGCAGTTTCACCTTCAAGTGTTCCTTGCCCCCTCTTCTTCCTCCCCAAAAGCCCCACTCAATGGGCTCTTCCCAGAATCACAGTGGTGTAGGAGCCCAGGGCCACTTTCCAGGCACAAGGAATGTCACAAAAGGGACTATGGGAGAGAGTTCCGTGCCCCTGTCTAACCTCACTAGGACTTTCAATACCTGAAAGAACAAACAAGCAACGCGGGCAAGTTCCTAGTAGTACTTTTTTTTATTGCTAAGGAACATAGATATCCCCCTTTCCACATTGCTGGGGAGAAATCTCAACATTTACTGGAACTCTCCAACCATGTTTTGAGTACACATATGTATGAAATCTTATGCACTGTACAAGAGAATGCTCTCCTGTCGCTGCTCACTAATACAAATTTTCTGACTACTTTCATATGAGGACGCTCTTGTATGCATTTAGAGACGGTTGTATTATAGTACCTGAGAACATAGGCTAGAGCCAGACTCATATCTTGGCTGGTCCTCTTGGTAGCTATGGAATCTTGGATCAGTTTTTTAACTTCTTCATGTTTCAGTCTCCTCATCAATAAACTGAGGGCAACAAGACCAACATCATAGGATCCTTGGGAGTATTAAAGGATTTCTACATGAAAGGTGCTTAGAGTAATGCACATAGTAGGCATTCCACAATTATTAATAAATGGGATATGTTTCCACAGCACAGACAAAATGGTCAGTTGATCCTGATAACTTAAATCAAGAATCATCAGATTTTCTAGAATCCTACAGACAGTTTTTTTGTAGAACTGTTCACAATGTACCCAATTGGTTTGTCATCATGGATTCATTCAACAGATATTTCTTGAGAAATATCAATACGCCAGACCCTGTGCCAGAGCTGAGAATATAAAAAGGAATGAGATCGGGTCCTTACAATCATAAAGATTGCAGCCAAGTAGGGGAGACAAACATGTACACAAATAATTCAATGCAGAGAGTGGTTTTAGACAGAACACAAAAAAAGAAGGGGTTAACCCACATCAGTGGGCCAAATTGATATACGTCCCACACAGCCCTTGAATAGTGGTATCGTAGGGTCCAAACTTATATATGATACAGAACCAGACTCATCATACTGTGAGCCTTCATTTTCATTGATAGCAGAAGCAAAAACTAGATCTTCCTACTTCAAGGTAACTTAGACCCTTCATTTTTAAGCTTCATCTCTTTTAGATAGTCAAATTCCAGGTTTCCCCCAACATCATTCTCGCATCGCTGAGGAGCTTACAAATTGTCCTATCATTAGAGAAAGGACCTCTGGTTCTTGCTTGGTGTCTGAGCACCAACCAGCCTCTGTCACTTCACTAAACTGTGTGATGATGATATCTATGGTCTGATTCTTAAGCATGGAAGTAGTAGCTTTTAAGTGGCTCAGTCTCCTCTGCCTATATCCTCAAGCTTTCAACTTAGCTTTAAGATGCACAGCATTCTCAGATTCTGAGATTCAGCCACATCCATATATGGCTTCTCCTTTGGGCTGTCCAATCCGTAGTTTCCAGTTTAAGTTGTGGCAGGCTCCTGGCAGACATGCTGTTTTCTCTTCTTTTCTTTTTTTCTTTAATAGATCTTTATTGGAGTACAACTGCTTCCCAATACTGTGTTAGTTTCTGTTGTACAACAAAGTAAATCAGCCATATGCATACATATATCCCCATATCCCCTCCCTCTTGAGCCTCCCTCCCACCCTCCCTATCCCACCCCTCTAGGTCATCGCAAAGCACCGAGCTGATCTCCCTGTGCTATGCTGCTGCTTCCCACTAGCTAACTACTTTACATTTGGTAGTGTATATATTCTTAAATATCATCCCATGCTCCAATGTTAAGAATATTAGGAACTTTCCTAGGTGTCCTCTCCTCTCTGGATCCAAAGAGACTTGGTGATGGCCGGCGGCGGGGGGCAGGGGGGTGGGGGGACGGTGCTAATTCAGGCTTGGTGATCCCATACACATAATATCATAATTTCTGCTCTACTAAGGATGCCCCATTTGAAGAAATCATCTCCATCAAGAGTTGTAGGCAAGATGTGAGAACCAAGTTCCCCCTAATTAATGATTTCTAAAATCACCTGGTGTCTCTATCCACCCAGGCCCAAGAAGCAGCCCCAATTCAGGACTCAACAATCTTGCTTTCCTCTTATTTTTTCTCTCCAGACTCCTCCCCACCAGTTTTCTTCTTTCTCGTGTATCGGAAAATTACCTTTGTGTTACACTGTGTATGTTCTGTATTCTGTGGCTTCTAGTAAATCTTTCTTCCTCGATCCTTTAACTTCTTAATATTTTAAGGGAATAGTTAATATTTAAAGCAAAGCTTCTGATTTCTCTTTCAACATACCTAGGTATTGCAAGCGAATGCCTTGGCTTTTCAGAACTATTGTCTCTGAAATTAGCTTCAAGAGCATGTTTTGGAATTCAAAAACTGAACATTGTCTCCTTTGTTCTTGGCTGGGTTCTGCCCTCCCCCTGAAACCATGGATGTCATAACTCAGTGAGAGGGATTATGGAGCCAATGAACTAATGGGAATTAAAAATACAGAAGAGGAAGTTTCAAAAGCACACCTTCTTTGCCCCAAATTTTAAAAAAGAAATTAATTCCAAAAGATTGGGTAACAAAACAGCATTGGGCACATCTCTTCCTCTGTTCTCTAACATACCTTTGCTATCCAGTGGCCTAGAGCATGTCACAGGAATATAAAAAGCAGAATTGTCCTCAAATACATGAAGCTGTATCATCACCCTGATTCACAGAGTGAGTGAACATTCCTACTTCAGCAAAAAGGAGACTTTGCCACTGTCTGCAATAAGCAAGATTGTTCTAGAGAGGTTAGTAGAAGGACAATAGGGGAGGTTGATATAAATGACAAAAGTCATAGATTTTTTTTAAAAATCTCTATATGACTGTCCATGAGCTGATCATCCAAAATTACCTAGAGTTTCCAATATTAACCTTAGATATTAAGAATCATTGTTCTAGTGCTCTGCAATTAGCTAAGTGCCTTCCTGACAGTTATCTTATTTGATTCCCTCTGTGAAATAGAGTTATAGTAACCTAATTTCCACCGGAAGACCATGAGGCTCACTGACTTTCTTAAAGCCAAGTAATGGTAGTGATAGAAAGCAAATTCAGACCCCTGCACTCAAGAAGGATTATTTATCTTTTCATCCTTATAGGCATTTCTCCTTAATTCTTTTCTTTAAATCACCCCTAATTTTAATCCCATGGCTTATAGTTATTTGCTTAGGATGTTTATTCTTCCCAAATATAGATAGACTGCAATTATCACTAATTAATGCAATCTCCTCCCAGCATTGTGAATGGCATGCCTTGTTTCCCTGAATATCAAGTCATCAAGTTGTCTCATCTTTATGTATGATTTGTCCTCTGAAATTACGTCTAATTTTGAGGAAGCTTGCACTCTTTATGAGATGCTTCATGGGGTCTACCTATTTTTTCACTGCTGTTTATTCCCTAAAGAAGATATTCTCCTTCATCACTTTCCAACTCCCACTCAAGGTATCTAACGTCTCAAGTTTTCCACTGCTGAGTCATTCTACCTAGGGCTGTCCGTTCCAAGATATGCTCTATTCATGGATCAGATCTCACTACCCATCTTCTTAGCAAAATATAGTATCAGTTATTTTAACTTAACCTAATAAAATTAACATATCTATAATAATGAACTTCTGCTGCATAATAATCCCAAAATGTAATGATTTAAAACAACAACCATTTATTTAGCTCAAAATTCTGCAAGTCAGCAATGTGAGCAGTTCTGGTCTTGGCTGGGCTCAATCAATGCATCTATGGTCAGCTGGGAACGAGTTGGTCTAGGATGGCCTCATCTGGAAGGGCTGTCTAGACTTGTTCATAAAGCATTCAAGAGTTTCAGGGGAGCAGAGGGAAAATCAAGGCATGGAAATAGCACAACATCATTTCTGTCATATTCTATTGGCCAAAGCAAATTCCAAGGCCAGCCAAGTTTCAAGGATTGGGTAAAGAGACTCCATCCCATGATGGGAGATGCTGCAAAGTCACATTGCAGAGATGAGGTGATTTTTGCATCAATCTGTCAAAGTATCTATAACTAAAGCTGGTCAAACATCAAACTTTATTGTCTGACTACATGACCTACTCTGCTAGGCTCCTTACATGAATATACCTTTAACCATTTCTCAACTAATGTATTTACTTGGTAAAAGGAAACAAGAATTTAAATTAAATGAGTTTAATTCCATTGAATTTGCCAAATATTACTCAGGTGTCTAATTCTAGGCACTGAGCCAGTCATGGAAATATATAGACAAATGAAAAAATCACTGCCATTAAGAAGCTTGCAGTGTAGTAGAGGAAATAAATAGGTAAATATATGCAATGATAGATGGAGAGGGCACTATGAGGTTATAAGGAAAGGGTACATGACTCAGAAAATTTCCTGGAAAATATTGTGGAATGTCAGGTATCAGAGAAATCCAGAAGGATCAGAAATAGTGCATTCTCTGTGTGTGGACAGATAGCACTGAATCCATATCTCCCAGCCTTGTCAGAGGTCAAGAAATTAGTTCACTGACAGACTTGTGTTACCATGAATAGCATGTTTGATACCAGGAACTTTCAACTAGCTACCATTAAACTGGTTTAGCATACCAGACCCCTTCCATCACTTGTCAGGTAGTCATCCCAGGTAAACCTTCGTTTTTGTTCTCTGCTTCAACATCAGATAATCAACGTTGCTTGTTTTTGGTCTCTCCAGCACCCCTCACCACTCAGTATCTGTTCGACCCTTGCTCCTCTATTTTTGGCATTTCGAATCCTAGGCTAGTTCATTCTCAATACTGAGATGTGACTTCTACATCAGTTGCTTTGAGCAGCTCAGTATTCATCCTCTTTTTGAAGTCCAATATTATTCATACATTCATTCATACAACAACAATTTGTTAAGGTCTGGCTATGGCCTAGAACTACTATATAATGGTAAATAAGATAATTACAGCCTCTATTCTTATGACTCATAATATGTAAGGAGAGACTGATATTAAAGCAGGAATTACACAAGTGATTTTCAATTATGTTTATATGTCCTACAAAGAAAAATATAAAGTAGTATGAGAACAAAACAAGAAACGTTTTAACTAGTCATCTGACAGATGAGCAGAACTTTATCCCAAAAGTGAATTGGAAGGATCCAAGAAAAATGTTTTAAGCTGAAGACATGGTGTGTGCCAGGGCTGGGTGTGAAGGAGACTGGCAATGTGGAGGAACAGAAGGATGTCCAGTGTGGTTAGTGCCTAGTAAGTAAGGAGGAGAATCATAGTGATGGTGCTGGAAATAAGGACAAGAAAATAGCTAGTATGCAGGGCTGTATCCACCACTCTGCTTAAAGATAGTTTTCTCCAAAACCATGTCAAACCTAGGATGCATGTGACTCCAGATTAACTCAAACTTCATAATTTTCTATTTCACTTGCAGTTTATCATTCAGAGTATCTTAATTTCTCAATCCACAAGTTCACCTCCAATTCTAACTAATTCCAGTTTCTTGAATATTTCTTTAAAATAAGGTTGGGTTAACTTTGATACAGCCAGTCAGAAACTAAGTAGAATTTCTAGGATATAAAATGTTTTACATGATTCTAGGGATCGAAACCATCTCCCTGGGCATAGAATAAAGGGTGGCAGAGGAACAGAGCTAGAATCTGGTTCACTTCGCTTTCTTTCTCTTTGACGATGTTCAAGCTAAAAGTTATGCCCTACCTTATTATCCTTAGAATCTAAGGAGGTTAAGCTAACCCCAAGGGCACTCTCCAATCCTCTTTTCTATGCTACTTTCCAAAGCCTTTCTTTATCTGTATTATTCTGTTTTAAATTTTTGAAATTAGAACTTGGAGAAAATATGCTTCATATGCAAATATTTGGCTATTTCTATGTGTAAAATGTAGTTGAAAATCAAAGCTATAAAAACAAAAATAGAAAATCTCAAAAACCTAAACTCCATGCACACATTGGTCAGGAGTGTGCACATGGTTGTACTTTTGGGGATGGCAGGGAGTTATTGGTAGAAAGCAAATTGGGAAGATGAATTAAACCACTTCTCACTACTCAGAGGCTCACATATTCAGTCAGATTGAGATTTCCCTCCACTTTTTCCCCAATATTTTTTCTAGCCAAAGAATAAATGTGCAGTCGCTGTTATTTGGTCCCATCTCTTCTGTGCTGCCCGTTCTCCAAACCAGCAGTACCACCACCCTATCCTAGACTCACGGCCATTGTGGGGTTTCCCACCCATAACACACACCTCAATCCTTTACTTAATTCAGCAGCATTTTTTCTGCACTTACTCAGCATACAACACTTTGGTTCGCATTGTTCAATTCACCTGAGTTTAAAGAAAACCTGTGCAAACTTTGAGGTCAAACATTTACGGATCACTCTTTTTCCCAGGAAGTCACTTTATCTGGAGTGCGATGCCCTTTACTATCAACTTTCAGAGTTGAAAGCATAATGTCAAATTAAAACCCTTCTCATTTTAGGAGCTCAGTTCCTACCCTGAGTTCTGTTACTTTAAAACTTTAGCTAAAATTTTCCCAAAGGTGACTGAGTTTCCTCAGTCCCTGGGGGAAGCTGCTGTGAATGACTTTCCACAATTCATTTTTCTGAGAGTCACCAAGTTCACTCTTTGCAACCTAAGTGTTATAGCCTTAAATGCTGGTCAGGGGCATTCAAATCGAAGGAATGAATGAAAATTCTAAATAGAAAGTTTATAAATGAATAAAGAAACAGGGAAAGCTGAACTTAAAGAGGTAATAGAGTGGAAACAAAGCTTCGAGTTCCAATCTCACCCTAAGCAGCGGGACCCCAATCAAGCTACTCTGGTTTCCTATTCAGTCACAGGGACGTCATGACATTCTTTCAGAGATGAAATGAATTAACACGTGTCATTCATTTCTTGCCTTTAGCTTTCCTAATGTCTAACTAGCCAGCATGATAAGACAGGGAGTAACTCATGTTCTGTTTTTTAAATGAACTAATGGAGATTCACTGATTTATGCAGTCAATTGTAAGTGTGGGCAACAGCCAAACAGGCAAGTTACTTGAAGGGAAAAAGAAAAAAATCCTCAGGTCACTGAAGCAGCAATTAGCAAGTATTGTGGGGAGAAGAACGGGAAGAGAAAAAGGGAGGAGGAAAAAAGCCTGATGAGGCAAATTGCCTTTAATTATCCTTAAACATTTTCTCATTTTCTTTTGATGCCATAGGACCCCCTGCAGTTGCAAAATAAAATAAGCCTGAGTTTTGTTTTGCTCTTTTAAATAGGAACATAATAGCCACTGTGGAAACATGTTCTTAATCAAAGGTATTAAACTCCTGGCTGCTCTCCTTCATTTGAAACTGCCTGGGTTCATTATTATCAAGGGGAAGAGAAGTCTAGTCACCATTTAGCTCTCTTCTTAGTAAATTAAAATATTAATTACAAAATACTTTATAATTTATCTTATATCTTAAGCTATTAGTTGCTACGGCTGGAAAAGAAAAAAAAAAGAGCACTCGTTTGTGCTGAAGTAATTTTCCTAACAAAGCATTCATAGTTACTTCTAGTTCCTGGAAATCAAATCCATACATGAAATGCTGCATCTTGAGAGCCATCTGAATAAATTAGATAGCAACCTCATTTATTTTTTGTCTCAGACATAAGTGTGCAATTACAGTTGCTGTGTCCATGCACTCAGGACATGTGACTGATCAGACAGGGCTGTCTGCTGCAGCCAATGCCAGGCAGAGCTGGAGAGGTAAGAAAGAATGTTTCCTTTTCATTTCCGCTGCACAATGCAGTAATCGATCTTATGCCCGTAGACATAAATGCTCAATCTCTGGGAACGAGGCAAATAAAGCCACAGAATAGACATTAGAGCCAACTAAAACCCTCATTCTCCGCCTCTTCAAAGACTCAAATTACCAGCAAGGTACTGAGTTGACAAGAGAAAGTCTTAAGAAAACACAGGCCAATGGCCAGCAAACCCGCTGAACATATGCAGATTACCTGGTCCTGTGGTGCCAGAAGTTAGCACAAAATAAACCAAAGCTGGTCTCTTTTACAACTGAGAGTTATATACAGTAATCATGCACTTAGGGGGTTTATTTAGAGAGGGTCTAAAACCACCATCCCCCTGCAAAATATTTCCTCCCTTCCCTAATACCTGCATCGTGCCTGAAATTAGATATTTTTCCCCTTACGTTTGGGAAGATATTCAGTTTAAGAGGTGACTATTTAATTTCAGAAACAGCTAGAGAGAGAAGACTTTACCGCCAACACCATTTATTAAGTGCCCACTCTGTACTAAGTACTTTACATATATTATTTTCTTGAATCATTACAATAGTCTTATAATGTAGACATTTTTTATAGCACCATGTTACTCAAATGAAAACCAAAGCTTAGAAAGATAAAGTCACTTGAACAATTGGCAAGTGATACAGGGAAGATCTCAGTCCAGGTGTCAGTAGGTTCAGAGATAAACAAAGCTTAACTTTTACACTAGACTGCAGTATAATAGGAAAATAAACCCAATTATCAATTGTTAATTTAAGAAAGTAGGTAGATAGTTCTCTAAGCAGAGAAAAGTCTGCTCTCAGGTGGTCGATTAACAGTGTCTGCCATGGACAAAAGAGGAGACAGTAAGCAAGCAGACACATGTACTTGCCATCGCTGCCTACCCCAACCCCTTGGCCAACTCAAATCTTCCTCAAGTTTCAGCTGAAGTCGCATACGTTTCATAATTTTCTTGAATACTTGTGCCCCTAAAGGTCTCTCCTTTTATAACCAGCAACAACATTCCTTACCTTCTCATAATTTATTACAGAATTTACATGTCATGTATTATCCTACAATTGTATTCTTCTATTATATCTCGTCTCAATAACCAAACTAGAAACAATTTGTCAGCAGAGACAAGGTCTCATATTTTCTCACCCTGCCCTTCTTGAATAGCCCCACACCACTTACGCTGCAGAAAAGATAGTAGGTGGTCAGTGTCTACGTTTGGTTATGCGGATTATTATGCGGATCAATTGGGAAAACTTGCTGCAGAAATTCGAATGTATTCTTTGTTTCCTTTACCATTGATCCTCCAAAAGAAAGGAGTGCACATCATTCTCAGTTGGAATATGGCTGTGTATGTAACTGTATGTTTCTTTTGCCTATATTCCTTCTATTGGCCCCAGAACCCACTGGCAGCTTAGAGGGTATCTAAGAGGGAAACTAGAGGTTTTAGAATCATGTCTATAATCTCCATCAAACACTTCAGTTTGATGGAGATTATAGAAATGTCCATTCCACCATCCTCTGAAGTGTTTAATTCTATGATTTAATGTAAATTTCTCCACAAGCAAAACTTCGAGCATCCTGGCCACCAGTACCCCTTCCAACAACACTACCATCATTAAACAGCACAAACAGAAATTCTGGAGCTGCTTCCACTGCTTTCCTCTAAAATTCATGCAGATAATAGAGTGTAGTCTCTAGTTCTATTTTCTCCATCAAAATCTTCCAGGGACTGGTGTAGTCAACTCTACTTCCCTTAAACTCTTCACTTCTGCTATTTTGGTTCCCATCCAGCCTCTCTCCAAGGATCAGGTTTCCAGTTAACTCTCTACAGAAAGAAACAAAATGGATTCAGGAGGAAAAAAAGGTTAAGATGCATCTTTGTTTTTTTTTTTTTTTCCTGTAAAGCAGTTTGTCTTCTATACACCTGGCTTACTTACCAGAGGAAAGAAAGACATTTGCTTCTAAACTTAACTGAAGTTGAATCTACTTATTCAAACTAGTTTACCTTTTTGTGGTCTTAGTTAAAACCAGTTTGCCAGTTCATAAACCTCACAACATTTAAAGTAAGTAAGAGATTTCAGGAAAATCTCTTTAAACTCTCTCCTAAAATTAGTCCTCATCACATTCCATATGTTTACATGTTCATAATTGCCATTCTTACTTTAAAGCTCACTTAAAAGAGCGTCAAAAGGTAAGAGATTTGCCAGAGGTCACAGTGAATCTGAGTCAGGAATAGAAGCCAACTGTTTGGATTAGCTGCCCCACGCGCTAATCACCCAACAGCATCCTTTCCCACACACCCCATTATTAGAGACACTTGTCCCAGACCCCTGTCCAATTCGTCTTCTATAAAGGGGTCTGTGGACATGCTCAAACCACCCCACTCACTTCTCAAATTTGATTCTGATTCATTGCAAAGTCTCCTGACAGAAGCAAACTATAACCATTGGGTCATTTTCAGGGCAAAAAAAAATCTATTTAGCAAACTGAGAGGCTATGTTCTTATTTAATATAAAAACTTCACTGCAAGTGCTAAACATTTTGCAAAATCACAGGGGTGGAATTTTTTTCCCACTTCATATCTTACTGGTGTGAGTTCAGCAAGTGCTCCCTACACCAGGCATGTTGCCAACTATCAGGGATACAAAACAGCTTCAAGTAGTTTACCATTTATTGTAACAAACAATTAAGCAGGCGACACAGTATATTAAGCCCATCATAGGGGGAGATCCCAAGTTCACAGCAAGGGTATTTCATCTCAGCGTGGGGATCACAAAGACTGCTCAGAAGCTGAGTTCTCAGAGGAGATACTAGCCAGGTGTTACGAGTTGAACTGTGCCCTAGCACTCCCAGCCCCACCCTTAAAAAAGATATGTTGAAGTGCTAACTCCCAATACCTCAGAATTTGACCTTGTTTGGTAGTAGAGTCTTCACAGAGATAATCAAGTTAAAATGAGGTCATTAGGGTGGACCCTTATCCAATGTGACCGGTGTCCTTATAAAAAGGGGAAATTTTAGACGCATAGACAGATGGGTACAGAGGGAAGATGATGTAAAGACACACAGAGAAAACACCAAATGAAGTGTTGCATTTATAAACCAAGGAACACCAAAGATTACCAGCAAACCACCAAAAGCTAGGCAGAGTCAAAGAATCCCCCCACAGGTTTCAGAGGGAGCAGGGCCCTGCCAACACGTTGATCTCAGACTTCTAGCCTCCAGACTGTGAGCAATCTATTTCTGTTGTTTTAAGCCACCCGATTTGCTGTACTTTGTCAAAGAGGTCCTACAAAACTAATACACCAGTACGAAAAGAAAACAAAGGAGCATTCTAGACAAGGAAGATGGAAGGCGGAAATGCCTAGAGACAAAACGTTCCCCCATGGCTGGTTTGAGATCACTTATGATGAAAACCTGAGAGTGGGAACAGGAACAGCCTGGAGCTGGGACGTGACAGGAGTCAGACACCAGCTCTTGACTACTCTGTATAATATACTTAGTCTGCCCTTTGCTAGCATGGAAGCTGTGGAATCCCCAGCGTTTCTACTATGGAGGGAAAAGTTTCTGGCTATTGTATGTTCTGTACATCTGCTGATAATCTGTAAAAGCCTGCATTTCCTCTGCAGTCAGCAGCTTGAAGATTCAAAGCTTCTGTTTCAACACCACATCAAAACTGAGGAAGCTTTAAAGTTCATCCAAACACCCAACTCTTGTTGAAAGAAGACACCGGGATTCTGCAGACGAGGAATGAACTGTCTCAAGGATCCCCCTGGAAACAAATATCAGATGAGTGGACTTTGATTTACATCCTGGAATGTCCTTTCCTGGTCCAGATCTACTCCAGCCAGAAATGCAAGACACTATGTCAATTTCATCTAAGGGAGGGCAGAAGCGAGCACAGCCACAAGACAAGGGGAGCAAAACCCTGGCACTCAGCCCACAGACAGCCCCATCACCTTCTGCTTTGTAAAGAGACACTGGAGACCATCACCCTGGACCATGCAAACATGTTCCCTTAAAAATGGGCTAAAATTAGCAGCTTAAATAGTTCTTTGAAATATCCCCACACTAAAGAAGATATTTTTAGCAGACTTCCCATAAAGTCCAGCTTAGTGCATTTCCTGCTAGACGCTTGAACGGAAAAAAAGCTCCTATGACCCACCAAACTGGGGAAGTCTGGTGAGTGAGGCAAGGCTTCAAAGTGCCACAGTTCAACAGAACTGAGAAAGGGATTGGAAAGGAGGAGACGCCCTTTGGGAAGGTGTGTGAACACTCAAAGGCTTCCTTTTTTCCTTTGATGTGGGTGGACGTCACCTTAATGAGAGGAGCTGCCTTGTGGAGACACAACAGAGAATGTATGCCAATAAAGAATCAAATGCCTGCGATGCTTCATTTTACAGTTTGGTGACTGAGTCTGTTTAGAGCAAAAGTGTCATGTTTCACCTTCTTTATTCAGATTAAACTCCCTTTTGAGAGAGTGAAGTCTGGAGGAGAAAGGGGTGGGTGCAGAAAATTGAATGCACGTCCTCCCACAGCACACACTGTATTTGAATTTTGTTTTCTCTGCATTTAAGCTAAAAAAAAATAAATGTGGGTAGAGGGCTAAGCGCAATACCCAACTGTACAGCATCCTAACAGCAGTGGACTTTATTTTAGTATTACAGTAATATTTTACTCACAGTAATCTGTATTCACCTTCCTTAATACCCGAGGATAGAACTTTCCCATGAGTCTTTGTCCATAGTTGAGTGAAGAGCTTACCACACTTTATTATAACTTAGGGTCACACCTCTCCCAAGGCAACAACAGCATCTTAATCATTTTGAATCTCCAGCTCCCAACATAGAATAGACATACCATTAATTCTTCCCAGATTAATGAATAGTACACATCTTGGACAACCACAACACTGCAGAGATAAATTTGCTGTTTCAGCTAATCACTGCTTACCCTGACAGCTGTACCAATACTCCTGCATGTGATTGCTGATAATACAAAGGGGCGTGGGTTTGGCCACCTAGAGAATGCTCTCCTGTCACCCAATCCCAGGCTTTCTCACCTTTGCTTTTTTTGTAAGTCCTCCTCATGGGGAACTATTCCTTAGTACACAGAAAATAGCTAATTAGGTAAGCAGCTTAGAAGAGGTTATTGGGAGCTGCAACCATACAGTATTTTATATTATGCAGTTGTTTATATACACATAGTTTAAAACCACATTTATATAAACTATGCACGCTAAACATAATTTCAACTCTATTTAAATTTGTTCTTTGCAAAATGGAATAAACTTTGTAATCATGGTAGCTTGACTGATAATAGTTTGTCTTAGGAGGTCAAAGCATTTAATTGGCTTTTCCATCTACTCACTTCATACCCTCATCATCTAAGGCGATAAGAGGAAAGGCATTGTCCTCATTTGCCTGAGGGGAAAGGAGAACCTGAGTCAATGACTGAGTTTAAAAAGCAGTGCTCTGGAAGCCCTCTGGAGTGAATATAGCAGATTTCAGCACAAGGCTGGTCCATCTTGGTTTTCATCCAAAAAAGGTTTTGTTAGGGAAGTAGAGTAATACATCTATTATTAAGGAAGCTATGCTCAAATGGCACACTTTACTGTCAGAAACTTTATTACCAGAGCTCAAAATATATGAGGCATTAGGGAAATATTCTAGTATGTCAGTAAAGGAGCCAATTATGGTCTGATTATATCATCAACACTAATGGAAATAATATCAGATGTTTTAGAGAATAAAATTATGATTCAGAGAGTCTTATGGAAAAAAGGAAGGGTAAACTTTGGGTTTGGAGAGTCTGAAAATAAAAAAGTTTCAGATAGGCTTCCAGATGTTAGAAGAAACAAACGTGTGTGAGAAGCAAGTATATATATGGCCCAATATCCCCATCTTAAGACCTCCAGCCTCCACCCAGAATCTGAAAATAAGTCACCCAGAAACACAATGAGAACTAAACCTTCTCATTTTTTCCCATAAAGTTATTAGTCATCCAAGGGGAGAGGTCATGAGGCAGTTTTTGTTAAGTCCAGCTACTAAAAAGAGAGTGTGTGGGACAGTGGAAGGGAAAAACAGGTTTTGGGACCAGACAAGCCAGAGTGAGACTCTCACTAACTGTGAAAACTTGGCTAAATCACCTCACCCACTGGAGCCTCAGTCTTCCTCATCAATATATTAAAGGCGATAGTATTCACCTCATCAGGTAGTTTAAGATTTGAGATTATGTAGATAAAGCACTTAGCATGGTGCCCAAAAAATACCAAGTGTTCAATAGAAGAGAACTATGATTAGCTAAAATATTAAATTACATTTACCATCAGCACAGACTCGAAGGAAAATGAGATTCAGTAGAATTTATGCCCCAAAGCTATTGGTCCCCTAGTAAAAGAATTTCAAATGTCAGCAAACAAGAGGGGGAAAGTACTCTTTCTATACAGCAGAAAATGATATACTTAAAAGGTAAGTGACTGAAAGATTAAAACTACATTAAGATGTAAGAAATCAATCATCAAATGTAAATCGTTGATACTAGATTCTTTTCAATTTTTATTTTACCAAGGAAGAGAAAGGACAGTAAAAGTAGGGAAATAGAAGAAAGGAAAGAAAGGAATAAAAACCTGGAGAAGAAAGGGTACCAGAAATAGGAGAATGAGAATGCTTAAGTAGTTTAAATGATTTAAAGGATTAAAAGATAAGTTTAGAGGGAAAAATGGGAGGCCAACATTAAAAACTGTATTCCTGGTTCCTAAATTTTCCTGATTGAAACAATCAAGATGCTAGATAAAATATAAAAGAATTTTTTTAAATGTATTCTGAAGCAGGCATGATTATATTAAAGAATCCATAGAACTAAAAACAAAGTAACAAGATCCTGGAGTGAAATGGATTCCAAATTTGGCTTTTGCGCTAAGAGTTTCTTCCAAACTTTGGAAATCTTGAGCTTCATCCTTGACAGATACAGTGTGAGCAGCAGACAGGAGATAAAAATCAAAGGTGGTTCAAGATGGAGTATCTAGTAGAAGATGTCTGCATTGAATGAAATCCCAAAGGTCTCTATTCTCAATGTAAGAGTAAACTTGAAATAAAATATGCCATATACTAGTGATTAGCAAAGAGAATTTTTTACCTAATCTTGGTTCTTGGTGGAGGAAATAAAAAAATTTTTCCTAATAATTTGTAAATGCAACTGGCCCACATAAAGATTAGTGATCCAAATTTGTGTCACCTAAATGGTCATAAAATAAAGAAGTGGGTAATTCATGAAATATAAAGTGATTCAGAGTTGGTAGTGCCAACAGAAACAGATAAATGCCAGAAGCAAACATAAATCTTCTTTAAAAGAATTAAAATTCAGTCTGGTTCTTGAAGAATAGCACCGAACATATAAGGATTAAGGAAAATAGAACACTTACAGAAGAAAAAAAAAAAAAAAAAGACAGAGAAAAGAAAAAAACAACTACAAAACAAATCTGAAGAGAAGGGAAGAAACAACATAAAGAAAATATAAGCCTCTAAGGACTTCAGAAATTGACCATCATATAGAGAATATAAAATGAATAATATTGATCTGTTTACATTTTTTAAAGCAAAGCATGAAAATTGATCAGTGAATGAGAAATTTAAAAGAATTACTAAATATATTTGAAAAAGAATCAAAACAGAACTTCTATAACTGAAAAATACAATGATTTAAGTTAAAGAAACCAATGGATGCATTAAAAAATAGACAGCACTGAAGAGAGAATTAGTGAACTGGAAGATAAAAAAGAAACAGAGGAACAAAGAAATATAAAATATGGACACAGATTTACAGAAATAAAAAGGAGACAACCTAATCAAATTCCAGTTGGAATTAATGGAGAAAGTAGGAAAGAGGCACTATTCAAAGGAATAATGGCTGAGAAATCTCCAGGATTAATGAAACAACACTAATTATCATATGCAGGAAGCTCAAAAAATCCCAGACAAGAAATTATAAGGACAGCATACCTAGATAAATCAGAATGAAACCGTAGGGTACAAAGTAAAAAAGAGGAACCTAAATAGAGCCAGAGAAAAATGGCAGCTCCTCTACAAAGGAACAAGGCAATTAAACTGATGGCTGACTTCTCCATACCATCAATAGAAGTCAGAGACAGTGAAATAAAATCTTCAATGTTTTGAGAAAAAATAGCTTTCAGCATAGAGCTTTATCTAGTTGAAACCTGGAAGGAATCTTTCAAAAACTGGGGAGGATGGGAAAAACAGACATTCTCGATTAAAAATAAAAATTGATATTTTTACCACAAAAAGACCTTCACTCAGGGAAACTACAAAGGATCATCTTCTAGCAGAAGGAAATGATCTAAGAAGCAAGAAGAAAAATGTTGAATTGGACATTTCTTCTATGCCTCTTCAAATTCTCTTGGCTGTACCTTTTGATTCCAGCCACAGATGCACCAGCCAAGTCTGCATGCAGACTTCAATCAGCTTCACACAGCTTCAGCCTGACAGCACTGCACTTTTCACTACCTTCCCTAGGAAGTCTCACACATGCTCAACCTAGGACTAGCAAGTAATTAATGTCTCAAAGAATAACCAGAGCTTTTGACCAATAGGAACTGGGAGCCAATTAATAATGCCCCCCACTTCTTCCCCAAAGTGGACAGTCTGAGACTCATCAATTAAGGTTCATGTCATGGTCCTAACCCAGTCACCTCTAATCGTGGTTAACTCAACAACCCATCTTTGTATTGGCTCTCCCTCCTTCCCTATTTCCCTCCACTATCTCTCAGTTAATATACTCCCAGATAAACTACTTGCTTGTAAATCTTTGTCTGAGGTTCTGCTTTCCAGGCTAATACAAAGCTATATAAAACAATGATAGTAACTAATTTGCTGAAGATGGGGACATCAAAGAACAAACTAGGTTGAAAATATTTCAAAATAAATAATGCTTTCTCAAGTCCTTTTATTCCTTGAACAATGGGGAAAATATTGAACAACTTTAGATTTGGTTAATGCATTTTACAATAGCTATGAAACCACTAAAGGAATAGACATAAACCTTACAGTTTCCGAAGAAGGAAGAGAGGAGAAAGATTGCAGGAAGGGGTGAGCAGAGCAGGTTGGAGACTCATCCAATACAAAATAAGGCAATAAAGGAGTAGGAAAAAAGTAACAGGTGGATGCATGTTATTATACATTTGTCCAAACTCAGAATCTACAACAACAAGAGTGAACAATAACATAAACCACGGACTTGGGTGATTATAATGTGTTAATGTAGGTTCGTCAATTGTAACAAATGTATCAATCTGCTAGGGAATGCTGGTAAAGGGAGAGGCTATGCCTGTGTGGGCACAGGGGTTGTATGCGATATCTCTGTATCTTTCCCCCAATTTTGCTGTGAACCTAAAACTGCTTTAAAAAAAGTAAAGTCTTAAAAAAAAAGTAACAGAGAAAACAGGACATATAGCACAAGACAAGGAAAAGAAACAATTCAAATATACCAATGTAATATACATTGCCTAAGCTCTCCAAATAAAATTAAAATATCATGTGAATTAAAATCCAGAGATATGCAATTTACACGAGGCATTCCTAAAACATAAAGAAACAGAAAGTGAACAATTAATAATACAAATAAGAGAACCAAGTCTGAAATAAACTAAATGATATGCCCAAGGTCACAGGTTTCTAGTGCTTTATTCTGACCCCAGCATCCAATTGTTTTCCATTATGTCATGCCAGTTACTGAGGATAGGGCCACGATTTTATTCATCTTCATATATCTACTATTCAGTATAGCAACAAAGCAGTATCTGCTGAATTCATGAAATCAAAATTGTGCAAGTGTGCAATCCATCAGAAACACGTTGAGCATTCTCACAAAGAGCAACAGTGTTTCTTATAATTTATGAAGGTTGATGTCTTCTGATATTTCTAACATAATAAATGAGCTTTATTTCTCCCTAGAAGATAAAATCAAGGCATAGCTCAACCTAGGTAATGCCCACATGTGTGGTCATTTTATAAGGTGACAGGCATGACCATGAAAGATGGCTTCCATTCATTCATTTATTCTACTTATATTTATTCACCTAATCTGTGCCAGACACTATGTAAGCATGTGGATACAGTGATAAATAAAAGGAACACAGTCCTTGCCATTTTGGAGATTGCACACTAGTTGTTATATTACAAAATTCTAATCTAAAGTATTTTAAATTTAGATTTGTTTAAAGAGTTTAAATTTTATTTATTTTTTAAAAATAGGAAATTCCTTCACCACAGTGTAAAATTTCAGCTAATCTTAATTTATTAACTAAATAATCTTGGGCACATCATTCAGTCAGTTAGATCATTTGCTGCTCTGAGGCTCAAGTTTCTTATCTCAAAGTTTGAAAATAATCCCAACGTCTCATTGCTACAATTATCTGAGATGACGTACCAGGCATATTGATGTTCAATAAATGCCAATTCTCTTTAGAACCAAATCGTTACTACCATGTCCAAATTTAATATGTACCATATCGCATGTGTAAATATTAAACATTATGCAGTCCAGGAATCAGGTTTCAGAAAAAAGGAGCCATCAAGATGCAGCAAGATTGCTATTTATTAGAAACAGGTTTATTGAGGTCCAAACAGGAATGTAATGTATGTATATTTATTCATGCTTTGTATCTATTACATAGATGGTGGACTAGCCACTCTGATTTGAAAAATCTACTGGCGTTTACCGGTAATAGTGATCCTATTACATGCTGTACAGTTAACACATATAATTTAGTGTATTGCCTCCATCTCCCCCCACCAAAAGCATATGATGTAATGAAAACTTACAAAGGACTGTTTTGACCATTTCTTCCAAGCTCGTTCTTAACCTGAGCAGATGGAGAAATGTATTATTGGATATGCTGCATAAAGCTAAAGACTTCAAAATTAATAGAGACCTGTTTGCCACAGGATACGACTACACCTAATGGGCTATTAAAAAATGATTAATATATGTCCCAGTGGGCCAGCAAAGAGAAGGGCCATGATTGTGCATAAAAATGAAGAATTAATTTGACCTATCATGGCCACGAAAAGGGCTAGTCCAAGTTTCAGAGCACTGACTGTGGGAAGAGGCTAAAAGCTCTGGCTGGCTTTAATAGCTTCTAAAAAAACAACATTTTTTAAAGGAAAAAAAGCAGAGTTTACCAGAATGAGCTGCGTGTTTGGTCTTGCTGCAGTGGCTCAATCTTTCAAAGTTAAGTGCTATTTGGCCTTTGATTCACCGTGTCAGTGTGCTGGAGGTCAATTGCATGAGAGGAGCGTTGAACAGTGCCTTTGGGGAAAATGCTAAACTCCTGAGGATGCTGGGATGAAAGATGTTTTGTAATCGCAAGAATGTATTATTAATTATTATTGTGCAGACTCTCATTTTCCAATATTTCCCATTTTAGATGGACAATATAAAGCCCCATCTCTGTCTTCCAGAACACAAACTAAAGATGCTTGAATTACTACAAACCTTTGTGCCTTTACCATTCTGTATTCAGGGCCACATACCAATAGATTATTTCTTTCTTCTCAGCAGCTCTAAGACGAACCATTAAATCTCTCAGATAGTTCGGATGCCTTAGTTGTTGAATGAAACATTTTTAAAATTCACATTCATTTATTATTGTTTCTTTTAAAACACCCCCTCTCTAGCTTCATCTCAAGTATTACTGATTAGTATTATTATTATTATTACCTTCTAAATACTGTCAGTCAAATAATGAACATTTCCAGAAGCCACACCCGATAGAATAAGTCTGGAGGTGACAAGAAAATTGATCATGACAATTGTAAAAGTAAAAACATACTTGTTAAATATCTTCTTTGAAATAAATGAGTGAAGATGGTTAAATACATTAATTTTTAACTAACCATTTTAGGAAATGGAAGAGCCAATCAGAGCTGTTTCAAGCATTAATGATAAGTTACTAAATCCAAAAGTTTATTCAGTTACACATAATCATGAGAAAGGACTCCTACTGTGAGTTAGAAGATAGGGAGAAGGAAAGATTTCTTGAAAAGACCAAAATGCCAGGTTTATAGATGCTTCCTTCTACTGACCTTGGTTATTTCAATCTTTAATTCGCACATTTATGTATTCACAGGGGGAAGGAGGACTATAAGTTAGTTAGTTCTTTTTAAGTGCTAGACTCTTGATATATTTATCTAACTTAATCTTTATAAGAACACTAGGAAGCAGCTATTTTTATTAGCCCCATTTTACAAATGCCCATTGTGAAACAAAGTAACACTCAGTAATTTGCCCAATGTCACATGGCTAATAAGTAAGAGAATTAGATTTTCATGCACAGATCTGATTGAGACCAAGTCTAAGTTCTTTTCACTATTTCATTCATTCATTTATTTTGTTGAACACCTACTATGTTCCTGATCATATTCTGGGAATGCAAAGACTTCTAAAATAATAGTCAGTGCCTTAGGGGGTCAGGAGTTCCATCCTGGGAAGCGCTATAGGACGTAGAAGTGTTTATGCTACAAGGCAAGGAGTAAAGAGGGAGGGCTGGTCAGAACAGATGTTAGAGAAGGTGAAACTGAAACCCAGTCTTCGAACATGAGTAAGTGTGGCCAGACAGGCCAAGAGGAGAAGCCTTCACAGACAGATAGAGTAGCATGGGCAAAGGCAGACTAGCCTGAAATTTTAAATTTAGGAGAAATTTCTAGAATATAATGTTCAAAAAGGTGTATGGGGAGTTGGGAGAGAGTTCACAAGTTGGATTAGGTTGGTGGCCAAAAGTTTTTTTGTTTTGGGGGTTTTTTGTGGGTTATTTTTTTGGTAGATAAGAACATGAGAAAGTTCTCAAATGTCTTTCCCACACAAAGAAGTAGACTATTCATAAAGCAGTGAAATCTGTATGAGAAAAAGCAAATAAAATCAATCATCCAGTAAAACTGGTCAGAGGATAAAGTTAAAAAACATTGTCTACATGGGAAGCATGGAGCAGATTAACCTTCTCGTATTAAAATTGGATCTACTGACCCTGTGCACAGTCTGAGCACATAGTCTTAGCATGAGAGTACCCTGAGATTTTAGTGAGGCTGGATTGGCTTTGAGGGAGTCACTTGGGTCATATAAACACATCACTGGAACCAGCGAAGACCCATAAAGGTTGTATATAGTGTTGCATTCCTATTTCTAGGCTCTAAACCACTCTCTCTAAAGTGTGCAAAGAGCAATTCCATCCCAGCATGGCGCTAGCTACTCTGCGACATGCCCTAGGGCCAGCTCCACAGAGACAGCTCAGAGTAGCCTGCAGGACTCCCTCTTGGTCTTTCAGCTTAACCTATGCATTGGCATGTGATAGGAAGAAAGAATAAGGTGAAGTATCCTGATTAGGATGTTCTGAATGGAACCCCAGATTGAAGAAACCACTGACAGATTGATTCAGATTGGCTCCACGGGATCCTTACCAGAAGCTGCTGCAACATTCTCTTCAAATACCATGACTGCCAACCTCTGATGAAATTCCCAGGGGTCTGCCCGAGTGAGCCAGGCACTAGATAGATTTCACATTAATGAGCTGCAGCTTCTGGGTTTTTAGGTAAACCACTGAGTAATGCCCTTCATTCTGGGGCTGGGTGGCACAGGGATGCAGAATGAGCTTCTTTTTCACTTTTTCTTTTAAAAATCTTATACTGTGCAGGTGAATCATAGATGAAGAGTGGTGAGCAACAGACTGACATAACAAATTGTCCAAATGTATATTCATAGTCATATGACAACCAAAAATGGGAATCAGGACACCAATCACATTAAATTCATGCTAACTTGGCAAGGATTGTTCAATTTACCTTGAAAACAACAACTGGACTCTCAGCTGCTCACCAGTAACATTTTCTTCCATTCCCTGTCTCTCTCTCTGTCTCCATCTCTTTGCCCCCCTTGCCCCTCTCTACCTACTCTCCTTTTCTCCCTCTCTATCTCTCTGCTTTTTTTTTTCCTCCGTCACTCTGCCTTCCCTTGCCTCTCTTTCTTTCTCTCACTATATGTTTACTTTCTCTGGAATTCTGCTACAATCCTATAAGATGCTTCTAGGTTTATGTCATTAGAACAGCAGCTTCATTTGATAGAAACTTGCCAGTAGGTTCTCGACCAAAGTAAGATACACACTCTCAGAATTAAACTATTTCTAGCAATAAAATGAGCCTCAAACATAGTTTCTTTTTATGGCTATCTAAAAATCAAGGGAAATAAACAATCTACGACAATGGATTTTTGTGTCAAAAGATAAAGATGTTGATCAAACAATGTTACAGAGCTTTCCCATTTCTTTCAAGCAATATTTCTTCAGGCCAAATTTTCTTTTGCTTTCTTTGAAAAAGGTGGAAGTTAGCAAACTGCTGAGTGCCGACACTGCTTCCCACACATGAGAAAGAACTTTCTTGAGCTGCACACGTGCCACGTTGAAAAAAATAATCTTAAAATTTCTTAAACTTGCCTCTTAAACATTATGAATGGACCCATTATACACTTAATTCTGTGCTTTCTTGAAAATAGTTGTGTAAGGAACTATTTTATGCTCCTTAAATAATTTAAAATCCCATGGATGCAGTTTTCAGCAAAGTCTTAACATACACATTCGTACGTGCTGCATATATTAGATTGCGTGTATTTTACACATTCAGTCACAGGTACATTTCAGTATTTTGATATTTTCTGCATTGGTTTGAAAGAGCTATTTATTATCACAGAGTCATCTCACCAGTAAATTTTTATAGGCTGTTTTGTTTCTAGTTTAGGGTTTGAGTATCGTATCTTACAATACCTAAAATAGGCATTGTTGACTCGCTATTTTGGCTTTTGATAGAGAGTGTGTTTATGGCATGGCTGTGGGAGGCTTTTTCTTTAATAATTTACAAAATTACCTGCAGTAAAATCTTCACCTGTTCTTTGTTTCCTTAGCACCACAAAATGGGAATTACATATAAAATCTTTCCTCCAGGAGAGTTATGTCTACCACGGCAAGAAAATCTCTACTTAAATTTTTATGAAACATCAAAATTACGGTCTGCTTTAGCAAAACAATACAAAGGAGCCTTTTGTTGCATGAGGAGCATTTCCAATATTTGAGGACATCATTCTTTGTCTTCCGTTTAATTTTTGTTTTCCTGTGGCAGCTTCTTTTTGGTTTCGCCGATTCCCCTGTTTGTATGTGCAGTGTGCTAATTTGTCTTTCATTACAGAAAGTTCCAATGCCAACCACAGAAGCTAACCCCAGCCAGAAGACAGGCCTCACGGATGGCAGTGCTTTTCACAGTTTAATTTGAAGTTGTGACATAAAAGGACTAATGGTTGCTTGTTTCTTTCTTTTCTCCAGGACTGATCACCCCATCCTTGAAGAGGGCAATGGTCCTCACCTGGCGGCCCCAATTTAGCCACACATGGAAGCAAAGACGCCCAAATGCTGTCCCTCACTTGCTTTCGATTTAAATCTCTCTTTATTGAATTATGTGTTTTAATAAAAGGTTTATATAACATCCACAGAGCAGTTATCAATTAATTACCCATGGAAATTTAGGGGATGTTTCACAGTGGTATTTATTATACCCAGGGTGTTAGACATATGTTACATAAAAGATGCAGTCGCCTTGAAATTATATTGGCAAGGCTGCCTTTTTCCTATAGAATATTATACATTCTAATGTGAAAAATGAGTTTAAAACCTATTAGGAGATGGGAATGGTGTGCTCCAAATGGCTTAAGTCAGGCTTATACACATTCCAGTAAGCTCAATAGAAATTTAGGAAATTATGCCTGCTGTCTGAGAAATTTCATAATTTTTTAGGACATTCTTGCCTTCCATGGATTGGGTTTTGTATTTCAGAGAGCAAATGGGCAGCTCACTTAGAACCCTGGCTCCATCTGACTTCACCCATGGATTCCTCCAGAGCCATTGCAGACACCACTCAGGCCGGGGCAGAAGCTGTGTGTCCCTTCCGGTAGGTGCAGCCCTAAGTCTGGAAGTTTCACCTACACACAGGCACGTGAATGCAGGGGCCAGAAAGGACAGAGGAGAGTGAATGATGGGGGAAGGCGGATGAACGTTGACTGGGACCCAGGATGTGATTGACAGAGAAGGGAAGAAAAGAAATCTTCCGGGTCTCGGAACAGTGAGGGCGACCACAGGTCATGGCAGGGTTACTGGGGAAGGGAGGTAGAGAGGAGCCCCAGCTGGCCCTCAAGTCAGAAAGAAAGCTGCCAACAGGTTTATAAGGATTATCTCACTCTTCACCGGCCCTGAAGACAGCCAGCCTCCAATTTTTCCGTGTCTGGGAAAAAAGTTTATCTCGTTTGTTTGGGAACATAGGGTGGTGTTGTTTGTTTGACTTTTTTTTTTTTTTTTTTGTAACTTATCAGGGATAGAAATTATCTTCCTTCCTGGCTGAAGAAATTAAGGTGATACATTAGCTATTTCTCAAGCTGTACTCTAAAATATCACAAAATCAAAGTCATTACTTTGGGGCATTTTACTACACTGATTTTTTAAAAAAATTTCCTCCATAGTTATAGCTTAATTAAAAAATATCAGAAGCCAGTGAAATGTTTTCTTTTAGCTATTCATTAAATGAATTTAAATAAAAGCGAAATCAAAGATTTGGCCTAATACATTGCTACTATCAAAACAGAAGTAATCCATTCATGCATTCAACATTCAGTTTTGAGTTCATCCCTGGAGAGTCACTATCAGGAAACATAAACAAAGGACACAGCCCCTGAGCTCAAGAGTAAGGGGAGAGGCAGGATGAAAAGGAATGATTACGATCAAGTTGATAAGTGGTACACCAGGGCATCATGAGAAGTGATGGGAACACCAAGAGGCATGAGGTCCTAATTCCAAAAGCAAAAGCTGCTTAAGGAACAAGGGATCACAGCTGAGCCTGACGGACGGACAATTCAGAAGGTGGAAGAGGAGGAAGATGGCACCCCATGGAGAGGATACACAAGTCACATTGTCCATCCCCAAAGTCCATTCTCCCTTCCTAAAGCTGTGCTTGTGAAAGGCACCTGCAGTGACAACAGAGTCGATCTCCTCTGGTTCACGTATCTGAAGATGACTAGGACATTGGGGAAGCCCAGACTTTCTTTTCTAGGCACCAAGACTTTCTCCAAAAAATCCACCAACTCTCACTTAAGGGTGAGTATTAAAGGTACTGGAGAATACCATAGATTTTGGCAAAAAACTTTTCATCCAATGCTTAATTTGTCCTATTGAAATTTTAGTCACTCACTGATGCCAAAAGAGCTTAAATGAAAACTCAACTAGATACTTCTGATTAGTTTCTAAATGAACTACAATTCACATTCAATACAAAAGATCATCACACTTGAGAATGAAATAATCTGCATGGAGAGTGTTCTGAAGGATAAGTACAAGTGCATTTTGGTTACAGTCAGATTAGCTGTCAAATGACAATAATCCCTAATATTCAATAGTGCTGTCACATTCATTCCACTCTTAGAGCCTGAAAACAAATTCCTGGAAGCTAGGAAGATGGTACTATTACTGCCATTTAACAATGCGGAAAGTTTTGATGATTCACCTAAATCAACCTGGATTATCAGTGGCAAAATTACCAGGGTCATGGGCTTCCCTGGTGGCGCAGTGGTTGAGAATCTGCCTGCCAATGCAGGGGACGCGGGTTCGAGCCCTGGTCTGGGAAGATCCCACATGCCACGGAGCAACTCGGCCCGTGAGCCACAATTACTGAGCCTGCGCGTCTGGAGCCTGTGCTCGGCAACGAGAGACCGCGATAGTGAGAGGACCGCGCACCGCGATGAAGAGTGGCCCCCACTTGCCGCAACTAGAGAAAGCCCTCGCACAGAAACGAAGACCCAACAAAGCCATACATACATACATACATACTTAAATAAAAAGAATGTAAGCAGACAAGAATAGCATTAAAAAAAAAAAAAAAATTAAAAAAAAAAAAAAAAAGAATAGGATTTAAAAAAAAAAAAAAAAAAAATTACCAGGGTCCATCTTCTTAAACCTATCATTTGAGCCTCCATTCTAAGGTATATCCATCATACGAAAAAACTATGCCGAGCTTTTCCAAGTGCAAACTTTTAAATATAATTGGAACTATTTCATATATAATTCCATATTACATGAAATTGAAGATTATCCACTGACTTAATCTACTTTTCTTCTGCATGTAAGGTTTGATGCTTTTTGCAAGTTGCATAGAATGGAATGATCTGAAATTGACAATATAACTCAGAGCATGGAGATATTCTGAGGCTGCCCTAGAAAGAAGCTGGTAAACTCTTATCTATAACATTTAACAAAGATTTGGAAAATGGAAGGAAATTACTGCTTCTGTTAAAATAGAAAAAATAATTAATTGACATACAAAATTAGAAAAAGTTTGCAAAGAAGCATAGCTCAAGTAGATAATGAATGTTCATAATTTGGGTTACCAAAATAACCCATATATTCCTGGCAGCATTAATTATTCAGATTCATGTTTTATTTTGCGTTTATTAAATAATTGTCAAAGTTGTACTTATTTTTGATTCATATATTTATGGTTGACATGAATTGTGAATTTTAAAGCTTCATCTTTAACAAGCTTTAAATATTACTTTTGGTTCCAAGGTTGAAAAGTAAATACATTACCACTATTTAAATACCCTGGTCCTTTATTCCACATTTAAGAAAGCACTTATTTGAGAAGTAAATACAAATCCACTAAAAATATTTTTAAAGCTCTTTTAAGATATTATAAAGGGGGGCTTCCCTGGTGGTCCAGTGGCTAAGACTCTGCGCTCCCAATGCAGGGTGCCCAGGTTCAATCCCTGGTCAGGGAACTAGATCCTGTGTGCCGCATCTGAGAAAAAAAAAAAAAGATCCCACATCCGCAACTAAAGATCCCGCATGTGGCAACTAAGATCCCTCGTGCCGCAATGAAGACCGGACGCAGCCAAATAAATAAATAAATAATACATTTTAAAAAAAGATATTATAAAGGTAAAATCTTGTGTGTAATAAGTAAACAGTAGACTTCTTGTCTTTTTGTTACAGCTTTCCTTTTTTGATAGCACATTGTGTTCTTTGTGCTGTTCCTAATGACAGTTATCTAAAGAGTTAGTATCTAGGGCTGAAGGGGCAACTGCCACAAGAAATCTGTGAAAGCAAATTCATTAATACATTTTATAATATAATGGGGATGTGTAAAAAATCCCTTGCACTCATGTATTTATATGGTCACTGCATTAGTTCCTAGGGCTGCCATAAAAAATAGCACAAACCTAGTGGCTTAAAATAACAGAAATTTATTCTCTCACATTTCTAAAGGGCAGAAGTTTCAAATCAAGGCGTCAGCAGGGCCCTGCTCCCTTCAAAGGCTCGAGAGGAAAATGCTTCCTTGCCTCTTCCAGCTTTGGCAGCTCCAGGCATTGTTTGGCTTGTGGCTGCATCACTCCAATCTTTGTTCCATTCTTCACGTGGCCTTCATCTCTCTGTGCATCTCTCCTCTGTGCGTCTCTTATAAGGACACTTGTCATTGGATTTAGGGCCCACCTGGATAATCTAGGAGGGTCTCAAGATCCTTTAAATTAACTACGTCTGCAAAGACCCTTTTTCCAAATAAGATCACATTCACAGATTCCAGGGGTTAGAATATAGACATATCTTTTGGGAGGCACCATTCAACCTGCTACAGTCACCTTCCCAAGATTTCCACTCACACAGTCATGGTCATTCAATGGTTATTCTGTACAATTTCTGGAGAGATAGGAGCAAGAACACTTGAGTCACTGATCCCATTACAAAATCCAATCACAGTGATCATGTGACGGGGAAGAAAGAGCTCTGTGAAGAGCAACCCATAATTTACGTTCGTCACAGTCTTGTTGAAGAATACCCAGTGTCAGACTGCTAATGTCCTGAGGCATCAATCACTCCTGGCTTCTTATTTTGGCACAAATTTTACCCAGGACTTTTACCAACTACATGAGTCTTTTATTATGGGATCCTTCAGGAGCAACTATTGAAATCATGTCCTCCCTTACTTGTTCCTCCCTTGAAAATATCTTTCTCCTATTAGGTTGGTTTGAGAGTTTTTTTTCAGTTTTGTGTTGTTTTTTATTTATTTATTTATTTTTTCTCCCGCCAGTCTGGGCTTCTGTCAGATATCAGGAAGCCCTCACTATTCTGGGACATTTTCCCATGTTGACAAGTCCTTTAAAAGTACTGTCACCTCTTCTTCAGATAAAGAACTTGCATTGGAAAAAATCTACAGCATTTTTTCAAACTTAAGGATTTTTCATGAGCTTAAAGCAGGTAAAATTTTTTTTAAAAAAGAGAGAGTTCAATGTTTTTCACTTATGTAGTGTACTACTAAAAGATTTTACTGCATTTTATTTATATCTCAGGACACTTTCAAGGAAGGGACTCATCTCTAAGGACTGATATATAAGACAGAGGGCAGTTAATGGTAGTCGTATCTGCCCACCTCATAGCTCCCAAAGATTTAACTCTTCATCTCTTTCCTCCCAAGCTCTTAGCCAATCCTAACCAAGGCTGGCTGATCAGTGAGCTCCCCAACTTCAGAAATAACCTCGCTGCTATAAACCAAGTTTCAGTATTCCTGAGATAGGCACAACATTCCTCATCTGCCACATTGCCCTAGACCTTGTAGGCACAGCATCTATCTCATCTCCATGTCAACATAGGCTTGGTATTTCAGGAGTAATTTTAGACAGAGTTCCTGTGTAATAAAGAATGTGGCTGGCCTTTGTCCCTGGTTCCTGACAGGTAACTTCTAAATTCTTAGAATTTTCTGAGTGATAGAATTTTCTGAGTTACTCATGGTAAGCCTGACCACACCTGAGTTTATGTTAATGAGATGACTCATGATAGGCTGGTGGGCCCCTAGATAGTTCATGCTAACAAGATGACTCAGGATGGGGGATAGCCATGCCAGAAAGACCAACCATGTGATTAGAGGATTGGGGCTTTGAACCATATGATATTAGTCCAACCTCTGAAGGCTACTAGAGATTGAGTTTAACCACATAGCCATTGATTCAATCAATTGTGCCTATGTAATGAGGACCCAACATAAACCCTGGATACTGAAGCTTGGATGAGCTTCCCTGGCTGGTGATGCTTTGCTATTGTCACACATTGATGTGCTGGGGGTGATGCACCCTGACTCCAGTGGGAGAATACAACAGAAACGTCACATTTGGGACCCTCCCAGGCTTGACCCTGTGCATCTTTCCCTTTAGTGGTTTTAATTTGCATATTTTTGCTATAATAAAATTGTAATCATAGTACTTTCCTGAGTTCTATGTGTTTTTCCAGCAAATTATCAAAACTAAGGAATTAATGAGAACCCCTGACATTGTATCATTTGGTCAGATGTGAGAGTGGCCTGTGAACCCCAAGCTTGCAGCTGAAGTGAGGGTAATCTTGTAGAGGACCATGACCTTAACTGTGAAGTTTGGCCCAACTCCTGGTAGTTGGTGAAAGAAATCACTGAGGTCCAAAGTCACTACTTGTACCAGGTATTTCATATAATGTATTAGTTTCCTATTGCTGCTGTCACAAATCACCACAAACTAAATGGCTAAAAGCAACACAAATTTATTATCTTACAGTTTTGGAGCTTAGATGTCTAAAATAGATTGACAAGTGCTGCATTCCTTCTGGAGGCTCTAGGGGAGAATCCATTTCCTTGTCTGTTCCAGCTTCTAGAGGAGGTTTGCATTCCTTGGCTCAGGGTACCACATTATGTCATCATATTTCCTTCACTCCTTCTCTGCTGGTTTGAAAACTGGCCCCCATACACAGAGGGCAAGGTGAGATCAAAGAAAGAGGCAGACCACTTCAGATTGGTAGGCGGCAGATTTAACAATCAAGGGAACTTACAAGGCTTGTCTTGGTCTGCCACAAGATGAGTAGATCTCTGCACATGCCTGCCAAATCATAAAAGTTTATGTAGAGGTCTTAAATGGGTGTATCACATGTACCATCCAGATGGTCTCAACAACACACTACTATTTCAAGGCTGTGTCCTTGGGGTAGCTTCTAGCACAGGGTAGGCAAGTAGGATGCACATTCCAAGGACAGAGGAGAGGGTCAGGAGACTCCGATTGCCCAGGTCCACCTGGTGGGCCAACTGGTGGGCACATTCTCTCGATGAAGTTCTCCAACACTCTGCTTCTATTGCCACGTCACCTTCTCTGACTTTGACCCTTTCGTAGCCCTCTTATAAGAACTCTTGCAATTGCATTGGGCCTATTCGGATAATCCAGGATAATCTCCCACCTCAAGAGCCTTACCTTAATCACATCTGCAAAGTCTCCTTTGCCATGTAAGTTAACAAATTCACAGGTTGTGGGGATTAGGAAGTGGGCATATTTTGAGCCATTACTCTACCTACCACAAATGTCTTTTGCCAGTGGAAGAACACTCAAAAGCCGTAGCCTCCACTAGATTTGTGTTCAAAGCCAAAGCCATACTTTGAAATCATTTCAAAAGGCACAAATATATTTTGCTAAATGTAATTGGTTTCTGTCTACATAGGCCTTTCTTGTTAAAATTTAATTATTACTACCCTTAGGGTGGCCTTTCCTTAATTTTTCTTTTTATTTCCTCCTACATACCTATTATTATTAACCCAGATCCCTTACAACAGAGGTTTATATCTGAGAACAGAGAATAGGATTCTAAATCTATTGCTACATTCATTATATTCCTTCTTAAAATGGCTTCTGATCCTAACACCCTCATTTTTCTCAGTAGCAATATAGCAGAAAAGCAATAGTGGGAAGACAAGAGGAGAGGAGAGGAGAGGAGAGGAGAGAACCAGAGGAATTAATTGCATGTATGTTACAAGTTTGGCTCCCCTTTTAACTAGCTGTATGCTTTTGGAGAGGCCACTGAATGTCTCTAAGGCTCAGTTTCTTCATCTACATAATGGCAATAGTAGTTTTGTTGTGATCATATTAATAATTAGATTGTTGTAAGGATAAAATCCAGCACAGGGTCTTGCACATAGTAGGTCCCCTTCTTTCCTTCACCTTCACCCACCATTGCACACCAGAAGCAGGGCCTACCTGCACTTGAGAGAACCAATTCACATAAGATCATGACGCAATGTATTCCACCCTAAGCCACACCGTCTACATACACATATCACTGAACATCAGCAAGGTAGGTCTGCCCCCAGTGCCAACACTGACTTACTTTTATAAACCATTCAGGCATGCCTTGCATGGCTGTGGAGGGGGGCATGAAATATAATATGAGAGCACAGGATTTTTTCTGACCTTCAATGCATTCTCCTACCGTCATCTCATTCTACTCTACAGCCAGCGTGACTTGGTCAAGATTACCTGAAATCTCCACAAGAAATGAAACGATGCCTGTCCTGTTAGCCTAACTCTCCAGCAGAACGTGGGGCACATATACGTCACTCCACAAATATTTGCTAAATTAATGGAGTAAACTAAAAAATGCCCTGTTCCCTCTTATTTTTTCATTTGACCCTTTGCTCTGCCCTCCACTCTGCACCACTACTTCTCCTCTCTGAACTATGATCATAATTTCAGGACCAGCCCAACTACCACTCAGATCTCACTCTTCTGGGAAGTTTTTCTGACCTCTCCACGCTATCTGTTCTCACCTGCTTCTAAATTCCTCCTTAAGAAATATGACCATGATCGTGGTTATATCACAACTAGTTTGATCCTTTTGACTGAATCAACAAAATCGCTTAACGAAATTGCTTTTTTTGAACTATGTGACTGATTGATATACTGAATCGACTATACAAAATCCAATTGCCGTTCACATTTGTAGTTTGAAACCATGAAGTGATATCCAGTGAGGGCCACCAAAAATGTTGCTGTGCTACTAATGGCACTCCCAGGGCACATTTTATAGAATTTTTGTCTCAAATTTTGGGGTTTCTCCTTGTTTTCTTTCATAAAGTAAGCATTCCAAGGTGTGTGTAGTGGCTGGATGGTTATAGCAAGTGGCAAACTGTGTTAATGGGAACCAGGGAGGAACTTAATTATTCTCCCAATTTCCAAAGGCAATGATGTATCACATTAATACTTTCCTTTGCTTTTCCTACGCACGAGTAGCTGAAAGTGAAATGATGCCCCAGTCCCCAGTGTGTTTGCAAAGGTGTCATAAATTGCATCTCTGTACCTTTTCAGTGAAAGAGCTGTTTTCTCCTGATGCTGCTTGTCTGCACAGGCACTGAACAGACTGGCATGGGCTATGAAAATAGTGTAGAAAATGTGTTATTCTAAATTTATTCTAGGAGTCTTTTTTTTTTTTTGAATTTTTTCCTGAATGATTCCCATTCTGCAGGGCTGATGGCTCTTAGTAACCGAATCTTCTAAGAGCATGATATTTTTTATTAGTAACTCAGTCAGTTTTAGGAGCATTCTTGAAATCTCTGAAATTCTAAAAAATAATACACCTGCAACTTTACGATACTGTGGTTGTGCAAATCAACATTTCATCATGAAGAATGTAAATCCCCGGGGCAATCCCTGATGGTGTGTGACCAGGGCCAGTGCTTCCGTGTGTCACTACGCAGCACACATTGGGAGGGCAGAGTCAAGCGAACCGATGACTCTCATTGAATGAACCAGCGCAACCAAGTTCCTAGGATATCAGACTACATGACCTTTGGGATAACATCCCCGGGTGGAGGTTGTACAACTGTCAAGTGGAATCCTCTAATTACGAATGTTCTGAGAATGACTAGATAAAATCGTCGAAGCAGTAGAAATTTGTCGGAATAAAATTTTCCTTTGAATTCCAAATATTATTTGAGATTATAATATTGAAAATAAAAAGCCAGTTAAAAACAAAATAGTGGGGCTTCCCTGGTGGCGCAGTGGTTGAGGGTCCACCTGCCAATGTAGGGGACATGGGTTCGAGCCCTGGTCTGGGAAGATCCCACATGCCGCAGAGCAACTAGGCCCGTGAGCCACAATTGCTGAGCCTGCGCGTCTAGAGCCTGTGCTCCGCAACAAGAGAGGCCGCGATAGTGAGAGGCCCGCGCACCATGATGAAGAGTGGCCCCCACTTGCCACAACTAGAGAAAGCCCTTGCACAGAAACGAAGACCCAACACAGCCATAAATAAATAAATAAATAAATAAATAAATAAATAAATAAAAGAGTTGCTCATGACTGCAAATTTTCAGGAGAATTTAAAAAACAAAAAAACCAAAATAGTTTGCATGGGAAAAAGAAAAAACGGAAAGAAGCAAGGAAGGAGGGAAAGCTTGAGGGGAAGAAGAGGGAAGGAAAGGAGACGGAGGAAGCAAGGGAGAGTGAAAGAGAAAATTGATTTTGAGATATTTAGATAAAGTTAATTCTGGCTATTGACATTGTGTATCAATTTCTTTTCTTTTTCCTTATATTTCGGATAATATATGTCTTACAAGCCAAAATTTATATTTTACGAACATTTTTATTTAGAAATGTCCAGAGTGTCAGACTTCTCATCACCCATTTTTGCCAGATCCCCAAGATTTCTAATCTGTTTCCTTGCCCAAAACGATAGTTATTGATTTCTTTAGTTTTCCTCATGAAAAAGTGACTTGAAAATAAAACTGAATTTTACTTTTCCACAATATTTACTGTATTAATCTCTCCAGATGGTTCAGCCTTACATATCAGATATGAATTAATGGTTCACCCGTTCTTCAGTTGTAAAAGGAATAAAAGAATTCTTTCTTGCTAGGAACGTTCAGCTTGTTATGGCCACCAAAAGTCAGGTATCGAGTAAAAGATGGAACGCTGGCCTAACAGTCATATTGGGTTTTGGTTGCTTGTCTAGCTCTTTCAGTTCTCAATTAAGTTACTGGAAAAAAATATTGTGACTTAAGAACGAAAGCGTCTAAAAGAAAGAGGACTGGACATATTGGTCTTAGGAAATTTGGCCTCTGTTCTTGGATCTTCCAGCTCTACCACTCAGTCCAGACTGGCCTTGGGAAAATAATTTCACTCCTTTGTCGCCTCTATTTCCCCAACAGTGAAAAAGGAAGAAGAGCTGCCCTTCTTACTGCTCAGGAATCTAATAAAAGGACAATGGATAATAAATATGCAAAAGTCCTATGCATATTTAACAAGCTATATTATTACCACATTGTTTTTTTTGGCCTCCAATTATCAATTAGCTTGTCCCAGGCCCTGTGCTAAGCACGTTATATCTTTTAGTCCTTAAATAAGCCATGGTATTATTGTCTTTTCAGAGTTACAAAACTCTAACCAAAGCAGTTTATTCATCTTCCAAGGTCTGCACATCTGCCGTGCTATCCACCTGGGGTGACTAAAGCACCCACCCCATTGATCCTCCCTTGTGGAGCCAGTGTCTGCTGTCAGCTCTGGTGGATGGTCTGGGCGCCACATGTGGCTCACAGGTGCAGCACAGCAACCTCAGCTCACACCTGGGGACTTCCCTTTTACGACTGATGCGTGAGATGCACCACATCCGTACATCTGCAAAGCAGAAAGAAACGTCAGGGAATTCCATGGGTCAAAGGTTGACCACTGTGAGATGAAGATGGGAGAATATCTTTTTCTCTCTTCCTGTCCACCATTCATACTGTTTGAAGGCACCATAGCTTCATTCACCTTCTCTGAAGACATCCTAAGAAACCAAGCCGCCAGCTGATCACAAACCTATGGCCAGCTCCATAAATCACTTCCTAAATATTTCTTCTCTTCTCCTGGCCTTACCTTCCTTTTACCTCATTTCTTCGTCACTGGGTTTCCACTTTCATAAACTATCAGCACTTAAACTTTCCCTTTAGGCTTGTCTTCTAGAAAAGCCATCCTAAGAGAGAAAGCCATCACCAACAGCCCAGAATGGGAATCACAGAATCACAGGCAGAGGATCTGTTTGGTAGAGTACCACAGAAGATAAATCGTATGTCAAGGAAAATTACTTTCAAATCACAATTTATCTGTCATAGATAATAATATATCCTGTCTGCACAACATAATATTAAAGAGTGAGAATAATAGCAAACAAATTCATAAAAATATCAGTATCTTCCTATTATTTAGAATGCACTATACTTACGGTACAGGAACAAACCTGTGCCTTAAAACATAAGAAGCTTTTTTCTCCTTCAGACAGTTCTCCAGAGTAGCTCATCATCCATGTGATGACTCAGGGATCCAGGCTGCTTCAGTCCTGTGGTTCAGCCACCTCAACCCTCAACCCATTGCCTCCACCCTAGACAATGAAGGGAGAGAGAGAATGTGTGTGCTAGAAAAACCATGCAAATTTTCACTGCCTAACCTCAGAGGAGACACACATGACTTTTAGCTTCACTGAACTGCAAGAAGGCTAGTAAGGGTAGTATTCAGTGGTCTTAGGAAGAGAAGAAAATTTCATATTGAAAAACACTGGTAATGTCTACCATAATCTATCATAATCTATTTCTAACTCACACGTATGAGGTGGCTACTGCTTGCCAATGTTTTATGCAAAAAAAAAAAAACAGTGTTTACCAGAGATAGAATAAAATCAAAACCTGAAATGTTTATCAGAGTTCACTGATGCTGCTTAACCCAGCCATGTATCACAGGAGTCAGATTACTCAATTCCCATTTTTAACTCAATTCCTGAAGTCACTTGGGGAAATTACTTCTACATATGGGCCTTGGTTTCTTAATCTATAAACAGGACCCTGAGCTAGGTGCCATTGATAAGTGTTCTTCCAGATCTCCATTTCATGTTTTTTTCCTCGATTGCATGGGGGACTATAGAAGTCCTACAGAAGAGATGGCCCAAGGTTTTTGCTCAGACCTCTACTGCCATCTCGCAGTCAGTTCTGCAGGCGCCGTAAGCCCAGGGTTTGAACTGGAAGATACTGCTGATTCATATTTCAGGACTGAGGATACTGAGGTCGCACCTGCGTGAGTGTCTCGCTGTGCTACCACGAGTGATTGAATGTCAAAGAAAAAGTTAGTGTGTGACTCCTAACATGGAAAATGGTGCACTAAATTTTATCATTTTCCCCACTGTTTTATTATCCTTACCTCTTGAGAGAAAAGTGATTAAGCAGTGAGTGTTAGTTTTACTTGCAGAGTGAGATGAAACAGTGCATGCTGGTGGAACAGCTCCTGCTCTGTGATTGGCTAATGAAGCAGAGGGGAGAGTGTATGAGAAGAAATAATGACAGCAGCCCAAACCAGGGTATAGGGGGCACTAACACATTCCCATTGGGATGAAGGGCAGACTGACGACGAGGAGTTTCATGAAATAAACATGATTTTTTTCTTTTTTTTTTTCTTTTTCTTGTCCACAATCTCTGACTTCCAGAGAATCTTTATGCCCGTGGTTCAAGCCTTGCATCATGAAACACAAATACACACATTCAGAATATGGTCATTCTGCACACAGCCTTCATCTGATTCCTAGTATGAGTGTTACAAAATGGTACTCACTGCAGGACTTAAAAAAAAAAATTATGCATAGTAGTTTGTACCCCTTAATCCCCACTCCTATCTTGCCCCTCTCCTCTCTCTCCCTACTGATAACCACTAGTTTGTTCTCTATACCTGTGAGTCTGTTTCTTTTTTGTTACATTCATTAGTTTGTTTCATTTTTTATATTCCATGGATAAGTGATATCGTACTGTATTTGTCTTTCTCTGACTTATTCCACTAAGCATAATACCCTCCAAGTCCATCCACTGCAGTACTTATTAGTAGTGCATTTAGTCTCATTGTGCTGTGCTTATGCTTTTCTAAGTGAGTTAAATAGAATCAATTCCTGTTGTCTACATGCCTGCATTTCAGACCACACAATATTAATGTGATCAAAATAGAATTATCCAACCTGGGTGATATTACAGCAAAAGCAAGCCTATTCTAAATAAGGATTATACGTTATGTTTTGAGTTCAGCAGTTGTGGTTTTTGTGGAGTGAGTCAGTAGCACGTTAGAATAAAAGAGAGATTCAAAATCACACACACTTATTTGTGATGGGCTACCAGGGGGAAGGAAAAATGAAAGAGATCTCTGAAGACTGTAAGGGAAGGTATTTGGCAGATCGAGCAGGGGAAACACTCTAGAAACAGGGAGGGGAAGGCAGAAAAGTATGCAATTAGGAGAAAATTGAGCTGTCCCCAGAATGGAGAGCAGGAACTGAAGGAAGGGCAAAAAATTGAATTGAGTGATAAGAAAATTAGTATGGGAAGAGAGAGGAGAATGGTTTGAGAGATCAGGATGCCAAGAATAACTAGAATGAATGAAAGAAGTCAAGAGAGAGTCTTGCTGCTTTGCTTGCACTACCGATCTGCATGGTGCTATTTCCTTGCGCGCACAACTGGAAGTACTGATTCTCAAAATTCTTCTGTTCCTGTACTTTGTTGGCAGTTATGAGCATATTACATACACTGTGACTAGTGTTTTTGTTGTTTGAACTTTTGATTAGGCTCTTGCCAAGAAGTCCTCAACTTTAGAAGAATTCACCATAATCTGGGTAAGACGGTCAGTTTTCAAGAAACATTTATTGAGCTACTCTATTTAATTAACTGCCCGAGTCTATTTGAATCTCTTTGTTATTTAGTCACAAATTCAAAAATATGCTTGGCTTTGTTTTTTATGAATGAAGAGACCTGGGTTTTTGGCAGGATATTTAAAATCTGAATAAACAAATATTAAAATTAGGAAAGTTAATGATGTGGATAATCAATGCATTTCAGAAATTACGGTCATCTATGTGTGGATACTATTCATGAAAAATCCTACTTTTAAAAAATTGTTAATAAAGAGAAAATACCCTCAACTTCCCTTTGTCTCTCCCAGACATACCATTAGCAATCAGTCCTGTGAATCCTTCCTCCATAACCCCTCAAACTAAGCTCTCCTCCCCATTCCCACTTATCTCTCTCCCATCTAATATCTAAACCACTTTAACATCTCAAGACTACACTTCTCCCCTCCACCACCTTTCATCGCTGGAATAAGGACCACACACAATGCTCTACGCACACCTGCGGTTAGTCATTCCTCTCCTCAGAAACACGCATCGGTCTACGTAGAATAAAACACAAACTTGGGTTTCCCTGGTGGTGCAGTGGTTGAGAGTCTGCCTGCCAATGCAGGGGACACGGGTTCGAGCCCTGGTCCGGGAAGATCCCACATGCCACGGAGCAACTGGGTCCGTGAGCCACAATTACTGAGCCTGCGCGTCTGGAGCCTGTGCTCCACAACAAGAGAGGCCACGACAGTGAGAGGCCCGCGCACCGCGATGAAGAGTGGCCCCCGCTCTCTGCAACTAGAGAAAGCCCTCGCACAGAAATGAAGACCCAACACAGCCAAAAATAAATAAAATAAATAAATTTAAAAAAAAACACACACACAAACTTTTTTCACAGTGTCCTAAATCTCGCACAATCTGTCCTCAGACCGTTTTCCAACAGGATCGTCCCCCTCCTCTTTTTACATTCCACGTTGCTCATAACCATTCTGTGCCTTAGTTTCTACATCTTAGGACTGGATAATAATGGTACCTCCTTCGCAGCAATATCGAAGGATTAAATAAGTGTCTGGCACATAATAAGCATTATCTGCATTAAGGCCGTAAATATTATTATTCGTAGCACTAATATAAGCCCAACTTTGAATATTTGAATGTATCAGTATATATTTTCCAATTCTCAACTATATTTTCTGTTAATATACCAAGTCTTATCTGCTGAGGTGTCTCCTATGATCAGGCCCTGGGTTAGGCATTTTCACATTGTTATTTCATTTAATCCACTTTATATGAACCCTGAGAGAACACCTAATTTTCAAACCCCGAAGAGAGTTCTTTTGGTGGAGTGAATAACTTGCTCCATTTGCTTGATCTTGTAACACATCAATTCCCGTGTGCAAGTGGACTCCATAACATTAGAGGAATATATCAGCCTAGAGCCTGAAAGCTGGTTTCATTGAGCAGTGAGATCTATTTAAAACATGGTTTTTTACAGCTGTATTGCATAAAGACTGGATTTGGAATCGCAACCAAAGGGGTCCTTGAGAAGGCTTTTAGTAGAGCTTCTAACCTAAAACAGAAGCACCTGAGATAGAAGAAAATCTCTTCTGTTTTTAAATATCATCTGAAAAGATTTTCGAATTATCTTTCATAACCTACTGCAAAATTGGTGTCTCAGAATATCCCAAATGCCTTCGCTGTAATATAAATTATTCTGCAAGATCTACTTTCTGTTTTTCTTTCTTTTGTAGAAATGAAACCAATTAGTGCCCTTTGATATAATAATAATTCTACTTTTACTATTTTAAGCACCTCTTTTTCTAGATTAAAAAAATACCAGCTTCTTTGGGTTTGCTGCAGCCTAAATATCTATGTTCCTTTTCATAAACTTGCCCAGAAATTTCCCACATAAACTTATGAAGGCCAAAACAGTATGAAGAATTCTGGTTTCACTATTGATAAACTTAGTAAAAAGAGTAAGTCAGGTTCTTTAGTTAGACATTTTGCTATTATTTTAGAACTAACCAGTTCCTCCTGGTAATAATTTATATCTGTTTGATACTAGTAAACTTGAATATATTTTAATATTTTTATTAAATATTGATTGATAATTTTAAAATTATTTCTATGGATAGTTTTATGTTTCATGTGATCTAATCATATTTATATTGTTTGGGCTTCATTGCTCTTATGATTATAAAATCTTTCTATACCCAAACCTCTTTATCTACATTTTTAAACTTTAAAAATCCCATTTTTTATACTTAACTCTTTAACATTCATGCTTTTGTTTTGTTTTGTTTGTTTGCTTGTTTTGTGCATGTCACCTCAGATGAGATGCTATCCATTTTCCCCAAAAAGTAAAAATATTTCCTACAGTTTTATGATATTCCTTTTTATACATTAAAGTATTATATAGACCAAGAGTCTGCTTTAGGAAAAACTGTTTTCAATTGGTCTCTGGGTCTATTTTATATCAGTTGTAGATAGGTTAAATAAATGTTTAATTAAATAATTGATATTTTACGATAAACAGGGAATTGAACATGGGATGATAGCCCAGAGAAATTTTGAAAATTATAAAATATACACGACAGAAATTTTACCATTTTAACCATTTTGAAGTACACAGTTCAGTGGCATTAAGTAGGTTCACACTGTTGAACAACCATCATCACCACATCCATCTCCAGAACTTTTCTCACTTTCCAAAACTGAAGCAGATAACTTTTTAATAAGAGAGAATGCTGATATTTTCTTTCCCTTTTGCTATAACATTTTATCATAGTGCAACATTATTCTTCTCGTTTACTCACTAGTATGTATGACTGTCCTTGGTCACTGTCATTTGTCTTCCTAGAACAATCTCTTGAGCTCCTCAGCGGGTGGGCAGGTTGATATAAATAATTCCTAGCCCAAATACCAGTGATTATATGCATTCTTGAGAAACAACTCTCCTGACTGAGGCAAGACCAGGCAATACCAGGACCTCTGCTGTTTCAGTTTGGTGGGGTTCATGAAAAGCAACAGCTTCCAGGATGCACTGATGCCACGGTTCTTCCTGACTCCGGCCGCAAAAAGTGCATGACTTATGACGTTGTATCTCCCAGAATGCAATGTACTGGTCATTTCAATGTTCTCTTTGCTATTTGCTTTACTTAATGGATTTAGAAAGAGAAATAAACATGCATCTAGTTCTCAAGATGCATCCAAAAGCAAGGCCTGAGCATTAGACGATAAACCCCTTGGTATTCTGAGTAGTTTAGGGATGCATATTTAGGAAATGTCAACATTTTACTATTCTTTTATGCACTCAGGCCCCCTCTAAAATAATTATAAACTTGAGATTTCCCAATATGAATTTGAGGTGCAAACCCACATAAGAGCAAACTTAAAGTTATACAATTTCAGGAGAGGTCCCTGGGCACTGTCTTCTGATGCCTATGACTCAGTACACCATGATAACTGAATGGCCCAGATTCAGTATAAGCCCTTGTTTTCAGCGTTCAGCTTACGTTAGTTTAACTATATAGATTCTATCTTTCTCTTAGCTTTTTGTTTTACTTTCTGGCTAGCTCATCCATGCATTTTAAATGACATTTAAAAATATTTTGTTTAGTGTTTTGAAGTATATTCAGTGAGAGAATCAGTCAGGATAACTAGACCTCTATTGCCAGAAACCAAAGTTTATTAATATATATGTTCTATATATACAGATATTTAATGTGTGCTTAGTATGCATCAGAACTCTGCTAGAAACTGGGGATACCATGAAGAAAAGGCAGGCAAGTTATTTGCCCTACTGGAGTTAAAATCACAAATAATAAGAAATACACATATGAAAGTGTTTAATTTTCACTTACACTGGGACAAAATGTCTGGCACAGATAATAATTGGTTAAAGCATTCATCAAATTGTAGATCATGGTGTCAGGAAGTCAGAGAATCTTTAGAAGTAGAATGGTGGGTAAGATTTAGGGCAAGGCAGCATCCCAGGCTAGGGATGAGACAGTGTATAACCCAGCTGAACTAGAAACTAGTGGGAGGCAAGCATGGAGGTCATGCCAATAGTTTGTCTCGGTTGGATGGGGTCAGATCATAGAGACCTTTGAACGTCAAGAATGAAAATTTTATTTTACTGTCACTGAGAAGTAAGGGAAGTGGGCTCCCTACGCCTCAGCTGAAGGTGTAAACAGAACAAACAACAGACCTCTGCCGAGCAAGAGGGGATTCTTGAGCCTGATGACCTTCAGATTTAAACTGCAGCATCAATTCCCCCTGGGGGTCCCGGTTGCCTGCCCACCCTGTTGATTTTGGACTTGCCAGCCTCCAAAATCATAGGAGATAATGTCTTAAAGTAAATCTCTTTCTCTCTATATACACATCCTATTGGTTCTGTTTTTCTGGAGAATCTTGACTAATACAACAAGTATCAAAGCATTCATTTTATTTAGAAAAATTCTTTCCTTACCCGGACTGTTTGTTTACGGCAAAGTTTATAGTGGTTTTCTGATGATTAAACTCAACTCTATGATAAGACAGCCTTCTCTAAGTTTTAGTGGGTAATAAAAATCCTCAAGGATATTCTACCTCATTTCAAACACCTCCTTTCATTTTATGAAAGTAAACCTTCCTTACAAAATTCTGCTAAACCTGGGCCCAGGAACATTTAAACTGCATCAACTTGTTACCGTTAAATATTCATATTTGCACTGCCAAGAAATATTGTATTTTAATACCAATTACATTTTCAGGAAGAAAAGAGCTTGAACTTGGAGAAGCAGATTGTTTTCTTGAAACTTCCAAACTTCCATCAAACTCCTCTCAGCTCTTTTCTTTCCTTTAGCATACATTCTCACTTTTCTGCTCTCATTGGCACTGTTTGTATATTCGTCAATGTATGTCAAGGCGATGATAATTAAATTTCACTTGAAGTTCAGAGACGAAGTGATTAAATTTGAACTTAAACCTTTCTGAAATAGGTAGCTCTCTTGTATTTCATAGAGGGAAAATTCTACTTGAATATCGGGAGGAGTATAATTATCTCATTCAAGATACTAGATCTTTCAAGAAACAGCACAATATTATCTTGGGTAGAAAGAGGATAATCAGAAATTCAAAGCAGGTTTTTCATGGTTATTTTACATTTTTGGGGAGGAATTGTACTTTCCTCATACACAGATGTTTGCCACAAAAGATAAATGCCAAGGAAGGCTCTGCTTACTTCTCTCAGTGTCAAGGGAAAAAGGGAGAACACTCGATGTCTCTGTGTGGCAGTGGGAAAGATGAGGAGGCAGTCTAAGCAGGAAAAGCTGCTGCAACAGCACAGCAGTGACGGTCGCAATTCATTTTCTCAAAAAGCTGCAAGCAACAGCAAAGGCTGACATCAGAGTCTCCCCAGTGGTACTGGGCCCTCTCCAGCATGGGGGTCTAGTCACTTGTAGGTAGGTCGGAGGGCAGGAGGAGGAGGATCTACCCAGAACTGGGCCTGGTAGATAAGGAAACCTGTACTGTCAAATCCAGCTTTGCCTATGAGGAATCTAATTCAAATTCACCTCCTAAACTGAAGGGCTAGTCAATTTCCTATTGCACTGGGACTTTAATTCAGCAGTGTCCCTTATCCTCCATCCGGCATTGATTAAGGAATCTGAATGCAAAAGTCAAAGTTGCATTACAAGCTAAGGCTGTGCTTCAGTGCTGAAGTGACAATCATCCCTATTCTCGGTGTGAACTGGGAGCAAGCGCTAATTAAAATTATAAGCTAGAGAGAACATGCATTGAAAAAAAGAAGCCGTCCGTAACCAATAATTCCAGGGCTAAATCACACTTGATTTGCTAACATATAGAAGTGTCCAGGAACTATGATCTACAAATGTCTTGAATATGGTTCTAATCAATCTGCTGAACAATAATCAAGGAGGCATATAATTAGAACAGGTTCACCCGACGAGCAGCACATAACATTGTCTCACCTTGAAACAGTGCAGAGCATCCTGTCTCAGAAGTAAGAACTAATCCCAAACAGAGGCCGTGGTCGCCTTTGAAATGCACCCCGACAGACTTCTAGCAATTCCGGGCTTCAGAGGTGCCCTGGTAAAGTTTCACTGGGCCACCTGCTCTTTCTGTCCTCTTCTTTCCCTGTGACCCTTGTCACATCTGCTACCCGAACATGGAAAAGATTCTGACCTGAGATGCCCTTCATGACAATTCAAATCCCAGTTGGTGCTTTGCAATCAGTAATGACATATAGCAGGCAGGAAACACCTAGAAAATATGAGTCAGTCACATTCTTTCACAAGCTACTGACATGTCCAGCAATTCCTGGTTGCACCACTGCCATCGGGGCAGGAATGGCATGGGAGAGCAAGGACAAAAAAAAAAGAACAAAGTTTGAACACTTACTATTTGCCTTGTCAGAGTTCTAAGCCGTTATATGATGGATCACTACATTTATTCCACAGAAGAGACCCTTGCAGTGGATTAGGAAACAGCACGTTAGAAAGAAAAACAACATCTAGAAAAATGTGTTGAAGGTGATGTTTCAACCCTCGTCTCTATAGTTCCCAACCTGTACTTGGCCAGGACCTCAGTTCCCTCCACTCTCCTCCTTCTTTCTGACCTTATACATGCCAAGCTCATCCATGACTCAGAGCCTTTTGACTTGCTGCTCCTCATGCTTGGGATCTTCTCCCTCCAGATCTGCAACCAAATACCTCCTCTTCGCTAGCTGGGTCTCTGTATCAGGAGGGCCTTCTGCAGGGAGGCCTCTCCCAGCATCCTAGCTCCCTCTGCCTTCTCACTGCATTGTTCTCCATCATTTAGCCTTCATAGCTCTGTGTTATGTGCACAGGCTCTGGAGCCAAACTCTCTGGATTTGAACCCCAATTCCTTTGTTTACCAACTGTGGGGCAGAAGGAAGTATACTTGGACTCTCCATGCCTCAACATCCTCATCTGTAAAATTAGGATCATGAGAACAGCTATCGTACCTATCTCATGGGTGTGTTTTGAAATTACATGCAGTAATACAGGCAAAACACTTAGAACAGGGCCTGCTATAAACTCAGCATTCTATATGTGTTTATTACTATCTTCTTCATAGTACATTTAGGTAGCTGATGTTATCTTCTTGTCTAAGTGTTTATTAGGATCGAGTCTGCTCTGTTCCTTACTATGCCCTCAGTAGCTAGAAATGCACCTGGAAAACAGTAGATTATTGTGTAATGCATTCAATAAATTATTGGTGCCTCGAGATTGAATGATTCAAATCCCATATTATACTGCCTTTTGGGCTTTAGAATAAGATGATACTGGATCAAAGTCTCAGGTCTGCCACTCTCTAGCTCTGGGCTTTAAAACTGGTTATTTACCTTATCCAAGTTTTATGATTTGTGAAAGACATAATAATAACTACTCTGAGGCTGGATGAATAATTTATGATATAGTCATCAATGGAACATTATGTAGCAATGAAAAGGAATGGACTACAGCTGCATGAATGCACTTCACAAGCATAGTGCTGAAGGAAAGAAACCAAAATAAAAGATTCTATTTTTCAATATTCTACTTTACATTGTTCAAAAACAGGTTAATCTATGGGGTGAGAAGTCAGGTAGTGTTACCCTTGGAGGTGTAATGACTGGAAGAGGACACAAGGCAGCTTCTGAAGTTACATATTGTTTCCTGTTTTGGGTGTTAAGTACATTGGTATATTCATTCTGTGAAAATTCAGGAAGAGCTACTCTTGTAATTTGTGTATTTTAAGTGATGATGATAATAATAACAATAACAATAACACCAATAATAATAATAATGGACTACTTCCCTGTATGATTGTGAAAATTAAGTGAAATAATGTAAATGAGGCATGAAATAATATAAATAAAGCACATAAGAGAACTCACTACACACTAGGACAAATTCCCTTTCCTTCTTCCAACATGGGCGTAAAACAGCAGATATCAGGTCCAGCACCCAAGGGGCATTCAAGGCCCCTCTCAATCTGGCTTTAATCTATCTCCAGAGTTTTGGTCCACAACACTCCATCAGACACATTATATTTGTCCAGCCTCACTGAACTTCTCACTCAAATCATCTCTTGTCTTTTCACACCTGTTTGCCTTTCACATAATTTTCCATTCACCTAGAATTCTCCCTTTCTACTTTGTTCACTTAGCAAACTCCTACTTATCCTTCAAGACTCAGCTCCAACACTATCTCTTCAATAAAGCCTTTCTCAGTAGTCCTTTCAGTCACTCTCTCCTTTGTGCTTTCACAATAGTTAAGCCTTTATCTTACTGTGTTGTAATTATCCTTTTAAATATCCCCTTCGGTTTCCAGCATGTTACTTCACTACGCTAAGCCTCACTTTTCTCACCTATAAAATGCAGATAATAATAGTTTTTATGTCATGGAATTGTTACAAAAATTAGAATTTTTTAAAATGAAATAATATTCTTGAAGGGTTTAAATACAGAGCTTAGCAAACAGTAGGTGATCAATATATGTTAGGCATTACCATTATTAATTTAAGGGCAGGGACATCCTTCATTTCTTCATTGTTCCACCACCTACTTTTTTTTTTTTTTTTTTTATTTATGGCTGTGTTGGGTCTTCGTTTCTGTGCGAGGGCTTTGTCTAGTTGTGGCAAGTGGGGGCCACTCTTCATCGTGGTGCGCGGGCCTCTCACTATCGCGGCCTCTCTTGTTGCGGAGCACAGGCTCCAGACGCGCAGGCTCAGTAATTGTGGCTCATGGGCCCAGCCGCTCCGTGGCATGTGGGATCTTCCCAGACCAGGGTTCGAACCCGTGTCCCCTGCATTGGCAGACAGATTCTCAACCACTGCGCCACCAGGGAAGCCCCCACCTACTTTTATACATGGAACATGTAGTAGATAACTATTTATTAAAGAAAGATGAACTAAACAAACAAAGCAAGAGACTGCCTATTGCTTTGTAGGAAAGAAGGAGAAGGCAGAAGAATGGAAAAGAGAAAGAGGAGAAGTAGAAAAACTGAATGACAAACTTCTTTGCATAAGATAAATATTTTTTAATTAGCTAAAGTAATACTCCAGAAGGAGGCTCAGAGGCTCACTCCCTTCGGCTCTCATTAACCTGGATCCCTGCAGCCCTGAGCCCTCCCTAGAGTCACCTGTCCCCTAGACGGGGGAGCCTGGTGTCTGTACCTGCTGTGTTCATAAAAATTTTACTGATATACCCTGGCCACACGGCTTGAGGCGGATAATGGCAATCCAGTTGAAGTCCCGATGACTGATTATAAAACTCAAAGTCGTGAGATGTTTATGCATCTCACAGTAGCTTCCAAAAGAAAAAAAAAAGGCTACTATCTATTGAGTGCCTATCACATGCCAGAAGCTTCACTAAGGCACTTTACATTCATTACTTCTAATCCGTAGAGCAACCCTTGGCAAGGTAGGCTGATTCCAATTTTACGGAGGAGGAAACAATTTGAGAGAGGTTAAGTAATTTGCCCAAGAGAGAGCAAAGGCTTAAACCTATGTCTATGTGAATCCAAAGTTTCCATAACTGTAATACCTGTACTTCATTAAATTATTTATATGAATACCTTATCATATAAAATGAACACTAAAATTTGGATAATATATAAGAATTACAAGTAAGTTTGAAATGCTGAAGACTCTTTTTCAATGCTACCATCTTTGTGGCCATAACTCTTGCTAACTGTTAAGGAAGAAAAAAAAAGGGAGAAAAATTAAAAAGAAACAGAAGGATTTTCAAAATTTTTTAAAGAATGTGAAGAATAAGAAGAAAACTAGAAGAAAATTGAAAAGTAAAATTAAGGAGAAATTCAAATATAAGCAGGCTTATGTTCCAAAAAAGATTAAAGGTTAATACTAAAATATTATTTTAAATATATGAGATTTTTTTAAAAGCATAAGAATCTAGAAGACAAGGAGATGAAAGAGGAAATCCAGACTAAAATACACTCTAGTAAGGAAAAAGGCTAAAATCCATGAAATGAAAAGAGGTTATATAAAAGTAGATATGATTAAGAACTAAAACGTTTTTTTAAATCAAATAAATAACACACCAAAAAAATGCGGGGAAAATTAAAAGAAAAAGAAAAAGAAAAGGCTTGAAGAGGAAAGAAATAGAGGAGAGAGAGAGATGAAGCAGGGCAGGAAGCAGCCAGGGACAGAAGTGAGGACCAACAAGGGCGGTGCAGACCGTCCTCAGGTGCAGCAGCCAGGGCAAGACACAGGAACCCAGAGTACAAGGTCTCATGTCCCCTGTGCTTTCTCTCTTACCTCTGTCACCCAGGGCCAGCTAGGTAATGAGCAGTTCCTTAGAAAGTTGGAGCACACGACTTTGTGGAACTGACTACTGTAGAGCCCTTGGGGGCTCTCCGTGGGCCAGGCTGTCCCCAGAGGCAGAATCCAATGAGCCTGGCTCAGGCACCCAGCTAAGGTCCAATTCCCACCCACTGCTGTGCAGTCGGTTAAGTTGAAGTACTCAGTTTCCCCACTTGTAACAACACTTACCCTCCACAGTTGCGAGAATAAATGCAATAAATCATAAAGCTCAGTATAATGCCTGCCTTAATGGACTACGTTTCCAACAACTTAACTCATGGACAACCCCTCATCTGCTTGCCCTTCTGAGCTCCACACCCTAACTCCAGGGCTCTGAAGAACACTTTTTTGGGGAAAAAAAAAATACACTACTATTTTAGTCCAAACTTTTCATTGTTCAGAGAAAAGGTCTCCAGCCAAATGTTAAAGACAAAGCTAGACTATGAACTTGAAATGCCCTAAATACTGAAATGCACACATACGCACGCACGCGCACATACACACACGCACACACACACACACACTCTCTCTCTCTTTCTGTCTCCCCCCTCTCTCACACACACCCCATTTAGCTTTAACACAAATATTAATTTTTAAAAGAGTTTAAGGAACTCAAATATTGGGATTTTTCACATGACTTTTCCACCATTGTTATGGCTCAGTTGTGAAGGAAAATGAAAAGCATTATACATGAATAAATTGTTTCTCATTTTTTGTGGTTGTTGATTATATTGACCGGGTAAACCAATATTATTTTATTGGTCAGGTGAGGACTAGAAATTCAACATCCTGACTCAAACTCTTTTTTTTTTCCCTACTACAACTGCCTCATGACTACCTTTTAAGTTACTTCCAAAGGGGGCAAATCAGTAACCAATAAACTTTACATTTGACTACCACCCAGCTAACAGGCCCACTTCTGCTAAGATCTGAGGTAAATAATTATCTTTTAGGAGGGGTATCTTCTTCTGAAACTCTTTGACTTATTTAAGCTGACTTTTTAACTTCATTTTCCTTTACAGCTCTATGGACTCAAAACAAACCAACCTTCTCTAACCACCAGCAGAGAAAGAGTCCATGAGGTACAAGGGATATTCTTGGGACTCTGAGTAAAACCAGAGGTGACACATGTTGGTTAAATGCTCAAACTCTGGGGCTAAACATGATGCTAGTGCAGGCTCGGCCACTCACCAGCTGTGAGACCTTGGGCAAATTATTTTTCTTCTTTCGCAAAAGTGGATAATGAGCACCTTTCTTGGAGGACTGTTGAGTGGATTAAGTGCAATAAAGCACACGGTACTTAGTGCAGAGTCTGGCACGTATGAGCATCTATTAAGTGGTAGGTGCTAGAACTTTTATTCTTGTTGCAATATTAGCAAAATTATTAAATGGGACCAAATCGTTTAGTCTGAGATATTTTTAAAAATTAGACAGCAATTCTTGTCTTGTAGTTCCTTTATTACAGTGTTAAAAGAATTTACTATGTGCTACTGCTATGTTTTGGTTAAAAGCCATCTATTTATTAAGACGGATATTTCAGCAGAGAAATAAATGAGTCCTTCATGATCAATATCTCTGATACCTATCATTGTTCCCGGGTGTTCTATATAGTAGCTGTCAGTCTTTCTAAGGAAAGACCAAAAAAAAATCAGTCATTTATTGCCTAATAAAATCAAACGAGAAAGCCATGTTGCTTTTTAAAAAGCTTAGTTCTGACATATGATTTAAAAATGCTTATGAAAAACATATTCAGAAACCATTCAAAAATTGATCATTCATCACTAGTCTCTTAGGCTCACCCAACATTGGTTTACTTAAGATTAACTATGCCTTTTAAATATTTCTAAGAGCTTCAATGAACACATAATAGAGAAATGTGTGAAATATTCATGGGGCAATTTTTTTCCATACTGAAGACTTTGGTTAGCTCAGTTGTACTGGGTTACCTGTTTTGTTGTTTCTTATTTCATACAGTGATTTATAACGTTAAGTGCCAGCATGCCTAACAGCATTTCACAATGCATGAATTCAGAAAAAATTTACAAGTTAAAATAACAGGCTTCAAAAATGAAACTGACCTCTGAAGCTTTCTTGCTGAGAAATTGCACATTCAGTAAACAGCAATGCCACCAGGAAAAGGATGAAGACTCCAAAGAAGCCTTATTAAGAGATGCGGGGTGGTCTATTGCCAATATTTGAAAAACACTCAGAGTATATTTAATTAGCCTAATTACGTGGTGCGCTTACAGCTTATTATCAATGTCCTCTGACAGAGATATGTTATCCTGGCCTTGAAAGCTCGGTGCCCATAGTGCCTTGAAATGAACTTGGATAATGTCCAAGAATTTCCATCAGTCCCATACATTTTGGAACAAAGCACTAGTAATGTGCACAAAGTACATGTTGGTCAAAAATGTGGTATCCTTCAACATTCAAGTTTTTCTGTTTGGTGCATTTAGCTAACATAATGTGTCTCTATGATTGTTGGGAGAAAGACTCAAAGTGACATAACAGAAAATTCGCATGTTATACCATTCAAATGATAAGACTGTCATAAATTAATCTCCAAACCCACTACTATTCACTCATCCTTCAGCACTAATGCTTCCAGTCTGCCAATACATGCTATTTAAGGACTACTCACAATGAACTTGATGTTAACTAGCAGGAAGCAGGTGATATGGCATTTTCACCAAAAAGCATACTAATTTTATTACCCAGTGAAGCAATCCTCATCTATATTCAACATGTCAGTAACTTTTCATACTGACATTTGAGAGTTAATGCAACAATTTCATGGAAAGAAAAATATGTGGAACATAGGATCATGTGAACTCTTGGTACTAGGTTTTATTTGTAAAACACTCAGGGATTACTGTCTTTAAAAAAAATTTCAGTATCAATAAAATATGAAGAGCTGCTTTCATTTCAGAAATTCAACTTGTATGCATTCTTTCAAGTTTTTCTACTTAGAAGGGTATAACCACAATAAAAATTTTACTGAGTTAAAGTTTTTTACAAAACACTCTATCCCACGAGAACATCTTAAAGGTCAGTTTTAAGAAGGTTCAAAGTTGAATTGATGGAAAATTACATATTCTCTTTTCTCATTTAAATAAATACATAAAGCAAGCATCCTGAATACACCCTGTAACAAGTACACATGAACTTTTCTTTTGATATTGGGCAGTGAATTTGTGCATAATATTTCTTTTGGGGGAAAGGACAGTGACTGATTTTCCGTCAAATAATTGTTGCTGTTGTTTTTCTGGTTAAAATATTATATATAACTACCCTCAAATGAATGTGGATGAGTTGAGCTGATGACATATTTAAGCAATTTATGGATTTTAATGGATTCTCTTCCACATAAATGATTTTAAAAGCCTGTAAGATGAACATATACAGATGTATAAGCTATAATTTTTCCTATTGGTGAATAGAACAAACACAAGCCTATATTTTAAAATAAAAGAGATCAATCTGGACTAACATTTATCAAGCTGCATCTAAAATAAATGGAAACAACCACTCCTTATTATTAATAGACCTGTTGACTAACTGTCCCTGAGATAAGGTATAATAATGTGACTTTATAAAAAGTCACGGTTGTGATTATTACAAAGAGAAACAATTAAGAAGGTGGAAATGGCAAATCCAAGTGAAGTCTGGACAGACTCAGAGAAACTACTGGGCTAATAAATAGAGTAATGCATTAGTCAATAGATTAATAATTTTAAACCTAAGAAATTATCTGTACTAGGGGGAATCCTGGATAGAATTTAAGGCGACATTTATATGTTTTTAAAAAGAAATCCGTTTTAAAAGCAATTCTTCTTTCGGTGGCAAAGATGAACGATAGCTTCCAAATTGTATTCTCTAATGTGAAGACTTGTAAATTACCTATTCTGAAGAGAACATTAACCATTTAGGTACTAGGTACTTCTGCACTTGTTCACATCATACCAGTTTTAAGAACAGCCTCAAGAGAAAGAAATGCTACAAATTGAACAATCAATGTTGCCTTTTTTTTTTTTTGGCAATTCATCACTGAACCAGCCTAACCCTAGTTAGCCTGTATACTAGGAAGTACAGATCACACAACATTGCAGAGTTCCAGGGTTGGACAGCAAAAAATATAACATAATAGAAAATGAAAATGCTTGACTATATAATGCCCCCTTCTAGTAAATAAAGTTTTGTAAATTCCTGCAGAATTTTACCCAAGGAAGTATGAATACCCTTCTCAGAGGATTGTTAAATGTTTGAATATTAATATAATTTCTTATAGTCAATTTCCAACTTGTTAGGTATTAACTATATGTGATTACACTCCTCCATTGTCACCCTATTAAATATTGATAATATTTTATTACATAGTGTCTACCTTACTGCATCCACATTTAGAGAAATATACTTTAAAATGTTTTCCTTATTACTCTTTTTAAATAGGCTAAGTGTGTCCACATGAAATAAAGTGATTTCTAATGTGGTGGAAGCCCTTGAGAGAACCAGTAAGCTTTAGAAGAATTTGGTATAAATGCTGATGATGTAGACAGGAGAAAATCTGCGTGTTGAGATTCAATTATATGATTTTTGAACCTTTCCATGATAACAATCATTGTCATTCGCAGCTGCCTATAGGGATACTTATAATCCTCAAAGTGTAAAAGTATGTTTTAGGATTTGCTTCTCAATACTGCTGAAAAGTCAGTTTTTTTTTAACGATGCCCAAATTTGACTTGAGATTTCCAACACGTCTTCTTTTTTTCATTTTTATTTGTTTTGGCTCTGTTGCAATGCAACAGACACAAATACTTTCAGTATATTTCCCTATTGAAACCTATCTGCCAGATTTTGTGCATAGGTAATGGTAATTAGAATACAAATATATTCTTTTCAGGTTATAGAACCATCAGGCAGCTGAACTGTATTCTTTTGCATATCCGTGGGTTATATTGTGAAGGAACCTAGTATACCCAAGGGGAGCGGGGTGGCAAAGGACCGGTGTGTTAAAGCCAATTACGTATCATACATAAAAGTGCACGTTAGCTACTTGAAAAAATTCACATTTATTTACTGTCAAACCGTGTTAAACTTTACACTGGATATTAGTGATGGGTTCATTATTAACAGGTTTACACAAAGGGATGAAAAGAAAAGCAGAATTTTGCTGAAACGATTTACATTTCACTAGAACTTTATCATAAAATAAATTAATTACTAAATATAGGCAGAAGGAATATGGAAGAGTAATATTTATGTTTTATTTTATTTTTTAAAAAAGAATAGGCACCTTTTGTTCACTAGAAAGTTTGTGAGAAGTGCCCAGTGCCCTCTTTGCCCCCTGTTCAAGAACAAACAGGGGTGACAAACAATCTTTTCTAGATTTCACCACATTTGTGCAAGGCATGGCATAACTGGCTTCAAAGAGTTTTTTCCCCATAAAACACGTTCTTTTGGCCATAAGAAATTTAAATGTAAGAATAAGGACTAACTTGTCAAAGCAGAACACTGTATACAGTGGAAAATAAGTGAAAATGGGTAGAACTTACAATGACAAAGTGTAAGAAAACACATTTGATAACATATGTGCAACCAAGAGCTTTACACAATATTTTCTCCAAACTCTTTAAAATTATTTTAATGACAATTATATTTCAGTTGGACACAAATGTATTTATTTTACCCTAGCAATAGAACAAAATATAATTTCTTTAGCCATTTTTGAATAGGTCATTGTACAGTTGAGGAAACATATGAAATAAGGCCTGTGGCTTGATTGCTAGTGGTTAAACAGGTTTTCAATCTTTGCCTTAATGTAAAAGGTTTGCAGTTAACTGCAAACTGATGCAGAATATCTCTCCTGCTTTTCCAAGTCTTGTCAGGAACAGTAAGGTACAGTAAATTTGTCCCACAGGATTTTAAAGCCTACGTCTTGTATATAATACAATGCAGGCCTACAAAAATGGTGCAGCCATATTTACAAATTTAGTTCACAAACTGCTGCAGTAAAATGGCTGGAAAGTGTTGTTTCGCTTGTTTCACAATTTCTCTAAACAGCAGCAGAATCTTAAAATACCTGGTTGGCATCTCTTTTCTTTGTAACAAATAATTCATTTTAGTATACTCTGTGTATATACAAAGTTTTTGTATGTTTTATAAAAATTCACAGAACTGCAAGGTTCAGTCATCTTTTTTACACTGGAGAACCACAGGTCAACAGAGCCATCTCTTCAAGCAGAGTCTGAGGGAGCTGTATCAGGCCACGGAGCCTGTCTTTATTTACTGACACTTGCACGGGGCCGCTGGAATTCCTTAGCTGCACTATTAAAGACTTGTCACCAGCTGCATTTGTCCTTCTCTGACATCTCCTTCTGGAATACACCCTTCTTTGTTAATGGGGATTATGTAGCCGTCACTATTGCCCCTACTGATCTGGTAGCACATGTGAAGCTGATGGCCAGCTCCAAGGTTTGGCATGCTCTTATAGTAAATGTCCTCGTTCTCACTCCTCCTGGATGGAGACAGGTCTTCTTCCATGTCGGGGCTGCTCTCCTGATATGGAGAGTCTCTAAGGTTGGGCATGCTTGTGTAAAGAGAGTCTCTGTTGGGGGACTGTAGGTGGTCCTCGGCCTCGGCTGTCAGCTGGGAGACGTAGCTGTCAGTCCCCTCGGGCTTCGCTTTCTTCTGGGGTTGGTACAGAAGGGAGTGAGTCCGCTGAGGAATGAGCGGCGCCTCGAGTTCTTTGTGATGGAGCTCCAGCCCTGGGTTGTCGCTGTGCATTAAAGACGAAGCATCTGCCACAATAGCGTCATCTTCGCTGCTACTCCCTCCAATCACAGGCTTGACTGGTAGTGTGAGCTCGAGGTTGTGAGCCTTGCTGCTGCCCCGTAGGTTGTTGTGCACTAATTCTGAAATGATCATTTTCTCAAACGCGGCATCATTCAGACTTAGTCCACAGTCCACGACTTGCACGCCGTCATTATAGTCCCCCTTGCGTAGTGAGTAGCTGTTGTTGAAATTACCATTTAGCGGTAGAGTATCCATGGCACTTGTATCCCTGGCATTGTTCAGTGAATGTCCTGAAACAGAAAAGGCAGGGGCTCGGTTACTGCCTCTATTCCTTCCTCAAGAATCTTTACTTCTTTTGTACAAAACTTTTTAATGTCGTTCAGGACAAAGTTGTATTTGAAAGCTAACACTTGGAAAGTGCCAGGCTTTCCTGCATTCCCAACTGTCAACAGTTGCAACCCCTTAGATAACAGGAACAAGTGTGAAAGAATAATACTGTTTTCCAGGGAGGGAAGATGGTATAGAGAATGTTGCTTTATCAATTTCGGGGAGACAGTAGTTATGAATTGATTTTTGGTCAAATCTCTGACACTCTTACAAAGATTTCACTCCATGCCCTTGCATAGTTAATGCAAAGCAATTCATTAGTGACATTTACATTTTAAAGTACGAGACTATGGTTTATAAAAATAAAATTAACAGAATTTGTCCTAAACAACACTAAATTAAAAAGGAATAAGTCACATACAAAAACTGAAGGCAAATGTACAACATAAACCCACATAACGCAAGCAACTCTTTAAACAACATTCTAACATTTCCTTTTTCTGGAGATGAAGTGAAAAAAAGAATGAAAAAATGGACAGACACAAAGAATTATGTTAAACAAACACAGCCGTCTCTCATACTGACTGGACCCGGGGCCCACAAGCACCATCCAACAACACGATAGACAGCAGGTGGAATGACTCACTTTGGACAACTCACATCATGTCTGTCTGCTCAGGCTATCTGGCCTAAGAGTAGCTGATATATAAAAGAAAGTAAAATGATTTATTGTAACATGATGAAGAATTTCTAAGCTTCTCAGCAACTTAGTCAGAGCAAGGGTTCAACAAATTAGATTACCAGCAATAGCAGCCTTTTACTTTTTCATTGAATATTTCTTATTATTTTGAACTTTTATTTGGTACTAATACTCTAACAGCAATGGCCCCAGGCTCCTATTGGTCAAAGTTTGCCTGCAGCCCTGCAGTCTGCATCAGTCACAGTGACAGCACCGAATGAACCAGCAGAGTCTACTGTACGAGACTGGCCCACAGACACCATGGGCGTGGAGGTTAAACGCAGAAATGTTAGGAGATTTCTTAAGTATGGGTCACAGAAATTAAACCAAGAATAAATATCAACTGTGGAATGGGAAAAGGGTGTCAGCCTTGGCTAATATATTTTTATTTCTAAAGGAATGAAAGATTGGATACGTCTGCTGAAGATATGAAAAGAGGTTCAGGAGGGAAAAAAATATGGTAACATGCTCTCTTTGAATCAGAGTTGTATTTTTCTACAGACACATAAACATGTAAACTAAGACATCACAGTGCTTCTCAGGCAGATGAAAAAAAAAAGATTTTAGAGAAAATTAAATGGTCTGTACCATGGAAAGTTAGGTTATTCGTTCTCAAAATCCTAGAGAAAAAAATCACTTGTCTACAGATAGGTCTGGAAAAAAAAAGAATGAAATGATGTTATTGAAATGAGACTGACCACTGTGAGGCTGCTGCATTGTATGCAAGGCTTGGAGGAGTTTAGGAAAAAAATTAATTCTTTGAAACAATAGGAAATTTCCCTTTTTAGTGCTCACTCCACTCTTAAAGCTGCAGATTATCCTAGAAAACTCAATGTCATGACCAATAAATACCTAATAAATGCTCAATTAATTATCATTAGCAGAAAATGAGAAAATGGGGGGTCATATTTATTATTGACTCATCTTATTTAAAAAATTCTGATCCAACTTCTACATTTGAAAAGCTGACAATTCGATTTGTATCATGCTCCAAGGCATGTTTAACAAAATGAAGTTACGATAGTTCTTTGCACGGCTTCCTTTAGCCTCGTTGACACAAATCTCCAGCTTTATAAATTTATATATGTGCCACAAACTTTAGAAGATCTACTACTAGGAAACATTTGATGTTTTAAATTATAAGTGACACGGGGATCAGTTGCTAGCATTTGTTTCCTCTGTCAAGGTTTGATCTCGTCATTTTTCTTTTTATTGTTGTTTAATAAATATAAAAATATATACTGGGTCATCCAAAAGGTGTTTTCTATGATATACTGCAGATTTAAGCACATCTTTGGCTGGTTTTGAAAAGGCAACTTTTTCTGCCCAAGTTCAGGTAATTCACTGGAAGACTTTCCACAGCCTGTAGCAAGATTACTGTGGGAATGCAGAAATGATAAGTCAATTATTAAGCATTCTGGTTGACGGTACCTCAGGCTTTAAAGAGCAAATTATTTCAGCATTGCATGTACTTAAGTATGGACAGCATTTGCTACAGACCTCTATTACTGACAAAAGGCAGTACGTATAGATGTACTGTTTGAATTTGGAAACATTTGAGTTGCAAATTGTGAACCACTTGCCCGCTGAGTCTACTTCATGACTGCTAGTTATGTTTTAATTGTGCCGGTTAAAAATCATGCTGAAAAAATTTACATTTGATAGGCAAAGTTAAGTTTTACTCCCATACTTGTCTCTCTGTAGGTTGCTAGAGGAAAGCATAAGGAAAGTAAGAAAAACAAGAGAATGAAAAGAGAAGCTGCAGTTACGTTAAAAAAGAATGTCAAGAAAAAAAAAACAAAACGGAAACGAAGTTCTGTGTTTAATTTAGTGGCAAATATCAATCACAAATAAAGATTATATGCTAACTGTAATTATGCAATAACTTTCACCAAACTCTTGAGAATTCTGTTAATATTAAATATATATATATTTTTTTAAATAAATAAGCTATTAGAAAATACAGTAAAATACAGGATGGGTTAGTGACAATCTCTCCCCCTCCCCCAATAAAAAACTATAGGTATAAACTGACTAATATTAACTTTATTCTTAAAGTTTTTTAAGAAGAAAGAAAAACTACCATAAAGCTGCACTATACTATAGTTTGGCTACATTGATAATGCTGGATGTAGTTTTCTATACCTAGGCATCCAAATTATTAGCTAAGTCATGCCAGAAGCAAACTCCGTCAGCAAGCTTTAGAGTCAACTGAATAGTATATTACATAGATAGGATACCTCTAAATGATATAAATCTTGAAGATGGGCTCTCAGACCATGTGATGTCAGTCCTGTAATAATATATTAAGATTTATGCCACCTGTGTCAAAAACATGGATAATTATTGGTAAATACTATCATGACTGAATTTTTACTATAATATAGTGCAGTTTTAGAAGCCTGGCATGGGCAATACCATAATGCTTTTTAACTGAGAAATTAAGGATGTAATAGTAAGTATATGGCAACTTGAGTGTTCTAGAAAGAGGGCAAAGATCAGAGTTCTGTTTAGCAGCAAAGAAAAGTAGTTGTATTTGTAAGTATAAGCACACCTGGTGAGTTAAACACAGGAGCTGAAGGGGCATTACATACAACTGTTTCAGCGAGCAATGTGTTATAGGGGTTGTTAGTGCCGTGGGGTCGAAGAAGAGGGTTTGTTAGTAGGTAATTGCCAGTCATTCCTAAAGCAAAGAAACAGAAAAAAATACATCAGTTCTCTTATTTTAGTGTTGCAGTTGCAGTAAAGTACTTTTCGTATTCATCAAGGGTAGTGGATAAGTTGGCAATGGAAAATCTGCTGAAATTTTCTGACTGTATTTGAACTACTAATTTGAAGGAGAAAGGGAAGAGGGAAGTTAAATTTCAGCAATTCACAGGTGCTTTCTAAGTCCCCCAAGTAAACACCTGCTGAGGATGACATTTACTAATTTATACAAAATCACTGTTAAACAAAAATGGCAATTAAATGCACAGAGATCAACATTATGTTTCAAGATGTTACTGCTTAATATTAAAAACCTAACCACTGAGGCCCAGAAGAGGGAATCTCAAACTTTCAGAATTTACAGGTGTGGGATTATCCCTCATGAAAACATTGGTGTTAATACCAACTCTGATACAAGCAGGAGGAAAAACAACTTTCACAAACAGGTAAAAAGTATGACACATTGCACCAAGCTTCTCTTAGTAAATGCAAGAGCACACATGCTGAGGGGAAAAAAGAGACTGTGTATAATAAATTATTAGACCATTCACAAATTCTATACAACAAGAATTCTCCTTCTGTAATCTTATTTGCCAGGTTTCAAAAATGAATCACTGAATAATTCATTTCCTTTTTGATAGTCATCTTAACAGAATTAGGTAAAACATCAGAGCAATGGAATAAACACACATTTCACTCATTCTAATTGACAAATTACAAACCTTTCAGTACTTATCAAACATGCGTTTTGCATAGCTAATGTAATTTGGCTAAAAATATTTTAAAATTCAAGTTGGTTTTGATGCCATACATGTGCTTTTTTTCATTTTAAACCAGAATCTCATCAGAACAATGTCAACAATGAAAAATGGCTTTCATACTACATTGTGATAAAATGTAACATATTATATTATAAAACAGTACATCAAAACTGAAATTACCTGGATAAATTACCTTTCCAAGAATATATCCAATAATATATGATTTTTTTCAAAATAAATTGAAATTTACTAAACTTGTACTCAGGAATATGTGTCTGTACATGTACTTGTGCCCTTATCTGGCTAAATTATTTTATTTGCCATATTATTTTAAGTTGGAATTATATCGATTATGTGATAAGTTTAAGGCTATGATTGTAGATACATTAAATAATAACAATTCAAATATAAAAATTACTTTGTAAATTCTCATGTAGTTTAATTATTTGTTTATGAAGAATTAGTATAAATGTTTTGACATTTACTTTTTACTTTTTGAAAGAAACGTAAAAACAGAAGAATTTTACAAATAAGAATTTTCACTGCAAAACTGGCACTGTTTAATGTGAATAGTAGTTATTCTAATTATACTAATGTTTTAAGAAGAAAACTTTCATAAATGTACGTTTAGAAAGAATAAATCTGTATTCACTAGGAAAACCTTTTAATCTGAGGCAAAGCATGCTCTCAGAAATTACTTTTTCCAGCCTCACTCTGTTAACGTGGTATTTGAAATCATAATTTTGCATTACATTATTGAATAAAAAGAATTTATATGTACTTTAATAAAGGATAAAAGATGACTCAACAGGTTTAAGAGGTTGTGATATAAACCGATTTGAGAGGAAAATCCAGCATTTTCTCTAGAATTATTGCAAATTGGCAAAAGGCACAAAATTTAAATTGTAAACTCAAATTTTCCTAGTAACTGACCTTGATTAAGTGTTGAAGTGCTATTGATGTCACCTGAGATAAAAGAAGATTCAGATTGTTTTCTCACAGTGTCATTCCACATCCTTCTTATACGACTCTATTAACATAAAATAGCAAGACATATGTTATGTTAGTTTTCCCAAGCTTACCTTACATTAAAGACACACAAAGATGTACCCTAAACAATCTGTGCAGAATTATCTTTTGACCTTTTTTAAAAAAAATGTGTGTTGATTCTGTTCTAGAACTAAGGAAGTCTATATTCCTCTGTTGCTTCTCTACTAAGGAGTATTTAATTTTCCAATCTTAAAAAGAGTGTTCACTTATTGTCTTTTTTTAAAGTGGAGATGGCTAGTTAGTCAACAAATGTTTACTGAATGCCTACTGAGTCCTGTGCTATGTGAGCTTAGGATATCTAATGATTATGACATACTTCTTAAAAAAGTATACCTCTCAAAAAAGGATGTTTACACTTAAAGAAACACCTTGAAGAAATACTTAGGAAGAAATTAAAACCAAAATACTAAGAAGGCAAGTATTTGCTAACCTAGATCATTATAATGAGGAGACAATTAGTACATCTGAAAAGCACATGTCTCAGAAGGCTTTCCATAAAGAAGATTAATTAAAGATGCTGTCAAACTCTTTGTTACCTGTGTGCCAGAGGAATACCGAGCACTGGTTCGGGTGGTGGACGCCTTCACTGAACTGTGAGGGCTTTCAGTTGGGAGGCCGCCGCAGCAATAAGAGTGTCTGAAGCACTTGCCATATTCTTTTCGTACCTGCATTAAATAACCACAAGACCAAGGGATTAATATAAATATACTTGCTCCTCTCTCTCTCTCTAATTAAATGAGCAGACAAGACAAGAAGTCCCACTAACACTTTTCTGTGGAGATTACAAAGTCAAGTTCAATTGAAACTGGTGAAATGGTAATCAGAAAAACACCTCTGTTCACTAGACTGGCTAGTAGGCTCTTTAAAGGGTGATAGCAAATGTAGAAATGCTTTATACACACTGTTTTCATTATGCAAATGTTATTTATTAATACAATGGTAATATCTTAAAAGCCTTATTCTAGCTACAGCCTTAGTAAACCCAATTTTCTATTTCATGCTAAGAAAATAAGATAAAAAATTTATTATTTTCCTTGCTTAATTACATTTAACCACTTGTAATTCAGTCATTTAAGGTTTATGTGCTTCGTGTCCTCTTAGGTAGGTCAGTACATAAACTTCTTTTACTAGATTGCATGGTGTTGCAGGTGACCTCTTTATAATGAAAGACTACTTTGGCACAAGAATAAAGGAAAAAAAGTCCTTTGATACATATGCCATTAATTAGGATGGAATGTTTTCTTCATTTTCTGATGTGTCTAGCTCTAACATTTAGTGTAGAGAGTCTAACATGCCTATTCACTTTATTAGCACACAAGGGAACTATTTAAGCAATTTCCATTCACATTAATGAGTTACCCATGTAATTTCCCTTTTCCCCTGAAGCTTGGACATATGAATAGATAGAAAAGTTGTCAGGCCTAAAAGAAAGTTGAAACTTTAAAAAGTGAGGTCCAAACGATAGGGCCCCACTTAGGTGGTCAAGAATTGGGAGGAGTGGGGGAGAGTTCTGGATTCTGTGTAGCTTTACTGGCATAGAAACAGGTTTCATTGAGGCTAAGAGCCAGACTTTGAAATTACAAGACAGAAGAAGGAGAGGCTGCATAAGAAATTATTTTTTCTAGTAGGTTACAAAAAACACTCAAAGGCTTCCCCCTCCCCGCCCCCCCCCATTTCTATGCTCAATATCTGCCTGCAAAGGCCAAAACTTTGACACTTATTCCTTGGGAAATTAGAGAATTAAAGTCACTAATGACCTTTTAAATCTAAGTGCACTTGAATTTTCATCCTCTTAGCTTTATTTAATTGTATCTATTAGAACAAATAACAATGGGGTTGAATTTTCAAAGCATTTTCTCTGCCTAAATATGCTCACTCAAGCAGTTAGAACCATGATTTTAACTAAATCATCTTATATTCTTAACAATTCATCCTGGCAGCACCCAATAGGACATATCCAAGACTAAGTAGAACTTGTTCAAGAGAAATGTAACACAATGATTTTAAAATGTAATTGTTAATTAAAAAGCATAGCAATATCTCTGTAAAATTAATATACAAACTCTATGAGGAAATAATGATGACCTCATCTTTTTTCTGCTAAGTTTATGCTTTGTCAAAAACATTTGACAGAAGGTATGAATATGTGATTATCTGCATGTATATAAAATGCTCATCTATGCAGAAAATATATAAAAACCAAAGTAATTACAAGGTTATACCTGTATAGTGTTTAGAAAGTTAAGGTTCAGTGTTATTAAATAATACATGATACCTCACAAAAAATTTCGGCACACTTAATGGCTATTAACTGCTCTGAAATCCTATATAACCAAGACAACGGCAATCAAAATGGTATTTTATCCAAATAATACCCTCCGGTGTTGGTTTTGCCTAATGCCTATATTGCTGTGAATGTACATTATATTTGTCAGTATTGCACATTCCACTGTCATTATCTCACAATTATAGCTTATTCAGAACTGATGGAAGTAACAACACTATCATCTTGTCAGGACTGAAAACATAATAGTTTTCACTTTCACAACTCTATTTCTCTGTTCAGTTTAGTGACCAACTAGGAATAACGGAATAAAAAGACTACATTAGATATGCAGACAGGGAAAGGATGATACCTGGTGATAGGCATAGACATTTTAAACTTAAATGGTAGCTAAGCTATTCTCTTAGGTTTAACATCTTCTTGTAATAGATTAAAATTTTTCACCTTCAACTTTAATTTTTGAATCAGTTTTGCTGACTCCACTTAACATTAAATCAGGACAAAATAATAAGATATGAGATATGAAATTGCTGGGTTTTAAGATCTTTCAAAACTACTCAAAAGACAACATTGATATTCATTTTTTTGTATATCTTGTGCTTTTAAAATTTAGACCATTTATCCTTATACTCAATTTTGTTTTGAACCACTGCATTCCTTTTACTGAGCAAAGAACAAGATTATTTAACTTTTTATTTTTCTTGTATACCCTTTGCACAAAGCATTTTTGTAGACTCCAAAGAAGAAATCTTAACATAAGTATCTAGTTTATAATATTCCCAAATTGACATTCAAGAGATGATTGGTATTGACACATTTTACATGTGAAGCCTGAGCTTCCTGACTTTCATTACAATTAATTTATGATTAAAATATAATGCTATTAATAATATTCCAGTTGTAACTTAAAACCTTCCCTATTATATGCATTATTTTCAAATCAGAGAACAAGTTAAGCAGAGCCTCTAAGTGTTTTCACTTACTTTCTTTTGGAGAGCACAGTGAAAGATGAAAATGAACACTCCCTGGAAAGCATTAAAGATGGTGAAGAGATAAGCCATCACAATAGTCTCCTCATTAATAAAAAGCAACCCAAATGACCAGGTTAGGCCAAGAAGACACAGAAGAGCGAAAGCACCAAGCACCCAAGACCTGAAAAAATAAAGTGCATTTCATTAACAGGTTCAATGAGAGAACAACACACATCACACTTAAATATTAACATATCAGTAGTAGCAGTTGACTTTATGTTCACATTCAAATTCAACAGCATTTTGGCTTTAACCTTTCATTGATTAAAGAAAGAACAATAGCATTTAGTACTGCAGTCTCCAGTGAAAACAGCAACAGCAGGTATGACCTTTTCTTACTCAGAATAAACAAGGTATGAAAACTATATTAAAATACAAGGTGTAAAACATCCCCCGTGACTTTATTGTCTTTTATGTGCATTTTGATAAAAGAAATTAAGGAGTCCTTAATTAGTTTACTCCTATATTTTTATTCCTGTGGTGCACTCAAGACACTGAATAATATGACACATACAGAAAGGTTAAATGGCAGATAATCACTTAACACCTAAACTTCAGATTCTAAGAAACTAATCTTAGGTGAACCTAAGGTTTTATAACTAAAGCATGAAGAAGCCTAGCTGAAATGAGACAAAAACATGAGAACAACTTCAAAATAAAATAATTTGGGAGAGATTTCATCATGAATAGCTTAAGGAGAAAGGAACTGTAGAAAATAGGACAGAATGAGAGGATTTAAAGTCAGTGCATTCCATGTCTAACTAATGATCTTACTTGATAAATGGCTTATTATCTTCATAGCTAGAAAGCATTATAAGCAGAAAAGAGAAACAAAATTATTAGACAGAATTAAAATAGAAAGTAATAAGAAAGCATTTATATATTTTATAAAATTAGTCAAAATTAAGAAAGTCAAAATGCAGAGGCAAGCAATTAAAAAATAAAGGCATATTATAGTTTAAAATATTCTAGCAAATAAGATATTCCAAAATAATTATAAAAATTAAGGGCAATTCATGATATTGACGGATTTGTAAAAAATATAAATCATGCCATAAATTTGTTAATGTAGGGTTCTACCTTACCCAGGTAAGTCCGTATTATAGTAGCCATCACAAACACGGTAATTACTGGTGTAGATGAGAAGACAGAAAGAGGAAAAGGAAGAAAAGAGAGAGATGCTAAAGATTAGCTCTCTCTCTTACCATGCAACATGCAATGAAGCTGGCACTAACCTATCTAAAACTTTATCTAATTTAAAAAAAATTACCCTTACTATAGATCTGCCATTTTTAACATTAAAAATATTTTCCGCATCCCATTATAACCAACTTGAACAATACCTCCTCAAATTTTAAATTAACTCACATTTAAAAAAATTACTCTGAAAATGATTTTATAAGATGACAATGAATCAACAGCTATCAATTTTTTGTTAATTAGATAACATTTTTTCCATTGATAGGATATTGCAGTTTTTTTCAACACTGAAATAAAGTAAACATTTATTTAATTATCATGAAAACAACAGACAATCTCCAAGTTAACAATAGTAATGGAGTAAATTCTCTTAGGAAAACAGGATTAGAAGTAGAAACTGCTCAGAATCCTTAATAAATCAAAAAGTCATTTAACAAAACAAACTTAATATAATCATATCAGTCATGCAAACAGGAACATCATATTGAATTGCATTTTAAATTCAAATGAAATTGCTACAGTGATATGGAATTTCCACAACGCCACTGAAACAATTTCCTGGCTTTAGATCAAGACAGAAATTATTACCTAATTTTTGACCAATGTCTGTGACATGGTAACAGTGAGACTCAACCTTGATCAGTAAAACTTCATTCTGAATAATTTCTACAGGTGAAAGATGGTATTCATGTATTCCCTGTGGAGAATACCTTTCACTTAGTTTGTCAAGCAGTAAAATTAAAATACGAAATACTTACTTAATGTTTTCCAACCTGCTAGAATCTGGTTTCAATGTGTTTGAGTGCTTCACCATTTTGCACAATGTGATCACCAGGAAGATAATATTTAGCTGTTACAACAAATAAAGAATTAGATCACTACGACAAACAGTAAAAATTAATACATTTTTGCCAATATATTTAATGGGTTAATGCAGTTAAATATGAATAACACAAGTATATGGTATTCACTGATTCAATTCTAGTTTATTTATGCAATGATCAAGTTGAGTCTAAATAAAAAAATACTCTGGCTACGTATGATCGATTTTTTAATAGATCATTTGACATGAAATTGAAACCTCATTAAATCAGTATCATGTGGTGATGATTAAATAAATTAGACAGCCTAAATTAGTTTCTTTAGCTAGAAGTACTCCAGGGCCTAAAAACCATCTAATGAAAACATAGAAGTGAATTCCTTAGAAGGGGCATTTACATCATGCAGCTTATAATGGAAAGATCCCTGAATTTGGGACCCTAAGACTTAGTTGAGAGTCTAGTTCTTGATTTTGACTGATTAAATGAGGAAAAATAACATTTGCATACTCTTTTTGTAAGGTAATGGTGAAGATCAAATGAGATAAAATATATGAAAAATGTTAGCTGGTTATATAAAGTAAGATAAACTTTAAAATATATAAATGTATTTGCTATTTAAGTGTTAAAGACCATCATTTCTTTCTTCCTGATGTCTCTATACTGTATGGAAGTAGGTAAATTCCAAAGGCTGTTTTGAGTCCCTCTAAACACTCAAGTTGTACAAAGAATGTAGGTGCAACAAATGCCAACTGGGGAAGATAGAACCTGACATGGAAGGACAGTCTGGCAGGTCAACTTGAGAGAACTCAGAAGAAAAGAGTTGCTTTGACTGAGGAAAGTTAAAGGTTTGTAATTTGCATTTGCGTCTACAGAAGCCTGGCAGAATGCTGGATGGAGTGAAGGCAGTTCCATTTTTATGCTCTAAAAATAAAACTATGCTAAATTGCTCCTGGATTTTTTGACATTTTATTTACTTCAGATTATTACTTTAAAAAAGACAAAATGAAGTTATTTTGTGAGGATTAAGTGATTTAGTGAAGGCACAAAGGGTATATTCAGAAAAGGACCCGTTTATACGTAGAGACGAAAGCAATTCCTTGGTAGTAAACAATCGACATAACTTTGTTACAGTAACGTGATTATTTTTACTGAGTCACAATACCATCTGATAAAATGATAACATTATTTTACTCATTCATCACCACTTCTGATTTTATAACTAGGAAAAATGATGTAAGGCAATAAAGAAAATTTCCAAGTCCTTCCTAACGAGTTTAAGGAACAGAGCAAAGGTTTTAAGCTGTGTATCAGTCATTTTGTCTACTGTGCCTTGTTATTTCTCTTAGATGTAGAATTTCCTCTTAAGGACTAAAATAGGCATAATTTGCAAGTGCTGGCAGACAGCATTCCATTAATTACTTGAAGACAAAAGAAGCTCTTTGCTTAAAAAAGTACTTAAAAATTAATTTCTTAAAATACTTGTCTAGAGAAAAAGTAAATAAATTGGTTAAAAAAATGTCTAGCTTTATATTCTGAAGATTATAAAGTCCAGTTGGTCATACATAAATAAAGGCTTACATTTTCAGGAATATTACAATATGATTCATTTCATTCAACAAATATTTATTGACCTTACTGCTCCACACAAGAATGTGCTTATTGTATAGGGATAAGACACAAATTTTTGCCTTTGAGAAATTAGGGAGATCTTTGTGATAGTACAATGAATACTTAATTTGATTTTAAAGAAGCATGGTACAGTTTATCTCTAATTTTTTTAAAGGCAAAATCAGTAGTGCTTTTACTTTTTATTTTATATAACAGTAAGCCTTAACTAGGACAACAGGAATGGTTAAAAACAAGTACTCCAAATAATCCTAAAAACAAACAAACCAACCAAAACCCATATAAGGAAACAAAGTAGTTACAACTCTTAGGTAAGAATGGCTGCCTTAACAGATTCATAATCAAAATCTTTTAAACCTCCTGACCCTTCTTTTTGAATGTCCTGATAAAACTGTTCATTTCTTTTATTACAAACTTCCTGACCTAGGGTTGCCCTCTACCCCAACACCTTTTGTTAAATAATTTTCTGAAGCACCAAAGGGCCACAATTTGGAGCTCATTATTTTCTAAGCATATTACTTATCCCCTCAGGAATAAAATAATAGTAGTGGTAGTAGTACATTCAAGGAAAGAAAAAAAGTTATTACCCACCACAATGTCTAAACCACAAGGAAAGTAAAGAATGTGAATGTGAAAAAAATGTGGATGTATCAAGTATTATGCTATAAAAAGAAAATGAGTACAAAATGTGAACTCGTGGGGGTTACATCCATCCAAACATATTTTTCAATGAAGAAAAACCAGGCCAAAAAAAAAAAAAAATCAGTTATTTAAGAACTAGCTCATTTTCCAATAAAATTGAAATGAAAATGAAGTGTACCTATGTAAAAATAGAATTAAAGCTTAAATATGATACAAAGACATTTGTTTCTTGTTAAGACAAAACTAACCAACTTGAAAATGCCACAGAAAACATATTTCATTTAATCCTTAAAAAACAGACTGTTAGATGCATCTCTCCTCACACTACTGAAGTTTTTAATGTTATACATGTGTTCAGTGTTTCTTCCTAGCTACAAAGATAATATAGTCAAAAGACATAAAGTTCAGAAAATTACAGGGAAAAAAAATACCCCACCCACAACGTATAATCCTATCTCCAGAGGTAGTAGGTAGCACTTGGATAACCATTTTACAAATCTGTGATGTTAATTACCTTGCCAAAGACTACTTAGCTACTATAATGTCAATGCTGAGATTCAATATACTGTCTTCTGGCTCCATGGCCCAGTCTTGTCAACAAAATTAACCAGTTTATTCTGGTTGAGAAAATTAGGAGTCTTCTAACAAACCAAAGATATACTAGTTTCGTATTTTTTAAAAAAAGGTTCCACTTCTATAAAGAGTAATCTAATTTACCACTCAATCAGAGATGATCAATGAGTTGAAGATATAATATTAAATTAATTAATACATAGAGCACACTATCAAAGAAATCCTAAATGACATATGAAAGTGTGCTCTTCAAATGATTTCTACTTGATGGGCTTGCCATAATAACCAATTCTCCATTTCCTTTGCAAAACGCTACCATCCCATAATCAGCAAATAGCTAAAACATCCACACACTTCTATTCCCACTAGCCAAATTGTACTTTGAACAGTTATTTGTGTTTTCTTAATCCTGTCTGTGCTAGTTATATTCATACACAGCTAAACATCACACAAACCCCTAAAACCCGAGTGGGGAAAGAAAGCTATTGTTTCTAGCATATTTAAAATCAAATGTTTCAAGAAGATGTTTGAAAAGTGAGTCTCTTTAAAAACAACTTAAAATCCTAGAAAAATAATCATAAAACCACAGAAGGACTCTTGCAGTCAGATTGTTTCACAAGTGTCTGAATTCTCCAATTTACAGAAACTGAAAATAAAAATTTACCCAACACACTAATGGTTAAGTTGCCAAGAAATTTAGTTAAACCCAACACTAATTTAGTCTTTGAAATACGACGACGATATATAATTACTGAGGCAATGGTATCTTTAATAGGAGAAAATAACATCATTGTAAGACAAAGTAATTATGAAAAAAGGCATGCAAGACTTATTGTGAATCACAGCGTAAGAGCAAAAACTGCTAAGCGTGAGATATTTTTTTTCCTCAACTCCACATTAAAAAAATTTACCGAAAAAATGTCTATTATTTAGGTATTGAACATTTTAATACATTGCCACCAAAACATATGTGAGTGAAATATTTTCTGGAATTAAATAGAACACTTACTGAAGTGTTAACAAATTCTTTAAACTGTGGTTTTAAAGTTCTCTGATTTTCTCCAGTGTCTAAAAATGTAAATGCTAATTTTTAGTTTCATGGATAAATACCGTTCCTATGATCTTTTTCAGGAGGCAATACACTCTAATAAGAGTTATAATTTTGTATAATACAACATTTCAATAGATTTTCTTCTTTTCTCTTCTACTCTTATTCTCTTAAAATGTAACCATGGGAATCAGAACAAGAAATAGAGGGGGCAAAAAAAAATCTTTGATAAAATCTATTGTCCAAAATAGTCACCTGAAGACTGAAAACCTTAGTTTCAAATGATGTACTGAGTTCTTTCTTCTTATCGTTTTCCCTATGACATAAATGGCTCTTTCTAGCCATATACTTCTGTGCTTCTTTTTTTGTTCTGGTTAAAGTAAGCAATTTCTTTCTCCTCACTTTTATTTCTTCCCAATTTATTTTTCTGCATTTGGTATGCATTTAAAAAATAAAGAAATCACAACCATCAATGCAGAATTCTCCCTATTTCTCACTGGAAGGCAGGCAAAAAGGGTGAGAAGAATTGTCTCCACCACCCAACTGCTGTTCTTTTCCCTTCAATTCCAATGCAACCATTTTTTGCCCTCTTGTTTTTTGTTTTTTCTTTCCAACATAAATGTTACTAAATTTAAACAGAGTATTTTGGGATAGGTTGAAAGGTGCTATGCATCAATGAGAAAGGAAAAAGATGGAGTTACAGCTATGTACATAAAGATTGTCTACAGCTGGTATATATGTCATTAATCATTCATGTAGAAGCCTCTAGTAAGTACAAGTTAATAGGATTGTGTTACATGTTGTATGTCAACTCACCAGCCTAAATGCCTATACTGAAGATTAAGTTTGAAGAGGCAACTCATCCAGGAATTAATCAGATTTTAACTCTTCTGTGTGTGTGTGTGTGTGTGTGTGTGTGTGTGTGTGTGTGTGTGTGTGTGTGTGTGTGTGTGTGTATACAGGTAAATAGGTAGATGGGTACCTCTTAATAGAATTCTATGTGAAAGAGTGAGACCAAATTAAAAAGAAAAGAATTTTCCTATTCGGCTAAAAAGAGTTAAATCACTAAATGGGGCATTCTTTCTCTTTCAATAACAAATAATACTCTTCTATCTATCCCAAAAAATAATTTCATAAATTACTGTTTAAATAATCTACCAGTGTAAGTTGCTGATAAAATTCATCACTACTTGATGATATGGCTTAGCTAATCCTCACCCATATTGATGAACATGAAAATACAAAGAGTTTAAAGAAAGAAAAAGGTACCATAGATTATAGGAGTGCACAGTTTGTTTTATAGTAATCGACCTGCTCAAATGAATCATATCCATTTGAGCTTAGCAGCTTAAAATTCATTCCAAAGCTTGCCGTCCTGACATGGATATGATAAGACAGAAGAACAGAAACACCACTCTGAAGTAACCTAACTGAACTGCACATGTTCTGACCCTTTTTGTCCTCCCTAGAGCTTTTGCTACCTGGCAAATGCAACTCTAAAACTGCACTTGTATCTCCAGATCTTTGCTGTTAGCCAAGCAGAAACCTATTTCTCCCTGGGACTAGCGGCCAGAGAGGTGTTCTCTGAGGAAGACTTCTAAGTGAGTGTGTGAGCTGAACTCTTACTGAACTGAATTAATTATTAACGATGCAGATGGAGCTGTCCAAATGATAAGAACAGCTCCTGACGTGTCATGATCCAAGCTTTCATTAAACCATTTCAGGCATACTAATGGTTTCCCACTGCTCATTACTTACAAGCACTTTTCTCATAGATATAATAACTCTAGTGCCTGTAGGCAAGACATTCTATAGAAATACAGAAGTAGGAAGTTTTATCTTCCATAATATGTTTTTTTCCTTCATTGAAAATTATTAAAAATGTACACTTATTTAATACTACTAAGTTACATGATTTCAATTCAGAAAAGCTGGAAATGCAAAACTATGCTTTCTAGGAATATCAATAGGTACTTTTTGTTACTCCTTAAAAGGACAGTATACAATATAATTTATATTGTATAAATTTTTAAACTGTGTCTGAACTGACTTTTAAATGACCTGTATCACCATAAGGATATATACAGGTAAATATATTAATACTCAACAAACATGTGCTGTACAATCACATATCTCACTTTAGGTTACATTTGAGATAATGTTTTACACTTCAATACCGCTCTGTCTTTCTGTGTCCGGACGATTAGAGGGCAAAGCAATTGCAGGAGAAGAATTACTCCCAGGATCTGTACTGTGATTGCTACCTGCTGTTTTGTTTTGTTTTGTTTTGTTTTTAAGTTGGGAACACCAAAGCCCTTCACATCTCAACGTAAATGACTTGGTAAAGGATAATAATGACAAGACTAAAAAATAATGGTAGGCTCTCGCTATAAAAGGGCAATATAATAAAACATCCTTTACCTCTTTTCTTACTGGAAGCTGAGTATATATGAACATTAACTCCTTTCGCCCAGTGAAATGTTTTTTAATACTCTAAGGTTAGTATTTATCTTCAGAGATAGAAAATAAACAAAACTGCAGTAGGACAGAAGTATAGATCAAATATCCCTAAAATGATTTTTACAATTTTCAAAGTATCAGTATGTTCGGCCAAAGGGTCAGGGAAAAAAAAAAAAAAAGCTTGAGTCTTTAAGGATCATACCCCTTTCATGTCAGCTGTTTGTCATTTAATTCAAGATAGGCTTAGGCTGTGTCAGCATAAGTAAACCAAGAACAAAAACTGGGACAATCATCTGGATTGAATAATTCTGATGAGAAATCAGCTTTCCTAGGAACACTTGAGAGTGTTTTACTGGTTCGAGTCATACAGGCATTCATCTCAAATTTTCATTTTGCTTTCATAAGTAATTGTATAAAAGAATTCATTTTAGTGACAAAAGTATATATACTTGAAGTAGTTTTAAGTTTCCTTGAACTACTAAAATTTTTTAATTTTATTGAAATACTAGTAACTATAATTGTAATACTATTAACCGTAGAAATATCTTAATAAGCTTACTTGTGTCACCTTTTTAAAGAAAAAACAACCTTAATAGGAATAAACAGTTATAGGCAATATATAAACTTGATTGTTTCATTTTCAATCTTCTAATGGTCAATAACACTTATTTTTAACAGCATGATGCTAAAACTGAGTGAAAAGTTTTAAATCCAAATATTTTAGCTTTTTTAAAAAATTTCAACTATATTTGACTAGTGATAATTTAAGTTAAAAAATACCTTAATGTCATTATACTTAAGTTGTATCAGGTTTATTTTAAAATAAAATTTCTTAGAAACCAATATTTTTATTTGGTATTTTAAGTCTTAGAAAAGTAATTTTATTTCTAATGAGTTTAAAATTTATTTAATATTTATTTATTACGCTAAGCTTAAAAAAACCTTTTTTGTGCCCTAAAAAGAATTTAGGGTGTGGACATTTATTTAAAAGTACTAACTTACTATATGGAAATGAAGATAAATATTAAGCTAATGTTCTTTCACTTCCATAAAACATTCAATTCATAAATGCTACACAGGCTTGGTGCAGAGCTAATACTATAGATTTTAAAGATATAACTTCCTGAACTAAACCTCTTACCAAAAAATTCCACTACTCAAAACCAAAATATACTATACATATCAGTTATTCCTTTCTAATTATCAAACTATTTTAAAATCATACAATCTTAACATAAAGATTAAGACCTGAAATTTTTGCAAATTAAATTACAAATGAGGGAAAAGTATTTCTTAAAGGAAAGAGTGTTTTTAAAAATAGTACTAATTAGCAAGTGTATAAACTCTCAATAATGATATCAAATGTAAAATATACTACATAATTTTATTCTGTAAGCTAGACATGCTTATAAATCTTTGAATGCACAGATAAATTAACAGTAAAACAAATTATCCCCATTTCAATTGTACTGCTAAAGCAGCAAGCTAAAAATGAAGGAAAAATAGAGTCTGCTTACCAGAATAATGAAGGTAACAGGTCCAATGAAACTCCATATGAAATAGTTATCAACATGAAGCCAGCAACTATTATGAAAAGAAAAGAATATTAAGTAGCTTCAATGGATGCTCAACATCACAAGTAAAGCAAAATTTTAAAAATCTAACAAGCAAAAGTATCTTTACACTTACCTTTGAAAATTAATTTATCATGGGCAAGAACAATTTGAATAATTCTACTGTTCTTCATTTTAGGTTTTAAATTTGATAAAGACATACATAATTATGCTTATATGGGGAAAGCAATAACCCCCCCCACCCCAATCCTGATGGTTAAGATCTCTGACTTTACTAAGAAAAAAGTGAAACTTGGTATTCCAAATTGTCTCATTTTTTTAAAGTTCTTATCTTCAAAATTTGCCTTTGGATCTATATCTGAGCTAAAATGTTTAACCCTATGGAACATAAGAGATAAAAAAATAAGTGTTCAGATGTAATGTTTGTTGCAAAACAGTATAGCACAAATATAACACCTCAATTGGGAATGGATAAATACTAGAAAAAAAAATCAAAGCATAGAATTCATACTGTATTAGAGTAAATGATGCATAAACTTATTGAGACAGATTTTACTTAGTGGTTCATTTTTCATATAACATCAAATCCCCAATGAATTTCTTTTATTTGTCTTTCATCATCTGTGTAGTCAAAAAGCTTTCTTTAGTCCAAAGAATCTTTATATAACTAATTTTATCAAAGGAAAAAATAAACAGAATTGGAAAGCAAATTCATGCCTCTAGCAAATAAAATCCTTAGAAACATGGTCTACCTTCTGTCACTTTCCATAAATATATTTTTTTATAAATGAATGACAGTGACTTATTTTAATCCTTTCAAACTGCCTGATAAAATATTATCAAAGTAAAACATATAGGCTGGAATGTGGTACTGTCACAACTCAGAACGAGAGTTACCTAGAGGGTCCGCTGCACAAAGAGAGCTAATGAAACATTAGCTTAAAAACTGAATAGTTAAATCTGTCAGATGCTGTAAGTTCAGAAGAATTTTTACCTAATATCTTTCTAAGGCCAAAAAGTTATTTACTTTTTCAATTTGTTAGAGGTCAATCTTTTGTGTTAAAAAGAAAGTCCATAATTTATAATCTGCGTTGCCAGAGTACAAATCCTCTCAACCTAGAAAATTACAAAAGACTTGATTGTAACTTGTGCATGGCATGCCCATTTTCTTACCAATAAGGCTTTCAGATGCTATTTTAGTCTGTCAGGGACCCTCACTGACAGCTAACAGGCTTTAAAAAGTTATTCACTTGAAAAACACTCAGGTCACTTGCAATTACTTACGCTTTTTCTGTTCCATAGCTCTTATAGTCAATAGCAGCTGAAACGCCAACCACTGTGGCGGGAAACAAGTAACCGGCAACATAGTAATATTTCTTCCTTGAATATTCACTTTCAAAAACTTCAACTAACATCAGATAGAGCTGCACACCTTCTAGGCACATCCAAGCAAAAGCAGCCAGAAAGAAAAAGTGTAGAAGTCCTGCAAATATTGGGCATGCAATCTATAAAGGAAAGAAGCAAAAAACACAAGAGAACACGGGAATATAAACAGCTCACTCTAAAACTAAACAATATTCACCGATAGTACTCACTACTGTCTTTTTTTTTTTTTTTTTTTTTTTTAAATTTTTATAGCTACTTTATTTATTTATTTATTTATTTTTGGCTGTGTTGGGTCTTCAGTTCTTGCGAGGGCTTTCTCTAGTTACGGCAAGCGGGGGCCACTCTTCATCGCGGTGCATGGACCGCTCTTCATCGCGGTGCGCGGGCCTCTCACTATCGCGGCCCCTCCCGTTGCGGGGCACAGGCTCCAGACGCGCAGGCTCAGTAGTTGTGGCTCACGGGCCCAGATGCTCCGTGGCATGTGGGATCTTCCCAGACCAGGGCTCGAACCCGTGTCCCCTGCATTAGCAGGCAGATTCTCAACCACTGCGCCACCAGGGAAGCCCACTACTGTCTTTAAGATACACCAGTATTTAGAGAAACTTACTGCTTCTTAAAAAATTTTTTTTCCATAAATGAAAATACTGCCAAATTTGGCTTAATGCTTATGGAGTGTAATGCTAGGTGTGCTAGAAATATCATCATTGTAAGACATTATTATTTACAGCAAAAGTAAGTGCAAATAAGAAAACATATTAATTTCTCTTCCAGAACTATTCATTTTTAAATCTGAATATTCTACTTGTAGATAAGTTGCTTTCCAAGTCTTTAGAACAGTTGTTTCCAAATATATTATTTCTATTTTTTTCTATTACAGAATTTTTAAAAATTTGCTTTAATGATAAATATCCCAGCTCTAATTACTTAACATCATTTTCTTGTTATATGTGGAACAGTCTCAAATTCATCCCAGTGCAGATGAATACAGAGTAAAACATTAACTAATTATTAAGTTCTCTTTGTGACACTGAGACCTCATGATGGTGAATAAATTGCTCAGAATATGAGGAAATGATCACTGGTTAGAATGACTATGTAAACAAAATGAAAAATTTAAAAATCGGATCTTTTCATTTTAGTATACCCAGCATTCTTCTATTCAAATTACATGTTTTAATAACAACCCAGAAAAATGCAACTGTACCTTAATACAAGAAATGAATTAACTCATAATAATATTACTTAATGATTGGGTTGTGTTTTATTACAAATTATCTTTCAGTAGTGCCATGTCAATTATTGTAAGTTACAAGGTCAAATATTAACAGCAGCATATGTGGATACACCTGTTATAATAATAATTCTCAGAGATCCAAGGTCAACAAACGGAAGGAGTACTTACCATGTATTTTGTCTTATCAATGCCTATTAGGAAAATAAATTCAGCAATGAAAAGGTTGATACAAAGGTTCTTGTGAATAGTATTACGGTCACTCTGTAGACCACGGAAAAAGCAGAAGGTGAAGATGCAGATAGCCAGACAAACAAGGGAAATGACAATTCCCACCCAGGTGATGACTGTAAGAAGTAATTCGTGAACTCCATCTTTGTACTGAAAATAAAAAAAAATGAGGAACTTTAGTATTCCTGCATTACATTAACTAAAGGTAAGATAGGTTTCACATGTGATAGTTCAACTTTTAATACTAAACTCTGAATATTCATGTGTGTTCAAACGGGGCTCAATACTAAAAAAAATTTATGATCATATAACAGAGTTCAATATTATCTTATTGATTTTTATATTCAAAGAATGATCTATGAAAGATTTTACCTAGAAAACAATGACCAAAATATTACTTACATAAACATATAGAAAACATTTTACAATAGATTAAAGACTACTTAGTTATTTCAAAATAATTGGCATTTTAATGACTTGCCAGGCTAACAAGTAGTCAAATTTTAAGTTTTAATTTTATCCTTCAGTTTTTATATTTTATATATATATATATATACTAAAAGTTAAGCACATAATAGATCTGAGAGCTTTCATGTTATAGTTCTTAAATATTTTTATCTCCTGGCTTATGTTCTCTTAATCACAAGAAGAAATGAATACTAAGAAATATTCCGGAAGCCATTCTGATCTTTCGAAATCTGCAGTCTTGTACAGTGTGCAAAGTCGTTAGGAAATTTAAAACAAAAGTTTGAAATGATATTCAAACATTCAAGATGGTGAGGGCGTGTTAAACTTTAAAGCCCTCTGTCTCTTTCGTATAACCTATTGCTGTTCATTTTTTAAATCCCTGACCGCCTCTTCCTGACACCTGCCCAAAGGGGAAAAACTTAGAACGAGTCTATAAAGCACATGATTTTGAGATGTAGCAATAAATATAGTGCCAAGACTTCCTAAAATATATGGACAATGTAGACGCAATTAGAAATCCACATTACTTTGTTTGCTTTTTAGTTACGATAAACACCCAAAGAAGGGACTATTACACAAGCTGTTTTGAATCTCTGAGGTTTTTCTCTGCTACTAATTAGAAGTGCAAATACTTACTGCAATTTCCCTGTGGGCCATGAGAATTGCAAAATTGGTTAGGTGGCTGCACGCACACGTTGTACGAGTTTTATTAGTGTCAACCAGCTTGCAGCCCTGGGTAGACCAATATCCCATCATAGTTCTCTCTGAGTAGTTCCAGAAGGAGCAGTTTGCATTGAAATAATTGTCAGGCTGGGAAATAAAATGACAAGATAAAATTAGGATTTTACACTCTAAGATGGCAATAGCAATTGTTTAATATGTGTAAAAGGTAATTTAGATTAAACTTTTCATGTTTCGGACTATAAAGTTTTTCATCAGCAGAACTGCAGACTATGTATACAAGGCAGATATCTAACTTAAAAGGGGCTTTATAGTCCAAAACACTCTAAAGTGTACTCTAAATTACCAAAGACCCATTTTACACAATTACAACTTCCATCTTATGATTTTACATACTGATGGTACATCAGAATCATTTTTTTTTTCTTTTCTGACAAGATTAAAGCCATGAATTTGTTCTGGGAAAATTCTGTAAGGACCAAGTGTTTTAAAATCTATTTTGTTTGGGGCCCATTTTTGCTCTAAATGACCCAATAGGGACAATTTGAATCCTGTAGTTAGTATGTCAAGCTCTTAAGAGAGTGAAGCAACTGCAGAAGATATAAGAAGAGAACAGCCACACAAATGTATTCACAAATGAATTCTGGAGATTCACGTGGCTATCTATGGGCACTTATTCTCTCTACTATAACAACAGCCAAATTCTGCAGACAATCTTCCAACACAGTGTTTTTAGCTACCAACTTGCATTCTAAGGCACAGCAGAGGAATTGCATCTCTTCAATTCTATATTTTTAAAAACACAGGGCTTGATAACAATTGTGTTTATATGATCTGTAAAACAAACAAACAAACCAAAAAGACCTGCCATACTAAAAAGGCAGCGCTATCATGCTGCTAAGGTAACAGTTAATTTTCATTCTAAAACAAATTATAGTCATTTACATTTTCCTGTTGATTACTGAATTAGCTTTCGTTAAGAATACACTTAAATTCTAATAACCACTGAACCAGGCTCATTTAATTTTATGTTCACAGACTTAAATAAACTTGTGTCTCTGACCTAGTCCAACATTTGAAATTCAAATGGGAAGGTCTTTTCTTTCCTCTCTGCCTTTTCCCCATTCCCCCTCTCTCTATCTCTAGCATGTTAGTTTTGCTTTCCTTCCTCACTGGTTTTATAACCTTCCACTACTTCATTAGCATACATAACTTACATCAATGTGTGGTAGGGTAAAAAGCACAGGATCTGTCAAGTATACTCGGCTGGATTCTTTATTGATTGAAACTGAAATGACATGGGAATTCACTGCAATGGTGCTATTTCGACCAATAAAGTCAGCACCCAGTTTTATGGTTGCATTTTCTGTACTAAGGAACTGTCCCAGACTCCGGTAAATGATGAACACCAACTTTGCAAGACCTAGGAAGGTAAAAAGTCATATGTCTTTACAGAAAATATGCTTATGAATAAGATAAGATACAATAAAATAAGAATAAAATGAAACAAATCCTATGGAATCTTTATTCAGATTAAGTTTACTGGGAAAGAGAAGGCATTACTTTAAATCTGCTTTTAAATGCTAAGCTGTATTTGTTATACTAGGAGTCAAACGCTCAGCATTTTAGAATTAATAGGTTTAACTGCACAAAAACCCTATCAATTTTTAAAAGACTTTGTTCCATCTTACCATTCCTGCTGTTCTGTTTGACGGTATTCGCAGAGAGTTGGATTGAGCTGCCTGCCCCTTTGATGCCCAGAGGAAATTTGAAGTCTTGGACCTGTCCTTCTGTACTGAGCACTGCAACTTCCAGAACTGGATGAAGCAAAAGATAAAGGAGGGGGGAAATGGGGTATTCTCTAAATTCAACTACAAAGAGGCAAATGATAATTGCAAAGAAACCACTGTTTCCCTTTTTTTCTACGTAAAAAACTTTAGTGTTCAAGTACAACAAAATAATGAAAAAACAACTTATTCTAAGAGGTCTTCAACTTTACTACTCTAAAAATTTTGGTGTAAGCATTTTAACATTTTCTTCATAGTTTTATATCTTTTGTCAACTAATTCCAGTCTTTTAGCCTATGAATATGAAGTGTCTGATTTATAGTACACGACTATCAAAGTTTCATTTAAATCATTAAGTTAAACAAAAATATTTCAAAATGATTTTTGACTCTATGTTAAGTAATTTTCAATGACCATCACTTGGTAATGGTAAAACAAAATACGAAGTATAAATGTGAATGCCTTTATTGCATGTAGACATCTAGTTCTATGTATATAACATATTTTAATACATAAGATTACATAGGTCAATTTTGCAGTAATAGGTTTTCTCTAGTTTCTAAAAGTAGGAAGCCCAGCACAGCATTATTTAAGAGAAAATGTCTGGCATTATGTTCAAACTTCCCATTAATTCTCACTAGTAATGATCAATTTTTACATATTCAAGTTGGGCAAAATAGGACCTGTGGGCCAAATCTGGCCTGCCACTTGTCTGGGTAAATTAAGTTTTACTGGGACACAGCCATGATTACCCATTAACATATTGTCTATGGCTGTTAAGTATTTGCAGCTTAGACCACATGGCCTGCAAAGCTTAAAATGTGTACTACTTGGACTTTTATAGAAAATGTTTGCCAACCACTGCAGTATAATCCAAAGTTCAAAAATTCAAATGAAGTAGCAACACTGGAAAACATGTAAGAAAAACAAGACAATACATAAACATTAAGAACATGTATGTGATCCACAAAACCAATGTTGTTTAACTTTGTTTAAAAAATATAATAGTAACATCTTCAACATAAATGCTGTCTACTGTAACTCCAATAAAGACTGCAATACTTTATATCAGCATATTATTTAAAAGAATGAAAAAGTATCAGTTTCCACTAAAGTAAACTATTTCATATTAGTAATTAGAATGTGCCATTTATTGATGAAATGAGAGGAACTGGATGAAAATTTTTCATTTCAGTATTTGAATTTTAAAAAGTAACACATAATTCAATAAATACAGTCCATACATTTTTCTCTGAATTTCACCCTCTCTGATGGCATATACCCTTGAATAGCTATTTATATACTTAGACAAACATGTGTGTAAGTGTTGTATGTGCCATGTGCGCGTGCACGCACACACACACACACACACACACAGAGTATGATGAATTCACCCACTCTCTTTTTAGCAAAATGGACTCATACCATTACAGAGTAACTCTTGGATGCTATTTTTAAAAAAATCTTTCTCAACTTTGTTTTGCAAAATACATATAGATTCAGCTGTAAATATGAAATCATAACATTGGAAATTTTTATAAGCTATGAGACCACATGTCAAGCACCTGAAATATAAGTTTATAATGAGAGTTATATAACTCCTAGAATTTTATCAGCTGCAGAAGCTGGTAGAGATACTTTGCTTAGAAAGATTAAGCAGGTGGGTATGTGGATGATCACCTGTCCTCATAACAGATTCCATGTCCGTGGGTAGTGGGTGAAGGGAATGAGTGACAAAAATATAAATCTAATATATACCTCTCTCTTCTTCACACTAAAAGGGGTTCTCAATTATTAATTATTCTTAAAACAAGACAGAAGATAGGGTAAAAAAAGGAAATCCTTTAAGTTTTCAGTAAATGTTCCAAATATAGATATACATGTACAAAGACTTAATTTCATTCAACAAATATTTACTTATCAAACTTCAATTTCATTCAATAAATATTTACTTATTAAAGTTTAAAATCATGTCCATAGTAAAAAATTAATAATTTGAATTTTTAAAAACAGGATCATTAATAGAGATCTTAGTAGAGATGCAACAATCAACTTTATACTATAAATAAATAAACAGACAGACAAAAGGGAAAATTTTCTAGAAACATAAAACTGACTTAAATAAATAGAAACCCCAATACTTTATGACCATTTAAGAAAATGAACTCATGGTTAAATATATACTGAACCTTTAACAAACTGCTCCAGTGAATGTAAGAGAATGTTTTTCAACTCATTTCACAAGACTAATATATACTCTCAATGCATAAAACAGTAAAAGGAGAGAAATTATAGGATACCCTCACTTATTTAAAGTATGTAAAAATAGTTAATAAATTATATATACACTTTAAATATAATATCCTGAACAAATTGAGTTTAACTCAAAAAGGCATATGGAAATTAATGCATTAGAAAATATATTAATGTCTTTAACCAAATTATGAAATTAAATAAGAAAAATATTAACAAAGAATTCAACAAATTTCAACATTCATTCAGTATAAAAAATCTTTATGAAACAATAAGAATAAAAGAAAAATTCCTTGCCTAGATAAAGGTTTTGTTATCAGGTAATGGTTATGTATCCAAACCTACAGAAAAAAATGATGCAAAACTCTACAAGCAATTTTTTCTAAGTCAGGATCATCCCTATCACAAGTTTTATTTAGCACTGTACTGAAGGACCTAGCTAAGGCAGTAATTCAAGAAAAATAAAAGGTACAAAGACTGGGAGGAAAAAGCAATGTGTTAATTATTTATAGAAAATATACTTAACTACGTAGTAATGGGAGGGAGACTCTATACTATCAGAAGGAAAAGAATTTAGCAAGGTTGCAATCAGCAAAATCAACTGTACACCAATCAGCAAACAATTGGAATATGTAATTTTTAAAAAATACTATTCACAATAAAAATTAGTGTATGTTTCCTAGGAATAAGCCTAATTGAAAAAGTACAAGACATTATTGGGAAAAATAAAGAACTTTCTTAGAAAACCTAACAACAGATGGAGAATTCTATCATGGTTCAATCTGGGAGAACTCAACAGATAAATCTGTGACACTTCTTTCAAAATCTATCTACAAACTCAGTCTAATTCTAATAAAAATTCCAACAAGATTTTTTTGAGCATGTGGAACTTGACAAGACGATTTTAAAATGCACATGGAAGAGACATGCCAAAAAGCAGCCAAGAGGAATCCGATTCCTCAAGGAGCAGGGTTGAGAGAACTCACCAGATATTAATATTATTGAAACAAAAACAAAAGCAACAATGTAAAACAGACACTCCCAACATGTACAGAAACTTGATATATGACAGAGATATCTTTACAAACCACTGGGGACAGGAATGGCTTATGCACTGAAAGTGCTGAAACAACTGATTATCTATATAGAAAAAAATGAAATTAGTTCCCTCATTAATATTATAAACAAAATAAATTTCAGGTTGGATTAAAAACATAAATGTAAAAAGGCAAAGCTTTATCACTTCTAAAGAAAGTATACAATCTTTATCACTGCAAAGTAGAGAAAAATTTCTTGAGCAGGGGACCAAAAAACACTATATTTTTTAAACAAGGTCCCAAAAGTATCAATCCTAAAAGAAAAGATTGATAATTTGAGTTCATTATTCCGTAAAACAAAAGATTAATAAACAAGGTAAAAAAGAGAAGGCACAGACAGAATAAACATTTGCAAACTATATAATCTTCAAAGAATTAGTTTCCAGAATGCATTACCTACAAGAGAAAGAGATAGACAGGAAAAAATTGTGGACAAGAAACTCACAGGGGAGAAAATTAAAATACCCAATAAATGCATTAAGTAATCAGGGAACTGCAAATAATGTGATCAATTCAAATCTATTAGAATGACAAAATTTATGTCAATAATAAAATGTTGACAAAGAGAGTGATGGGGAACAATGATATTACTGGTGAGAATGTAAATTGGTAAAACAACATTAGAAAGCAATTTGGCAGTATTTAGTAAAGTTAAACACGGGCATGCTCTATCACTCAAAAACTATTTCTAGGTTGTGTGTGTGTGTGTGTGTGCGCACACACATATATCTTGAAAGCCACAAATGTATGAGTAAGAGGCATACAAAAACTTTCACCAGTTTTCATAATATCAGCAAAAAAGTGTAAGCCACTAAAATATCTATCACAGGCATAGTTAAATAATTGTGCATTCTTAGAGCAAATGAATGAACTAGAGATGCACATATCAAAGTGCATAAATATGAAAAATATAATGGCAAGGAAAAATTATACAATTACATTTATAGTGTGAAATCATTAACATTAAAGACATGAAAAATAGTAGTTAAATGTACATACCTGTAGAGCAAAAATAAATAAATAAATAAAAGCTTACTAATGCTAACAAAGTAAGAATGATGGTTACCCCCTTCTTCATCTGATCAGGAAGGAGGGGACCCAGGGGATTTCCAGATTATATATACCTATTTCTTTTCCCCAAAACCTGAAGCAAATATGGTAAAATGCTAAGATGTGGCTCAGTGGGTGATTACTACACAGATGTTTATGATTTTCTCTATACATAATATATGCTTTGTTCAACAGATTTCCTGAAAGTGAACACACTTGATTCATAGGAGAGCCACCCAGAGCCTCACTCACAGCCAGTGCTGAAGATAGGATTTTAATATATTTCTCTGCCCTTCTGTTTGTCAAATTCATCACTGAGTAGTGGCTGCAGTGAGATGAAAGGGGAAGAAAAGTAATACAGTGTAAAATGGAAAAACTAGGACCTCTGCCAGCAGACCGGCAGTGTACTAGGTTCCATCAGCCTGAGTCCCGGGTAAAAGCAACATGGAGCCGACTGAAGATGGTAGGGAGCAAAGTAAAGCTAAGCCTCAGGTGACATGGAGTAAAGCAGTCATAAACTTTGTTGTTGAGAGCTGCCGTGACTTTAGGGTTTTTGTTACTGCAATATAACTAAGCTTAAATTGAGGTATACAATCAAGCTGGCTGCTAAGCCCATTGGGAAAATAAATGATAGGGAATTTTATTATGCTGGATTAGGCTGATAATAACTAAACCACATAATCAATCTTAAGATCACAAAGAAAGACAATCAAACATTATGTGCTTCTTTTCATAAGCTGCCAACAGAAAGTATTGGGGGGGGTGGGATTTAAACCTGAGGTTATTAGACCAGCCAAAGAACCTCGAAGCGTAGAAGGAAAACTCTTCCTTTCCAGTAAGAGCAATGCATTAGTCAAATGTACAACATGAACTTGTTTGTATCCTGGTTAAACAAATTAGATATTAACAAATTTACAAAAATCAAATAATTGAAATCCCCTTTTTATCTTTCCTGTTTTTGATAATTTTTTAAAGTATGACAATGGCTTGGTTTTTTTTAAAGTCTAAGATACATATTAAAGTATTTATAGTAATAATATAATATTAGGGTTTGCTTTAATAATACAATGGTGAGAGGAATAAGTGAAACAGGATTGGCTAGATGTTGTTGAAGCTGGGTAATGAGGATTTTTTTTAATCAAAATTAAAAACTTTTGCTTCTCTCAAGATATCATTAAGAAATTAGAATGAAAAGTCACATGCTGAGGGACTATATATTCAGAATACATATATGAGACAAAAGATTTGTATCAGGAATATATAAATAATCTTTATAATCCAATAATAAAACAAAGAACTCAAAATGGGCAAAATCAGATACTTCACAAAAAGATATATGAATGGCCAATAAGCACATGAAAAGTTGGAACAGTTTTCAGCAAAACATAACTTTGCAACCATACAAATGCAAAATAAAACCAAAATGAGATTCCACTACAAACCACTAAAACGACTAAAATTTAAAAAGACATTTGAGAAGATAATTGTAAATGCTGGTGAGGATGTGAAGCAACTAGAACTCTAACTGCTGTTAGGAATATAAAATGGTACAACCACTTGGGAAAATAGCAGCTTTACTAATAACAGTCAAAAAGTGGGAACGACCTAAATGTACAAATAGATAAACAAATAGTGTTGTGTCCTTATAATGGAAATTCAGCAATAAAAAGGACCGAATTACTGATGTTGGCACCAACATAGATGAATCTCAATAACATTATACTGTGTAAAAGAGGCCAGATCAAAAAGAGTATATGGTCTATGATTCCATTCAACTGAAGGTCTAGAAAAAAGCAAAACTAAACTATAGTGACATAAAACAGATCAGTGGTTGCCTGGGGCTGGGGGTATAACAAGACTGACTGACAAAGATTATAAAGGACCCTTTTGAGGTGGCTGAAATACTGACCATGCTGTTGGTTAAACGGGTGTACATTTGTCAAATCTCATCAAAGAGTACCATTAAAACAGCTGCTCTTATTGTATAAAAATTATACCTCAAAGTTGATTTTAAAAAGCTATAATCAGGTATAATTATACCATTTTACGAGGTCATGTATAAAGGTAAATCATATAATCAAGTGAAAATAAGGATTCAAGGAGAAACCACTAAGGAGGAGAATCAAATTGTCTTAATAATCAAAGATACTGTATCCACACCCTAAATTTAGATAAGAACATAAAGTGAAGACATAAAGGGATAATGGGCTATTTTAGTTCTCATGTCTAAAAAGAGAACAAGTCCTAGGAAAACGTTGAATCTTGAATGTCATATTAAATTATGGATATTATTTTTCACAAAATTGTGAAATAAAAGACATGGAAATATATTGGAATATGTAAAATGACCTTCATATCGATAATTCTTGGGTAATAAATACATGCATACATTAAGTTCAGGGCATTATTTTTGAGAAGGCAGTAAAATGTGTACTACACACTATGAGAATCTCTACCCACAATGTTCTTTCTTTAATTAAAAAATTTTAAAAAACCAGTGTAAAGGATAAACATTTAGAGCTCTGAAAAACACAAGTATCAGGGAAAAAATATTCCTGGCCACTCTCAAACTGAGATAAAAATATCTCAGACATATAATAATAGCGTGTTCTGCATACGTGAAGCCGATGGGAGCAGAGGATGTTGACCTGGCCTACCAAAATTTCGTCGCACTCTTGGTAGGAGCTTACATGGGAAATTTTATGTTTTTTGGTTGTTTTTAAAATAGCCTTCAGAAGATTTAGAAAACAAATTGAGGTCACAACACAACACTTCAAATGATACTTTTTATGACTTATCTTCTGAGACAATCAAGTCCACACTCCTTTACCTTACAGGTATGTCCCTGGAAACATTTGAGAAGAATTGTTTAATGTGTATGTTAGGAATTTTATTAGACTACTAAATACATTAACCTCAAAATAACAAAAGCTTTAGACATAAAAGAGGAGCTTTATTAATTTTCTATTCCTACTAAGCTATGGTAGAATATCACTTTCCTTATGACTGGTCTCCCACATTAAAGCAGGCCAAATTATTTTGATTTCACTTAACTTAAAGTGATTAAGTTATTTGTCATTTCAAAACCTCATAAAGTAAATAAAAACATGATTTTAATATATCTTTTTTTCTAAAAACTCAGTTATTTAAAATAAACTTAAGGCTTTGAGAATTTAAATCCAGGTATCATAATCTGATTGATGTCTATTTCTCCTATACACCTTGCTTCTCTGTATTTTTAAATAAAAGTCTCATACTTAGGTAGGCACAATAAGGCAATAAGATATGGCATTCCAGATAGCAAAACTTCATTCAATATCTGCTGCTCCAATGCACTCTTTCAATGGAAGAGTAGTAGTCTGTGTTCCCTTTGGGGTTTTTTTACATTTATGCTTTGGAAACTTTTTTACTTTACTAAGGGATACTAAAACTTCATCCGAGCTCAACCCCACTGAATAACAATTCTAAATCAGTCAAGCCTAAATTAATATAATTTCTGTACTTACAGTAGTACTTCTTTCAAATACCATCAAAAGTGAATTCCTACCTCTCGCTGCCAGCATTTAAATTCTAAATGATGCTTCAAAACTATCTGCAGCTATTTTACAATCTATAAAGCATGGATATTCTGCTCTATGGGTGATGTAGTTCACTGACCACATTTTCACCTGAAAGCAGTTCTGTTTAATATAAACGTTTGGCTCAAATATCTGCGTGCCTAAAATATTTGGGAGAACGCATTCCAGAAAGTAATTTAACCTCATTAGGAACGTATTGTATAAAATGGAAAGGCATTCGCCACAGCTCCACAGCAAGCACTTTCATTACGTAAGCAGTCCATATTCTGGCAGTTAAGTACTCTACACACTGTTTTCCTTTAATGATTTTTCACTTGGAAAAAAACACATAAAACCAACTTTTAAAAGACATAGGATAGATTTTGGCTTTTGCATTAATTTTATGAGTGTGATCAATAACATCTCTTATTAAGGGACAAAAATAATTGGACAAAATAGAAGTTCGGCACTGGGAAATAACTCAAAAGACTCAATGGAAGCATTATTCTCTTAAACATCTATCTTCTAAATCAAAATTACACCTGACAATAGATTCACTCACCAATATTTTCTGTGGGCATTGAGACCCTGGTTGGTTCTACCAGATTGTCAGCCAGGACAAAAGCTCCTTCTTCCAATGTATCCAGTAGCATTGTTGCAGTATGTGCTTGTTCAGAAGAATTCATGTGTTTCCATGATTCCAAAGCTTCAGGTCTCAGAAGGTTGTCCACTGTGTCAACAATTGCCTGCATCCATTAGAAAACTATCATTAGTTTTGACTGCTTCTAGTACCAAGGTGATTTTCAATCACTGACTAGTGACGATTGTAATATTTATCTGTCATGATGATTTACTCTTACAGAAGAACACCTGGACAACATATATCTGGCCAACTTGATGTCTGACCCTTTCAAAACAGAACCAGCTGAAGATCAGTAGACTACTCTTTGATTATAAAGGCTAAGTATAAAGAGATGACTCGTTTCTGTTTATCTAATCATATTTCAATTGTTGAAAAGAAATAAAACCAGTGTCAGCTCTTAACCTGAGGTATTACCCCTACATGCATGGTCACTCCTACATATAAGCTCAAGACTTAAATGTTCTAAATAGAAAACACTGGTGTCTCTAGAGTAGCCTAATATCTACGCTTGAAAATTAAACCATATTGTTTTTTGGAACCTGAACTAAAATAATAACCAAAATTGTGCCTTATAACATTGTCTACTTATTATCATTGGGAAAAAACCAAGGTGATTTCAAAGTGTATAAATTATCTGTGAACATTTTCACTCTTCCAATTGCCTGGTCAGCTAAAAAACACTTGAGAGTATACCTTAATTCATAAACAATCATCTGTTTTTAAGGAGATCAAGAGAACAGTCAAAATATTTAAAACCTATACTAATAATTTAATAAAAACAGAAAGGCAAAGTAAAGTCTTAATAAATATCCAAATTATAAATATTCATATGTGTAGGTTTAGTTTATTACCATGTAAAACAACATTAAATAAAAATGTAACCCAGTCAGTTAAGCAATTGAAGGCAGGCTTTTGTACTGATACTTACTGTAGCTGTACACTGACTATGGCTTGGATAGCTGAAATCACTGAGTTTATTTACTCTTTCCCATTTACCTAGCCATAATGTGTCATTAAGCCCAAATATCAATTGTTTTGATCTACTGATAATCACTGAGAAAAAAGAACACACACTCTACAAAGAACAACAACAACAATTGCTAGTTTGAGGTACTATATTGAAATTAGCAGGGGGAAAAGTTGTTTGAGGCTACTGTCAGAGTTAAGATTAATTAGCTTAGTCCATCTTAATATCCTCGTTCTGTCTGCCACGTGAGCCACCACGACCTTCCTGGCAGGTAGAAGATACTCACAAGTGGCATTAAAGGCTTTTTTCTCTCTCTAATGGGAGATAGAATAGTCAGAATGCTCACACTGATACTGCTGCAGCCATTAACTAGAGTGGAACAGAAATTGGTCTGCTGAGGCCAGATTCATTAGTCACCAAGAAATACAGACTGAAGCCTCTAATCTAAGTTACAAATGAATCCTCTGTCACAAAGCAGTAACTCGCTTCATTTGCATAGTGTAAGTCAGCTTCTGATTTGTAACTTAAGGAGCTTTATTAGTTTTATCTGAACACAGAAGCTCACTTGAGACATACTGAAAATGACACTGGTCAGAAATCAAGGTCATGCTGAAATTTACTACCTATACACATAACTCGCTGATGGCATGTTTATATTAATTTGTAATGCTCCTTAGTTATTACCAGTTGTATTTTTCTAGTGGAATCAAAATGATCATTAGCCCAATCATATTCCTGAAGTAGTCTCCCTGACAAAGAAAAAAGGCTATTCTATTCTCACTGAGATATATGTCCTGGGCAACATACTAATTATTACATTTCACACATTAATACCTTAAAGGTGAGCTGAAAATGTCCGTACAACAAATTCTATACACTTCAGCATGTATTTCTTTGCCCCCATTAAACAGGCTAATAAGGGACTTTCAAAATACTACCACCTAAAAACAGATTTTCCCACTGCCTTTTCTTGTAAAGTTCTCAGATGCAACAATGTCTATTACTCGTTAGTGAAATGTTATTCTTTTTTTCTAGATCTTGCCAACTAAAACTGGTGAAGTCATATCTTTTGAATAATCTCTAGTCTACAAAACTTACACAGTTCTTTTGTTTTGTTTTCATACATATACAGATTAGTTCTTCAAGGTTTGATTGACTAGGAATATGGTCCCCAGATGAGTAGGGTTAGAAAGTAACCATCCCCAGCAAAAGGAACTTCTTTATTATTTGGATCTACCACACAGAACTGGCTTGGCATAATTCCACTGTTAGCCTCACCATGTTTCCTATTTTACTTGGATATACCAGTGAGAAAATCTGGCTGCAGTGGACGAGGATTCTGAGCCAAACAGTGGCTTTCTGTTTCTATCATCTCGATAAAAACCAACAGATAACATTTATCGAGAGCACTGTCACATTATTTATGTTTTATTTCTAGTAACCCATTCCCATATCAACCTGATTCTAGAAATGACTCCAAAAAATTTCAAGACAAAGCCTATTTTATTTAAGAGTACACCAAAGAGATAAGAAAGCAGTGACTTTTTCATGCACATACATTATGACTACACAGTCTTTGATATGATAAACTGCCAAGAATATATCATAGCTGTTTTCCTCAAGTTGTTTTTTAATCCACAGAGATGACAACAGGAAATAATGAGACTTTATGATTACTTTCCAATTCAGAGGATATTTCATTAAAATTCTTGTATGTTTGGATGAATGGAAAAACAGCAAAAATTATAAAAATAAATTATTTGCTTATTCTGAGAGTAATATACCTGTGAAAAGCCAACATTTGTACAGCTGATATGGGGCATATTATATAATTATCAAAGACTGAAATACATTGGATCATGCAGCAAGATGATAAAGCGTAGCAGGTAGCTGAAGAAGGGAGAAAGCAGGGTGACAGCATAGGAGAGATACCTTAAGGTAAGCCCTGCATGTCTTCTCTCGTTTTTGGAGCTTTTTAGTAAAAGAAAAGAAAATCAGGTTAGATTTTTATCTGTTGAAAATTGAGGAAAGAAGAAATCCTCAAAAATTAAGCTAGTGGTCCTGAGCTCAGCGTTTATTATGTACCATAATCCTCTGGATTTTTGTGACTCTATACTGATTGCCAAGATTGTGTATTCAGTTTTCAGCTGTATTTTACTAAACATGATAATCCAAAGTATCTTGATAAACCTAGAGACAAAGTATGTGATGAAAAGGAAGAAAAAAAACCATAAAACCATTTTAGCCACAGATTTCAGATTCATATGAATTTCATATAAACACTTTATAGTATGGTTAAAATAGCTATCAAATTTTTGTCAAGGGCTTCCCTGGTGGCGCAGTGGTTGAGAATCTGCCTGCCAATGCAGGGGACACGGGTTCGAGCCCTGGTCTGGGAAGATCCCACATGCCGCGGAGCGACTAAGCCCGTGAGCCACAATTGCTGAGCCTGCGCGTCTGGAGCCTGTGCTCCGCAACGGGAGAGGCCACGATAGTGAGAGGCCTGCGCACTGCGATGAAGAGTGGCCCCCACTTGCCGCAACTAGAGAAAGCCCTCACACAGAAACGAAGACCCAACACAGCCATAAATAAATAAATAAATAAATAAAATATTAAAAAAAAAATTTTTTTTGTCAAGGTAGGAAAAATTAGTAGCACTAACACACCATACTCCTAGCAAAGGAAACTTGTCCTTCTCTCAAAACCTACCACTGAAAACAGTATTTCAGTGGCTAACATTCCTATACGCATCACAATTTTCTTACAATCACAAGAGTTGACTGTATTAGTATATGAGTTGTATAACACAATCTCTCCTAGTGCGCCTTCCAAAGTGAGGGTACTGACCACAACCAGGCAAATGAAGTTTACCACCAACTAAAATCTCCCTCAGGTAATTAGCGTCATTTGGGGGGTGGGGATGGGTGTGCACGTTGCTCCTTTCCCAACTATAATTCTTTCTTGAGATATGAACCAAATTAGAAGTTCTGTTTCTATGCGTACGTCAAGGGGGCCAAAAGTTAGGCGGTCAACTGCTGGAAGAATCCAGAGCAGCCATACAAAACATCTAATTGAAAATAACAGAAAATTTCTACCTACCTTGTTATAACTCCGTCCAGCTGAATCCTTTTCACTAGGTTTCAGTTCCTGCAGCTGCGCATCAAGAATGTCCACCAACTGCTCCATCAACCTCACTGAAGAACTCACGTCCCCAGCAAACACTGGCCCTTTGGTATGTTTCGCCAGTTCATTGGCAAGGCTAGCAGCGTTTTCTCCACTTCTGATCTGAAATGACAGTTTATATTATCTCAGTAAGATTTCTTGTTCTGTTTGTGGCTTCTTGTTCTTTTCCCAAGTATCTCTGTTGTGGTGAGAAAAATATTTGCAAATATGTCAAATTCTGCAACTGAGACCAATAACTTTCTCTTCATTTCAGATGATTAAAGGTTCTTAGATCCTCAGAAAGACATACTTAATCAGACATTTTAAAGACACAAAAGGGAAAAAAATCAGAAATCCTTTAAAAAAATTTTGAGATAGTTCTCTCATTTCACTGCAACCATTTAAAACTGCTATTTAAAAATCTTATTTATTTATTCCAATGATCCAGAAATTTAAGTGAGAATGTAATCAATATAATACTGAGGGCTATTATCTACTGCTTGCATTTTAGAAAGGTAGATGGTGAAGGAGAAACTAAAATGTCACTGCATTACACTGTAATATTAAAGTTACTAATGCTTTTTAAAGTCATTTTTACTTATTCTATCATAATCATCTGCAATATGAACATCTGCTTGCATTCTGTGGATTCAGTTGCAAATTAATGACATTTGATTTATTAGGCCAATACACTATTTGTCTCACAAACATCAAAAGAAACAGAACAAACTAAATATGAATGAAATTAAGCAAGTATGTACTCATTAAAAAGCTTAACATAGAAAACAGCATGCCCTAAAACATATGTAACTTTGAATAAATAGTTTACAGACAAAGCTATGCATAATTTTTTACTTTTACACTGAACAAAGAGCAATGAAGCTGGTTTTAACATACAAAGCTAAATTATTTATGTTAGAAGTTAAAGCCCTTAATCACCAATGTGTATCATATTAAAAGGTTCCAACCAACCTTCTGAGCCAGCTGATTTACCCAGTGTGAGGTACAGTTGCTAAGATCAGGGCCCCTAGGGTTCCATGTTCCAGTGGAAAGCATGCAGAGATATGAGGCGGTTCCTACAACAGATGTAGAAAGCAACAGTGAAATTGAAACCATTTTTTCTGCATGCATTCGGGAAATCAGCTATGATGATCCTACTCCGTGTGTTAAATTTTGAATAAACATTAATGCAAGTAGTTGACAATAACTGATGAAAAGTGGGTACAATGCAGACTATAAACAGTCAATATAAAGTCAGCACAGAAATATCAGACATTTACAGCAAACAAACAAAAAGCCCTTGATTTTCTTGGGACTCATCCAAAATGATACATTGCAATGAGAAAGACAGCTGTAAGGAAGCCTCACTAGAGGATCCATGGGCAAAAATCTCAGGCTTGACCTAGGTCTTTAAGAGGGAGAGGTAATTCAGTGCCTGACCTTAAATGACTTTTACAGTTTAAAAATCTTTAAGTTGTCTACATGTGCTATATTACCAAAGTAACAAAAATAACCATGAAGTTAGCTATTGTAAATATCTCTTTCCTCAAATAAAATCACTCCTGTGTAATTCAGAACCTACTTAAAATAAGTTTTAAAATGTATTTATAGTATTTGACAGGAAATACCTCTCGTTCCCTTGGGACATGGTCGCTCAACCATCATTCCCCTTTGTGTCTGAGGCCACCTTATCCCCCTTGCGTCTAATGCTTCACAGAATCTCTCTGGCAGGGGAAAAATATTTGTGACAGGAGGAATTTTGGTTGTAGAAACTGCTGGAGGTGGTTTTGTCCCTTTGCTTCCTTCCTGAGATCCAGCTACAGTTGTGCTCATGGGGCCTTTCTGTGAAGTGCTTGTGGTTGATACTGTGGTTTTGAACATCTCAGCTGAAGAAGTTACTGTCACAGCTGTGGTAGGCACTATGGAAAGAAGACGAGGATGTTAATCTCAAACACACACTTGCACTCGTATGTGAACGCGTGAGCACACACACACACACAAAACCCCTACCCATCCAACTACCCCAACACCAACAGAATGAGAAATCAATGAGAATATCCGTAGGGTGGGAGGAAGACTAAATCTCTTCATTTATTCCAATTTATTCATATTGTTGGCTAAGCGATGGCAGTTTAGGATTTACCATAGATTTTGCTCTGACTCTAATTGTACTAGGCTTACTTCTCAATGAAATATTTGATAATAAATTTTATGTACAATTTCATCATATATCATGTAACAGGAAATGAAGGACAGTTTCATACAGAAAATTTCAATGTACATATCAAATACATTATGTCATATCAAATACATAATTTAGAAAAATCCGTTTCTTATATAAATTCATACGCTGAAACAATAAAATTCAAAGTATCAGCGCAAGTCTAACCATTACATATAATTAGGACAACAGAAAATTTCAAGTCACCCACTCTGCATCTTGCAGGAAAACAAATACTGTAACATCTTTCCACCCAGCAGCCATTCTTGCTTGAGAGGTTTTTGAGCATATGCCTGATTAGATCCAAACAGAAGATAAGCTGGGCATGCTTGTGCTGTTTCAGTAAGGAAACATCTGAGGCTTCCACATTTTTACTTTTGAAAACACAGGTATGAAAAAGAAACTAGCTCTGGTCAGAGGTTACAATGTAATCTCATATCAAGATAACGGGTTCGATCAAATAATGCCTTATTTGAAAACAACCCTACATATCCTATTGACCCTTAACAGAGAGTATAAAAGAATTTAAAAATATAAAAGTGGATTTAAAAGTAAAAATTTTAAAAGAAAACAATTTTAAGGTTATTTTGGACTTCCAACATTACTTTTAAACTGTTAAATCCACTAGGTTAAAATAATAATGGAGCTTAATGTTTCCTTCATTAATTAACACTTAATTAGCTTAAAAAAACAACAAAAATTCTGTCAGTAAAACTTTAATGGCACCATTTAAAATCTATTAGGTGATCACACTATAGTTTTATCAACATTTAGATTACTGGCTCTTAAGACCTTATAAATATGATGCCTTAAATTTAAATTGAGTAGAGCAAACTAAAAATAACTATTATTAAAAATAATCGTATAAAACATTAACTTACTTTATGGCTTTGCTATACATAAGAAACAAGCTAGAACATTAAAACTTCTTGGAAAACAAGTTCATATTATCACTGATAATATTAAGCTCTGGTCCATAAGTAGTTTACATAATTCTGACTCTATGACAGAGTATGCTAAGTTTATCAGAAAAAGTAATGTGCACTTGTTTCTAGTTCTTTAGTAGTGAGAAACTTCTTGTTATCAGTAAGTGCAAGACACACTTTTTACACCCTTTTTTCATTCTATCACAAGAGAAACTTCTTAAGCTATGTATTATTTCCAGGGCATCAGTTACTGGCCATATGAGAGAAGCCTGTGTACATTAGCCAAGCATCATGCCTAGCCAGCTGCTGCAGAAACCTATTCAAACCTGTTAATCTCTTTCTGTAAAGCGCTTCCCTGACATCCTGTTAAACCTCGTAATTTTCTTTTGATTACAACGCAGCCAGGCTTTCAGTGCTTTCTCAATTAACATTTGTCAAAAGCATCACAATCTTTTGCAGAAGTGTCAAGTGAATGTTGCTGAATGAAATCTAAAAGCCGGGGACAGGGTGAGGGGGGCGGATTCGGAGCAAAGAGAAAAGGGCAGAGCAAAATGGTTTAGTGCTACACCTTCTGATGTATCCCTTGACACTGTGCTAATTCGTACATATTTAATCACTGAAATACGTATTAACTATACTACAATTAGTGATCTGTTTGCTGAGCATCAGTAAAGATTCCTAACAAGTGAGTGAAGGTAGGCAATAAAATGACTTTTATTAAATGCACAAAATTTCATGCAACATTCTATACCCTGTTTGCATGTGTCATTGATAACTTTCATACCTTTTTACCTTTTGTTCATCAAAAGAAGTTTAAAGGGAAGCAACACATTCTTCAAAGGTAAATCAATGAAATATTGGGGTATCGTGAAAATAAACATGAACGTCAACTTTACGTGGCAAAATGAAACCCTTTAGGAGGACAACTATAAGATTTTGCAAGGCCGAAGTTTAACAACTTCAAGCAAAGCATTTTTTTCTAATGTTGAAGCTAGAAATGAAGAGGTATTTCTGAAAGTTAATATTTCTTTCCTTAGGTGAAGACAGGACGCAACAGGGCATCCCATGATGATAAAAGCTTACACTTCTGCAGCATTTATGTACCAGATGCTATGCTAATCACCATTCATGGATCATCAGATCATCTTATTTGATCCTTACCACAACCCCATGAAGTAGGCACTATGATTATCTTCCTTTTACAAAAGAGAAGACGGAGCCATGGAGGAAGTTAAGCAATTTGTTCAGGTTCACTTGTCCATACTCTCAAATATTATGACCTTACTTTTCTAGGTAAAAGATTTTCAGAGACTCTGGGAGAGTATGGCACCCTGCAAAGCAATCTGCCCTTATTTTGGAGCATTTGACACTGTGTTCTGCGTAAATCTTTACAAGAAGAAAAAATGTGGGAACGTAAGATACTGAAGCAATAAAAAGTTTCATAATGAACCGTATGTGGCAAAAGGCTCAAAACTCAAGAATATCCTATAAACGGTAACAGAAAACATGGCAACTCACAATAGACTTATATCATAAATCTAAACCCTACTTTACAGAGCCTGTCCCACAGTTATCAGGTGCCCTATCAACACACAGATTTAATGACTTAACATTCTACCTACCATTTATTATTTGAGTACAGAGACCTAGAAACAGTGCCAATAATGCTAATAAACATATTTAATAGGTACCCGTGAAAATTTCAACAAACACATACAGAATGGTTCAATTTACTATGACAGTATTTACTAAGAACTTGCTAATTATCACCAGCTTTTTCCTGTGTGAAAAGATTTTAAGGACAATATGGGTGGTTATTTCCCTCTTCCAAGTCCCCAAACTCACCCATTTTTCACTGAATGAAGTCCAATTAGAGTTAGTCTGTAGCCTGGTAAGGCAAGACTGCAGATTTATTAAATTTACCCTTATTCGATGTCTAAAAACACTGATCATCTTTTAATTAGCATCCATTATCAGTGGGAAGATGTTTTAAGAAATATGTATTCTATGCTAAACACTTCCTAAGTAATAGACCTAACTGGCTCTCTTGATAAAAAATTTCCCTCATGTTGTTTAAGTGTCATACTTCATTATTACTCCAAGACAGATATTCAGAAACTGTCAAAACTCAAGACACAATATTTTTCAGTAATGTTTGGGATATCACATCTGAAGACAGATAAAGTAAATACATAAATCAATTCAGATTAAGACATCGAAAGGAGTTAATATATGACTGAAATGGGATTTTTCTAAGCCCATTTTATAGAGAAAGAAAGTAAAAGAGGAAAAACAGACCTAGTTCAAGGAAATGGAGCAAATTAACTATGCAGAGATCACAAAAAGCTAAAAATTTAAAGAAAAAAAGAAAGATGTATTTGAAAACATTATCAAGGCCAAGCAATAATATACTTGTGCTGTTAGGAATGAAAGGCTTGGATTTATAAATGGGGAAAAGTATTGAAGCTAATACAGTGTGAAACAGTCCACAATGAAAAATTATCTGTTTTACAGCACAATGTACACTTCAGCTATACACATGGTAGCAAAGCCAGTACATGAGACTTGCTGACAGTGGCTTACTGGTTTGACCTAAGTGTATAAGCCACAATAGTTCTGCAATGCCCCATCTACATGCAGTTAGATAACAGCACATATCTTAGATGAGCGAGACAGGAGTCTCTCCAAAAGCATTTGAAGATAAATTATAAAGAACACGTGAATAAGATAATACAATTCAAACGTCAGCAAGAAATTTAGGTCAGATAAAACTTTTTACCACTAAGGGTTTAATAAGGGGTCAATACGAATTTTCACTTTCTGAGAATATATAAGAATGGTTAACTATTTTGGATAACACAACACAGCTGTAGGAATGCAGTTAACACATATGGCTAAGTTTCTCATTTTCGAAGCTGGTAACTGTTTTTTTCCAAAAAGCATCCAAATTATCAAAGATTCTTTCATCTGAAATGGATCAAGTTATTTACTAGAACATAAGCCACATGCGGAAAATGACATTATTACTCATCTTGTATTTCATGAAGTACTCTGTGACAAGCAGGGAGGCAGTGATTCCTTGTTGAGCTGCATCTCTACTCAACTTTAGGTGCTGCCTGATTATGAATTTACATTTTTAAAATTTCTTTTCTTTTTTTTCCAATGGAGGGAAAGAGATTTACTGCTACCCAAGATAAATTTAACAGCTGTGAGGGTAATACAGGTTACAAAAAAGATTAACACATGTATCTCCACAGTGTCAAATTTTGTCAATTACTGACCTTTTGCCTTTTACAAACCTATAGGATAAAGGAGAAGCATAGTACTAGCGTTTAGAAAAACAACTGAGTTATAGGAACCATCCCAAATTGCTGGCCTCAAGAGAAAAAAGATAGGTCTGAATTTAAAAATAAAGAATACTAAGATACTATCAACAAAGATTTTTATGTCCTAACAGATTTCATTGTTGAAAGTTTAACAATGGGACGTTGCTACAACTTTAACCCAACAAATTCTAGACATACATGAATTAGAGAAAAAGGGGGCTTATACTAAGTCATATGTCATTATTGCCCTTATGTTAAGAAGAAAAATCACATATTTTTGTATTCTATAACTCAAATTAGAAATTCAATTACAAAAGGCTTCTGCTTTTGAGGTCCTAACCCTATGATGATATTTAGAACTTAGTGACATTATACCCTAAACTATGTGTGGGTATATGTAATTGTGTTTAAGTATGTGAATGTATACTGCTTTAACAGAAGAAAAAGATATTAATTTATGTTCCACCTTGTTGAAAAGATTGATTTAGTCACTCCAAGGAACATTGTGGCTCCTACAATTTTGAAGTAACTCAATAATGTGAAAATTCTAACTAACTCAGAAAATTGAAATAATTCAGATCTTTAAAACACAAATATTATTGCTCAAATAGAAAAGACATAATAAGTGCAAGCTCTATAATAATATATTAAGAGGTCATTCTTTTATCATGAGTATGAGGTAATCTTGTTTCAATGAAATATTCAAAGCTTCATTTACCCTCAAAAATTGTTCACTGCAGAACTGAATTAACTTGCTAAACTAAAATATACTTCCAAAGATTTATTAAGTAATGATTCTCCATAAAGATACCTAAAGAGAACACAAATCAAAAAATGCTAGCAGATTTGTCTTCATAAATCAACACTTGGGATCATTTAATGCTTAGTCCATGTGTAACAGTTAAAGTCACAGAAATACTGACCTAAAACGGTCACAAATTTATTGGGAAATAAAAATGTGTTATTTTACACGATGATCTAGTAAGATGTTGGATGACTCCTTCTCCTACCCAGAGACCAGAGGCCAAAACTTCAGAATACTTATGCCTGGCATTGTATATCAAGCCTAGCAATTCTCCTGAGACTTCCTAACAAAAATTTCCTTTAACCACTGGCGCCAAGAAGTTAAAAGGTCTGCACATAGATTATAATCAATTCAGAAGTCAGGTAGAAAAAACACACAAAGCTAACAGGTTTGTAGTTGGCATTACATTTTTAGCAATGAAAATCTAAACTAACCAAGGATGCTACAATTTTTTGAAACCAATATGTAAATGAAGAAATTCAGAAAAAGAAAATGGACCAATATAAGGCTAAAATGTGCACAGTATGTGACAATTTGAAATGCCACAATATTATCATTTGCCCTTGAACTATAAAAAGGGAAAGAAAATAAATAGGAAAAAAAATAAGAAGTCTTAAAAATAAACTGTTCATAAAAGATATAAGCATTAGCAAGCAAACATTCTTACCTTGGGCAGGATCAGGTGGACCAAACTCCAGAGAATATCGTAAAATGAAGTTATTGTTCCACACGTAGAGTTGGTTATCTCTTGGATTGTAATCCACTGCAGCAATATACTGATACTGGTTGGGGAAGGGAACATCTACATATTCTCCTCGGTTTAATCGGGTATTGTAAATATAATCAATTGCATTCTTGCCTGTTTCACTCTCATTGTCTTGATAAACTGACCTGACCACATAAAGGACTCCACAGATCATAAAAGCATTTGATGCAGCTCGTTTGTCATACACAGTCTCCCACGTTGCTTCAAAGCGAAGAGTGTATGGATTCAGTTGGCTAATAACTATCATTCCATTGTTCTGTTCAGTGGCATAAATGACCCATAAGCCATTTTCATCAACTGCTAGGTCAATATCAGTTTTTCCTCCCCATCTATATGGTGAGGTATCATGATAGTTAGCATAGTTAATTATGGCCTCTCCACTCTTAATTCTAGTCCTCAAGTCAAATTTCACAATATTCCTCGTTCTTTCTTTGTTAAAGAAGACAGCACCATCATATACCACAAATCCAGTACCATCTACTCGATTTGGAAGTTTGTATGTTGTTGTTTGGCGACTGTTTTGGAAATCTTCTAAAGAAGCATATTCTATTAAAGTATCGGTACGATATGGAGTCCAGGGCATGAAATAAATTTTATCTGCAGCCTGAAGAGGGTCCTTGCACCAAGCACCTGCCTTTTGTTCAGCTTCATATATACATGGTGAATCCACAATTGCTTTCAAGGTCCCAGGGCACACAAAAACTAACAGTCACAGAGAAAAGACAAGAATTAAGCAAAGTTAAAAGACTATACAGGCAAACGCAAGTTTTAATGATCATAGACCAAAAGAGAAAAATTCACTCTATTAGCATTCAATTTTACCGGAAATTATACTTAATACGAGTACTACCTTTCTTTCCTCAAGTTACCATAATTGATGTACCAGCATACAAAGCGGCTGGGGTTTACTTTCACAAATACAAACCTAAGTTTAAGATCATTCATGATTGAGCTAACAATGTACATTTTTGCTATGTGTTTTTATCTTATAATTCGGTAATTTATGCTTTAAAACTCTGAGCTTTGTACATAAGGGTGAACAAAGTACTTTTAGACCAAACTTTGTACCCTCCCTTCCTTAGCCCACTTATAAGCCCCCGAAAAGCAGAACACCAAAATTAAGCAAATAAAACAAACCCAATGTGAAGGCTTATTTAGAACGTCTATGGAACTCAGACTGAAAACAAAAGTGCTTCAATTGAAGGAACATAAATATTCGGAAAATGCAATTAGAAGCAGAGAAAAGTAAATACGAGGAAAGGACTGATGAAACGACCAGGAGACCCTGTAACCATGGCATGCTATGGAGAGGGTTCTGGAAGCCAGGCAAGATGACACTTTAATAATAAAATATCCAAGGGTATCAGAAAAAGAGATAAAGAGTGAAAAGAAACAGAGAAAGGACAGCTCCCCCTCGCCGACTTCAGAAATTTTACCCTGTCACCAGATTTAGCGGTCATATAATTTCACTGTAAACAGTCGACTTCTTTATGAGGTGCATTTATGAGATCCTGCTGATTATATATTAATGTCAGGAGTGTTGTAGGGGAAGGGAAGGGAGAAGGTAACATCCATAAGGCACATAACAGGGAGCTGGGGTTCAAACTGTATATATTATTTACCTTTTTGCTCCACTTCTATTTTAAGCATCGGAAGAAAAAAAAAAGTGCAAGGAAAAAAGAAAAAAGATTAAAATAAATTGACAGTCTAAGATTGAATTCGTAATAGATGCTAAATATAGGAAGAATAAGAGCTGCACTACTTTGGATAAAGAGAAACACAACAGGAAAACCTAGCAGGAGAAAAGATACTAAAGTTACATAAAAGAACATGGATAAATCATTTTAGTAGATTAAGGAGGCAATACAAATATGTTGGCATGTTGCTTCACTTAGTGTACCTGAATAAATAATGAAACTCTTCACTAATGCATGGTGTACATAACTCTTGCCTTTCCCAAGTCACTCAGCATTCTTATCAAGTTTTACTTTAAATAGGTAGGCTATAGACACAGATGCATGCATAGGTGTATCATCCCCATTTATCTTATCATGCGAACTCATTATTAAGCTGACTAAAATTAGGTAAGCATAACAACAGGGAAATATATTTATAAACATGGCAACTCAATTTTGAAGCTCAGGTCAAAGCTAATGAATACTGATATTGTTACATTTTTCAAAGACACTTATGTAAGAAGAAATATATAATTATGCACCTCAGTACGTTTCAATTTTTTTCTATTAAATTTTCTGTTTCTAGAAAAATCTATCTTAACTATAAAGAATCTGCCTCCTTTTCAGGAATATACAAGCCTCCCCCTTTACCCCAATAGTTATTTTGAAGTGTAGGCTAAGGTAGTACCTTTCTTCCCCACTAATAATTAGGAAATTTACTTATTTACATTTATATATACTTTATATTATAAAATCCTTATTAAATTCTCTACATCACATATCTCAAACTTGTAATATAAAGTCTATTAAAAAAAAGTAAGCAAAATACATACAAGGAAAAAGCAAGCACAGTAGGCAAGGAGAAAAAGGAAGAAAGAATTATGGTTAGCTTATTATGACATTGTTTACCATCATCAATTTACACAAAAGCAAGCTAGCATGCAACAACAATCATACCAAGCATTCAAAGCAAATACCTTGATTCCACAGACCCCATAAAAGGTAAATGCTTTCATAAAACAAACCTGATTAGTAGAGTTATAGGAGAAAAAAATCCTCCCTCCAAGAAGTTTAAAGAAATGGATTATGCAGTTAGGAAGTATGCTATGTAAGAGTCTCGCTGGTAAATCGTATTCTAATAATTACAAACCATAAAATACTATTTTAGATTTTGTATGTAGGTTTTGAAGTATGTTGCCTGAATTTCATAAAGTGACCAGACTAATGTCTGTGATTCTCCCTCTTCCCTTATTAAAATGCATTAGGGTGTGCTAATACTGTATCTCCAAACTGACTACTCAAAGATACTGTAGTTGCACATTTCATTAAGATGCCTTAGCTTGATTAATTTTTTAAAATTATGATAATTCATCAAGATTAAATACTGACCTCCTGAAATACTTTAGGGAGAAACATATCACACAAATATTTTTGCCATAGGAAACCTTCCACATTAAGACACCACCTCCCCTGTCCAACTTGGTCTATTTAACCACTTTCAGGAAACATACTTGCTCTATTAATGCGTAAACCTGACTACATCCAGTAAAAAGGAAATTCAGTGTTACTGACGTGGAACAATTCTTTTTTATAAACCACTGGTCCTAAAATTACTGCTCAGTGAAGAGCAATATTATACCTGCTTAGAATCAATAAAGGAAGGGCATGGTGGGAAAATGAGGATAAAATAAATCATTAGTGTTGAGTCTGCTCAGACTATCTTTATACACAGATATATTTTTCATTTTTAGGAAAGGATGATTTTACTGAAATACAACAATTAAATGCAAAGATGGGAATAATACATTTTAAAATATGTTACGCATTTAAAACAGAACTTAAAACAAGTTCAATAAAGAATGTAGAAAATATATTTTGTTTTCTATTAATTGAAAATGGCTGGGTTTTATTATTTGATACATTAAAATGACAGTGAAGTTACTGAGCAAAATATTAAATAGGGATGACTTCATTTACGATTTAACTATTATATTTATATTAAAGAAAATAAAATGGATATATATTGTATATAATTTATAATTCTAATGAAAACTGAGAAGTAACATTCAAATGTAAAAGTAAAAAAAAAAAATTAAATAAAACTTTTGATGATTGATGAAGTGCATAAAATATGGATATTCAAAACAAAAGACCTTACATTATGATTTTTATGACAACCCAAAGGATATATATCTGTCAAATCAGCCAAAATTCTCTCAACCGAGAAAAATATAAAAATACAATCAAATTAATGAAATTAGCATTCTTCATCACAAATATATATTGCAACTTGTCTTAAGAGACTGTATGAATTAATTCATAACAATACATTTACTATGCTATAGAACAAACATAAATACGTGACCCACTAACATCAGTGAAGGACACGGTTATGCAAGACAAGAAATCGACCCAAACAAACTAAAGCCTACATACTCTGTATCTGAAGTGACACACTATTTCATTTTGAATAATCTTATGTTTATTCATTAACAATGATTCAATCAATAGTAAAAGTGTTTTTTTCTCATAAAATAAAACATAGCTGAATTTATGGTATAACTTTAATAACTTAATGATAATTTGAGATAAGAGGGTACAAAAATCAAACCAAATCACACCTGTAGGATATGGAAATTCTGATCTGATTACTCTCCTTTATCCTACAAGATCTTTATGACTTCTTTTAAACACACATTCATTCAATTACTAATCAAATATAATATATGTGCCTGTCTATAAACATACAAAGTTAAAAAACAACAGCATTTATAATGGACTCTGTTGAGTAAATTTATTATAAAATTTTCAGAGATCATGGAAAATTTCTAAATTTTTTTTTAAATAAGTGGAAACAGTTTGGGATGGATATGCTCCTGAAGAATTTGCTCTGGATAGAAACTGGCATAAAGCCAGGTGGTAACAGACACATAATAATGTTATCTGACAGTGACAGTTTTTATCAACTAAGTGTAAAAGGAGTATGCAAACATTACAAAGTACCAAAATACTATTAAAACAAGGGAAAAGTGAAAGCTAGACTCTTAAAATAAAAACAAGTATAAGAGATGGTTATAAAGGACAGAAGCATAAAGAAACAAAAGGAGAGGATAATGGGGAAAAGAGATTGAGAAGATACACAGTCCTAAATAAGATCAGAACAATCTAAAAAGATCCTTTCCATTAATTTTAATATTAGTGAAAATCATGCAATTTATAGTGTGTCACTACTGTACAGTATATAGGAATTATAATTACTTCTACTCTTTAGCAAGGAGTAGTTTAAAAAAGCCATAGACTTATTTCTGTCTCGTGCAAACATCTAGAAAGGTAACAGCAAATTAATTACCGGGTTTTTTTTTAAGGACAAAAACTAAAAAGAACAAATACTTCTCTGAGTATAGCTATTTGCAAGTTTATTACACAATGTACATTACTTCTGGAGAACTGAAAAAGTAAATTTTGAAAGTTAGATGTTCCAGAAGATATCCACATTTTCCCTTCTTGAACAGCGCAAGAAATAACTTAGAAGTCTGAAAATAATATTTTCTTAACACTGTTCTTGATCTATAGACTAGATTACAGGAACTAGCTCCAGAAAGACATAATTCTTGGCAGCTCTGACTGATTCCACTGTTTGGGAATGGATGCTGTATTCCTTTTCTAATTTGAGGACAGAAACCATACTAAATTCAACTGAAAGTGACTTTATGGAACAAAACTTTGGTTAGCTCAAAAGAATACAATGTTCCTCCAGTGGCACAGGAGAATGATTATGTAAGCCACCAACACTATACACAGGAGAAATGATATAAAGATCAGTGCACTCAGTAGGCTTCCAATCCTACAAATGGTATAGAAAATACTGAAAACATAAAAAGCCTCCATTTCACAGTAACACAACACAGAGCAGGGATGAAAAGATAATCTGTGTTTGGCCTTTAACTGATACCCCACAAAAAGCCAATTTATCAAAACTGCGGGCAGAGAAGAGAGAGACAGTGCCTTCACAGGATGTGTAAGTATGTATTACAACCATACTGGGCATAGTATATCTATGTAAAATCAGCCCTTTGGTTTCAGAAATATTGACAGTTTGAACATATGAATCTAGCAGAACTAGTGATCTGGTTTTTGAGCTTCTGGAAAAAGCAATTTCATTATTAGTTTGAGTCCATCTTTTTTTAAGGAGGGAAGTCCTCTAAAGCAAATCATAAAATTGCTGCTAAAGAATTTTTAATTCAAATGCCTATGAATTAAGGTAGCATGACACGTTTATCCAATTTAAGAAGTAAAGAAGTCAAGAACAAAACCAAACAAATTACCTGATGAAAATTAAGTAGTATACTTCATCTTTTTAATTGCCTAAAATGTTTTTTTCCTGTTGAAAATACAGAATCCAATTCATAAGTATGAATTCTGAGATTAGGAGGAAAGCTACACAGAATTACAGTATTAGCAGAAGCCTACTTATGAAGTTCCCAACTGAATTTTAAATATTCCTCTAAAGGATAATACTAAAAATGGATGTTGCAAAATTAAAAATATGTGCAAGGCTTTGTTACGTTTGTTTTATTTAGTGTTAAGATTTAGTCACTGAATCTGGTAAAGGAGTACTCTCTTAAGGACAAGGGACAAAAAGGAAAGCACTTGCCTCAGTTCCTGCAATGGTAGCTTTCACCAGGCATTAAAGTTACCACAACAGCAGGTAGCCATTCAAGTAGCTCACGATTAAAACCGAAGTCAATTCCTTCTTTAGAAAACTGTGAGCCAAACCAATTTGTCAGTAACTGGTATTGGGCAAAAGTACAGATTTCTATCTGCCCTATTGAATAGCTAATTCAAGTTTGTTTTCTGGAAAAACACTAGCCTTAAAAGCCAAACACTTAAGAACACAGACAGACACTTGGCCAGCATCACACTATGGCTTCCGTCCACATTTCATGAAACTAATTGGAGGCCCGAGTCTGTTAGTGCTCTGCATGCATAATAGTTTTGTAGGCCATAAACATATGCTTCTTTCACATGTGTCCTCTTTCAGCATCAACGAGGAATGCTGTAGAAAGTGAAAAATACAAGCTTCATACTTACTGTAAGGGACACATTCATATTGGACCTCAAGATATTTGTATGTGCCAGGACATGGATCAGGAAATACATCTGACCCAGTAACTACTATACACTGCGTTCGATTGTTGCACCTGGAAAACAAAACAAATCAAACTTGTGTAACAATAATGTATTTGTTTATTTTTACTAAAGAAATATAATAGAGAACTGATCCATATTTTCTTCAGGCAACTAGTACCATAAATTAAAAAATTCAGCTGATATTAGGTTGCTGTAAAGAGTTACAAAAGTCCTATTTTCTTTATGTTGTGATATTTCTGTATCATGGGTCACACTGAATTTTAACTGGAAATAAAAAGAAAATCACTAACAGTTCTCTATTCTTTTAGTATACACTTTAATTGGAATTTTTGACATGTTCAACATGTACTGAAAAAAAAGAAACTTACCTGGATACTCACCATAATATTTAAGAATTAAAATTGACTTTAAAATGGTACTGAACAAGAATGGAACTGAACAAAACAGAGTCATAAACTGAATAGCTTGAAAGTAAATTTTGACAACATACTGAAACAAAGGAAGAGCCAGGTTTTAAGCTTATCCTCTAAATCCCGTTTTGTGTTAAGCGTTCTATTACAGGTACTTATACACTCTTGAATACCAGATACCAAGCTAATAGATCACACCTTCCATGCCATGGCCTGCATAAATGACAGAATGAATTTAAAGCATTTAGCATAGTGCGTGGTACATAATACTGAGTGTCTAAGCATTGTGTTACACTTACTATTTTCATAGAGCAATATGCTTATACTATCAACATGATATGACTATGAATTCGGTTTTTCTAAATTAGTACTCCCTGAAATACAACATTAAAAAGAATGTCACTAACATGATGCCTAGAATGTCCTATTTATTCCTATTGGAAGTATTTTCTTATTTTTGTGTTGTCATTAATTCATTGTCATTGAGATTATTAGAATTAAGTTAGAATTCCAGGCAAGATGATATTTATTTGAGTACTATGAATTTGTCCAAATGATCCTGTTATAAGCTATATAAAGGCAAAAACCATTTCCTTTATATTTAACTTGATTACAACCCAATGGGATGTAATATTTTCAGGGTTATTATTGTATTTTCTGCTGGTATATAAATTAGGAAGACAAAGCAAGCAGAGCAAGAGCATTTTAACAAAATTTACTTGATAATTTGAATACCAGACATTCTATAGTATATTAAATAACTAGACTATAGCATGGCAAATAAAGAATGAAAAAGTAGCCCAGTTTTTAGCACAACTAATTCACGGAGGGTGGAAGGAGAACTGTGTTAGAGAGGGGTAGGTATGTAAAGTCATGCACCTTAGAGCCACTTCAACTCAAACCAGGTTGATTCTTCCCTGTAGAGCAGCAAGACCTGAAAACTTCTATAGGATCAAACAGGTAAATTCTATAGGTCAAGGTATAATAAATGAACTTCAAATGGACATTTTAAATATTAAATAAATTATAACTAAAATTGTTTGTACAAATATTAAACTAATGATAACTTTTATCATAATCTGTAATACCTTAATGCCGTATTTTTTTAAACATACCATATAAAATAATTTTCAAAAGCACGAATAATGTAAACAATGCAGTGTCACATTCTTATGCAACATCATGTTTTACTCCCCTTATTCTGTATTTCTCTTAAATGGGTTCAATCATTTATAAAAATTTGCCAATGGTTCTCCATTTAGTGTAAATGAATTATTTTACCATGAATAGTGGAACAAATTTTATATCCTAAAATTTTAAACAGCAAATGGATTTAAGATTTCTCAGCAGACCAACGTCTATTGTTTGAACTAATGTTTCATTTTCTTCTTAAATTTTACAGTAACAAGAGTTCATTGCTTCTTTTTAAAGTTTCTTGATCTCAGGAATTCTCAGCTACTAACCCGGTCCCCATCAAAAATTAAAAACTTTAATTTCCTTGCTTGTACTTATTCATACCTACAAAGATCGTCCCTTTATCTCACCCTCACACTTCTCAGAAACAAAGAAATCTAAACTCCTATGAGTTAGATATCCCTTTCATACACTCCTTCTATATATATTTTAAAGCCACTAATGAAGCTCTGCCATGTTGTAAATGGTTTTAATATTTATTCAAAATATATTCATGGTAGAAATCCCATAAGACAACAATTCCAGCTGTGGAAAAAAACAAAACAAACAAACAAAAAAAAAACAATTCCACTCGTGAGTAAACTTTTCATATACTTCATCACCCTTCCCTTCCCATTGGAGCCTCCCTCCCCACCAAACCAGGAACAGGTGAGAGAGAAAGGGGACTGTACTCAAGGTTGAAATAGACCAAGAGCACGAAGGACTTTGGACCAAGGTGAAGAAGGAAGTTGCTCAAAGGATTTGGAAATTTATATCATTTTTTCAAAACTAAAGAACATACTGACGATTTTCCAGGTTTCTTCCCACTGTAAGAGCAGATAAATAAATATGACTTTAAAATGGGATTTGAAATATCTTTTAGTCAATGTCACAGTATGTTGGCAGGAAGTATACAAGGGATAAGTAGTCCTGTTTTCATTATATTTTGTTTAAAAGAAGACAAACACCATAAAATGAAAAATAACTGCTCATATTTACTCTTTTTCTGAACAACTCTGCATTAGTCACCTGACCACAATTACAAGTTCAAATTAATGTCAAAAGCAATTATAATAATGTATATCAACCACGTAATTTTTAAAATTTCTTTTAATAATCACATTGTACAATGCATTCACCCTAAGACAGCAAAAAGTATTAATTTTAGGTCTGTGTGCTTAAGTAAAATTGAAGGTAAAGAAACTTAATGGAGTTCCTGCAAATACAATTATAAAGATTTCTAGAATTCATGGCCTCTCAAGATGTCAAAAAGGTTCATTTTATATATCAGAAGTGCAAGAAATTAATCTTGAGGAAAAAAGGAATTTGGGTGCTAAAACAGTAAAGGGTCAGCAAGAAGAGGAACACAAAGGTATGAGAATATCAGATTTGCATACTAGTATCTTGATTCATGGATAAGAAAACCTAAAATTTTAGAGGACCAAATGATGGAAATTATTAAAAATACAGACTATGTAAATTCCTTTATGCAAGTAGCCTTACGTTTCCAAATACAGAAAGTGTGAGGAAACTAGGGAAAAGGAAATACCCAATGTGAGCTGTTAGTACTAAGAAAAATCTGAAACTTCCTTAACCAATACACTGCTGGTAAGGCTGTAAAAATGTAAACTGCTATCATTCAAGATGATAGGGAAAGAGAAAGCAATTAGCCACAGAAGCAAAGTAAATTCCCACCAACCGCTCAGCTTCAAGTTTTCACTCTAATGAAAATAAAAAGTCACAACTAAGCCAAGAAAGGAAAGGCATTCAGTTGTTTGCATTCTCAGCCCTAAGCGCAGTTCCCCTCATGAGTTTCTCTCCCTTCCTCCAGAAAAAAAGATTTATCAGTTAAGGTATGGTTACATTAACAATTAAAGTATCAGTATATTTTAGTAATACCATGTGGATTCATGATGTTAAAAATTTATACTTTTCCTAAATGTGAAACATAAAAATTCAGTATAAATGAGAACAAGGCAGAAGAGGATAAATAGGGTTTTTTAAATAGGTGGACCTTTAATTATGACTTGAAGGAAATGCAATTACTGTTCATTATAAAGAAACATTTCAACTTCTAAATAATTGATTTTATTTTATTTGGTGTTTGTAAGGCTGCACAGATGAGTGACGATAGTTAAATCACTGGTTCTCAAATTGTGGTCCTCAGGCCAGCAGCCCCAGCATCAACTAGGAACTTGTTAGAAATTCATTCTCAGGTCCCACCCAAGACCAACAGCCTCAGAAACTCTGGAGGCTAGTACCCAGCAATCTGTGTTTTAACTAGTGCTGCTGATGATTCTGATTTATGAGGACCACTGGGTTAGAGACAGGTTTAGGTACTTTAGTAAAGAATAAATTATATATGAGAACACATGCTTTTACTCTATAAAGCTTAATAAAATACAAGTGAAATAGAAAAGCATTTAGAGATGACTATGATTTATGCAGCAAGTACATAATACAGCTTACAATGTTAACATATCTTCTCTTGCTAATTTTAATCATAAGAATCAAGGGTTTTAGTTGCTCTAATGTTGAGCCAGCAGGCTAGTTATTTATAAATTCCTAACCTGAGGGGTCTAAATAAGTACAATTTCTAAGTACATGTATACATCACATGTAAGCCCATTTTCAACAACAGAAGGAAAGTATAATCTTTTCCTAGCTAATGAAAATATCTAACACTAAACAAATCTGGAAATAAAATTTTGGCAATCTGTAAAAATATACTGTGTTCCCTAGAAGGAAGGTATTATTAAAAATAACAAACCAAAACAAGATCCACTATAATCATTGCAAATTTTTCTATAGTCAACCTTTGACTTATTTATTCAAATACATTTTAATAAAGTGGCTCAACTATAGGAAAACATTATACTATACAATTGTTTTTAGAAGGAACTCACGGGGCATAAAGGCAGCCCTTGCAAAAATTTACTTCTAAGCAATTTCTGGGATATAATGTATGATTTAATACCACCTACTAAGTTAATGTAAAACTACATAGGCACTCAGTCTCAGATCTAAGTATATGATCATTTTTAATATTCTAACAACATTTCCAAAAATTTCCAAGTTGGCATGTGTAGATAAAAGGCTAAATATTATTTTACATCGTTGGTTTAAAAGCACTATTAAAAAAATCACCTATATGTTATTTCTATACATTATTTTAGGTTGCAACTTTCTATCATATTACATATTTCTTCCTCTAATTTTCTAATCTAAAATATATATAGAATACAACACTCATTCTGAGAATCCCATAGGTAACTAAAATAAATCCAATAATAAATGCTTGGTAACATTAAGTTGAAATACCAGAATAAAAGTATTATATCTGATGTTAATATTCATAAAACTTACATTTTAATCATAAAACCCATCAACCATAAAACAGAAAATCCTAAATCCTGCTTTATAGGCCACAGAGCTGCTTTAAATGGAGCAAAAAAAAATTTGATTTTAAAAAATTATTTAAAAACTCATTCCTGTAAGTCTTTCTACTTTAAATGGGAAAAAAAATTCTATTCAAAAATAAAGCTAAATGTACATCTCAAAAGTTGAAGAAAATAAAACAAAAAATTTTGGAGATTAATAGTTTATTAATTTACTTCCCATGCATAAGGAAATACCAATATATTTGCTTATTAGCAAAACTTAGAGTACGATATTTAAAGTCAGTGGCATTGTCTAGGTTTGTGCACAGTATGTAAGAGAAAGATACTTTAAGGAATATCTAATGAATCTCTTAACCATCACAATCAGTAGATGGTAAGAAGTTAAAAGTATTATAAGTCTATTTTATCTTCTAGATGTAGTCAATGTTCTCAGGTTTCAACATTAAATTTTAAGACATCCACAATATTTTTTGAAATTAAGATAAATATTGCCAAGAAAAATGTGTAATTGATAAAAATGCATTTTATAAATGTATATTATCATTAATTTACATACTAGTATATGGAAATTACGTATAAATTATCATGCACAGATTAAACAGCAGAATTTGAAGAAACATTATCTTTTTATTTAGGGGACAGTAGTGCTTCATCACTAATGAAATATTAATAATGCAAACAAACTATTAATATGCTGCTTTTCCTTAATCTTTTAAAACTGTAAATGAAAGAAGGAACAATGCACACCTTATAAGCTGAGAATAAGCTGTATGAAAATCACCAGCATAGCATATCGTTTGACTCTGTTCAAGCAAAATTATTTGCTAACTGGGGAGATGAGTGTTTAAAAGCAGAGGCTTTAGAATAAAAAAGAATTGGGGTTTTAGTTCCAGCCCTGCTGCTTACTTAACTGTGAGTCCATAAGCAACATATTAAACCTTTCAACCTTAGCTTTCTCATCTGTAAACCATAATACCCTCTTTAGAAGTTTGTCGTTAAGGTTAAATAAGATAATGCAGGCAAACTCTTCGCACAATCCCTTAACAAATATGGATTACCAACAACAACAAAAATATCAGTAACAAGAGTATTACTCCTTTATATAAGATGGACATAGATTTGCAAATCTTAAAGGGGCAAAACATCTTTTGTTCTTCCAGAGTATTCCCTATATTTCCCATATGATTTCCTATGTACAGCTTTAAAAACAGGCTGAAGTATTCATGCAAATTTGTTTCCTTTCCAACTCTAATTTTGAATTGTACAATGCCCAACAAATTGCTTTTACTCTTCTTTTGATTATCTTACGCTCATTATTACACTTTACCAAGTGCAAAGTATGGAGATGAGATTCCATGTGTAATCTATTGTGAGAGGTGTTTTAATCAATAGTCTTGTTCTGCTGATTAAGCAGGGGCTTCTGTTTTGGCAAGATAACATTAGTTTCTCCAGTCATGCTCCAAAAACCATTGGGAATCTTCAACAGATCATTAGATATGCTATAATAAAGCTTTGGTACACTTTTTTTTTCTTCCTTAAATTACTTCTTCACTGTCCCATCTTTCCTCATCTCGGTGGCACTGCATTATTATTGCATCTCCCCTGAAACTTGCACTAGAGCTATGTCTCCAGGCCATAGGATGCCATTTTCAATTGAAGCTTCTGCTTGAAAATATAAATTAAGAAAATTTCATTATCTCCTGCCAGGGGCCATTATTCACCACAGTTCTAAGGAAGATTAAAAATGCAAAATCTACCAACTTGAACAAATACTCCAGCATTCAACAGAAAAGCTTAGTATATCATGACAGAAACTAAAAATTAATGTTTGCTGAAATTTGGAGTCATCCTCTACAATTAGTCCAATTCTTTATTGAGAATGTCTGTTCAGTAAAGACTGCATCAATAATTTCAGTCTCTTAGTGGCATCTGTTATTTTTTAAATTCAATTATAAAATACTAGCAATAACAGGTCTGTTTCTTTCCTGAGTTACCTTCTGTCTTAGTTAAAACTGCTTACTTTTTGGAGATGAAATAAATGTTTTCAAGGTACTAGGGAAACATGTAATGATATCCCTTTCCAAAGTGCCAAATATAAACAGAACATTCACAGGGGTACTGTGGAAGTTTAAACCACATCCACATGGGGAACTATATCTTCTAACTGAATAGAACATCTACAGTTGATGTTATAAACCCATTCTCTAACTAATGGACTAGAAATGATACTCATTCTTGAGCCTCAATTACCAAAAAAAAAATCATATGTCAATAAGTAAATTTTATTCTCTTCAAGTACACAAATTTTTTAAATTTAGAAACATTACCACAGAGGGCAAAAAAGAAAAGGAAAATAAAGAAAAAAGGTCACTGTCAACCTATACATTTTTATTGGAGGTGACTATATGCCTGGCACATAACAGGAATTCAGTAGTTGTTTTTGAATGAATGAAATAATGATGAATGGTTAGCCTGACTACTGCTGCTTGTAAATAAACAGTTATTAGAAAATAAATATCAGACGTCCAATTCTGTTTCAATCAGCTGTACCTGATTCTCAGAGAATTCTGTCAATTTGGAAGCAGTTTTGTATCATGAAAGCCAATAATACAACACTAAGGAGACACATCTATTTAAGGGGTGGAGGAAAAAGTACCCTTTAGCTTCCAAATAACTTTTTCATGCACTAACAATTCCAAATGACCAAGGAATGAATGCAGTACTCTAGGCACTAGAACCCCTGTCTTTTTTGAGTCCAAATTTACAATAAAGTTTTATACACATAGTAGACTACCTTAAAACATGAATAGTTAAGTTCCTAAGTAAATTTGCTCAAAGTAATCAAATAAACTGGGGGGATAAAAAGAAGTTATGCTCCAGGATACAAGGTTACAATCATCTTCACAGATGACAGAGGGAAACTGAGTTGAATGTTAAATCAAGCCTTTTTTAAAACTGTGTAATGAAATCCCCTTTCATCATCTAAACTTCCATTCTGTAGAGCTAAGGAAAGTGGTCCTGCATTTTTAAAATATTTATTAATGATGATTTGTAAGCCTAACTAATTGCTAGGTAAACATAACATCAGGAAGCTAAATGATGTGTAATTAATGTGGTAAAAAAGAGGTGTTCTAAAGTAATGTTCCCATTTGTCACATAACTATGTTCTCATAATTTATTTAATAATTTGTGTATTGTAGAAGATTTCTATCCATCATATAGTATTTAATTCTTTAGGCATGTTAGGATATTATACTCTAAGCATTATAATATTGTATTATTTAAAGTGTTTTAAAATCCTTGAAACAAAGTTGAATTATTGAACTAAAGTTGCTACCCGAAATCTCTAGGAAAATACACTTGAATACTGATACACGCATGGATACATAATTTGGAAAAAATAAATAATATTCATTTTATTCCATTCAGTTTCCTATATACCGGTGCTTTCAAATATTTGAAATATAATCCTAATTTTTTAAAAATTGCAACTATAATTAAGTCTTTACAACTGTATTTGAAAAAAAGTATAGAAAAAGTCAATTTATTATTTAAATAACTATAAGCAAGAATACAAAATATCTGTCTGGACTATCGATATATAAACATAAACCTATTTGACTGAAAAAGTGTATAGTATGTAACAAATAGAAAGCCAAAAAAATAAGTATCAGTTAACCTACAGCAAATCAACAAAAGTTTGAAATAAAATCCTGCGTAGGCTCATATCCAGAAGGTTGTCGTCATTCTAGTTTTCAGTATGTTGAAAACAGGAATAACATGAAAGTGATACCTTCCATAATCATTTTGTGTCAGGAATTAAAACCACAAAGTATGCATACTTTAATATTTATAGTTAAATTGGCATCTTACAAACAAAAAAATTCTCAAAAATTCCACATTAATTACTAAAATTAGGATTTTGAAACGACAATGCTGATTTTCTAAAAACAACTTTCTATGTTTTAGAAACCTTTGAAATTCCTTGCAGTTTTTACTGGACCTTGGGGTCAGTTTAATGCAAATTAGGCTGGACTCACTCAGAGCCTTATTAATCCAGTACAAAATCTCTTGTTTGCAGAAATGCACATTCAACATAAATGCACTTGCTTTTATTAGCAAAATAAGAAATATTTATTTACAAAGCATGCCACTGAGACTAAATTTCATTCACAGGGTCATCAGGTCTAACTACTTAATGAAAGGAACAAGATAATTCAAGTGGGGATAAAAGCTATAAAATTTTGAAATACTTTAAAAATATTGCTTCTGAGTCCAAATTTTCAAGACCTCTGCTTTTAATAATTTAAAAAATTATTATGACCTGTATCAATTAGGAGCAATTATTTTAAAAAATGTTAACCTACTACAGTTTGCACTTGCAGAAACTATCACATTTTTAACAAGGGAAATGGGATATCGCTATGGGATGCCCTAGTTAGATTAAATTAGCAAGAAACTTGTTACCAGACCATATAAAAGACACACCATAATAAGACATGACCTTTCAGAGCCTTGGAGCCAATCTGTGATGCTTTTCCTTCCTATAACCCTTGCTAATTATCTGCAAAGTTACAGACCCTTTTGTCGTGGGTTATTTTTCTTCAAATTGTGAGGGGATTTTTGGTTTCTAAATATTTAATTAGTCTTGTTATGATATGAGAATTGTACATGCCAAGCATTTTGATTTTCATACTCTATTCCTTCTAATTATCCTCAGATTTAGATTGGTCATCCCAAATCTTTTCCTTTTGTAATTATTTACTTCTTAAAGCTCATTCTGTGAAGAAATATGTTCACCCTTATGGCTCTTCTATTCCACAAATGGCTTTTCTGGTCCATTAATTACCCGCTCAGAAGATTAGAGTTTGAAATAACGTAAAAGAACCTGCAACTAAAAGGAGTTTTACAGTGCAAAACTGAGTAAACTAGATTTTTGTTGTTGCTATTTTAAATTCACCTTAAAGATAACTCCCTTGGTTTAGATGTGATTTTGACAAACAGGAAAATTATGCCATAAATATTTTTTTTCTGCCTCCCAAGATGGTTTCATGGGATGTCATTTAGTCAGTATTATAAATCTCTGCCTATAAAAGAAATGCATCTCTATCTAATTGACAGCTAATATAATTTCCTCTTTTACAGACCTCACTTTGATTATAGCACAGCAATGAATGTTCACAGAACTTCCTATGTAATCAAAATGAAAGCATAGACATAAAATCGTAAGACTTTTGGTGATGTAGCTTTTAAAAATTTACCATCTATGCAAAAGTTAAGACAAAGTACAACTTTTTGTTAAAGTACTTATTCAATTCAGGAATTTTTTCCAGTTTTTATTAAAATGACAACGTTCTATAAGTGCTTGGGTTTTTTAACCAAGAGGCAAGAAAGCACAGCTATTCTTTACCCAAAATGAATTCTTTCAGTATGAAATCTTTCATGACTTTTAGTACTATTATTTCCTCATCAAACTTGTTTTTCAGTTAAGTGCACTTTTCTTATTATTACTTTTGTTTTACAGTAATTTATTTTCCTCATGCAACTTGTAAATATTTTGGTAGTAAAATATGTGACATAGTTTATAAACAAGCATATAGGAATGCTTTGTGGAAAAGGGGATGTGAAAGGTCAAGTGAGCAATATCTTAATAGTATTCATACTATGAATAGTATGAACTTCATAGTATAAATTAATGTTGGAGGAGAGGGAAATACATAGAGTTAATGGTCGACAAAGTGAAAACTCTCATTCGGAAAACAAAATGCTATGCAATTATTCTGTAAGTCATGAATCTTTTTTTATTATCTAATATTAACTTTGTGCCTCATAAAAACCACTATCTGTGTTTTCCTTATGTTGTTCTTTCTAATTTAAAAAGATGTATCTGAACTGAATTCCCACGGAAATTACTGTCAATACACTTCTTGAACGATTTCTTCCTTATACAAAGAACCATTTGAAGGATCTTGTCTCTAAGGTAGAACATTTTTAGAACCTAAGACACTAGTCTGAGGAACTCCTATTTTCCAACTCGCAGTGATGCCCTGTATGCAAGCCTAAGAAGCACACACATTTGCAGAAAGCATCTGCTAAGGAGGAGGTACAGAGAAGGCCAACACATAAACTACACTGGCCAAACAGTATTAAATTCTTCCCCAATTTCCCGAACCTGAAGTGATCTTTCTCTCCTTTCCAGTAACTGTCTATATAATTAATTAGGCAATTAATCATATTCTGTTTTGTGGCTCTCTTCTGTATTTTGCATAAAATTGTTATTTAACTCACCAAGTATTTTCCATGTTAAAATTAAGCTGTAAACTCCTTGCGTTTTTGTTTATATTCTTTTCCAAACACCCCAAAGAGTGCTAGGCACTTCATCGTAACAGGTCTTATACCATGAATGCCTTTTAGCTGTTTCTAGGACCCTACCCTTACCTCTCCAGTTAGATGTTGTTAGGCTTCTTTTAAATTCCTTGGAATGCCTAGTCCTATTTAGGGCAAGAAGTGCTCATTCAATAAATACTTCCTAAATTGGAATTCTCATTCTTCTATATTTTATTGAGGGTTTTTTAATTGAAGGAACAACTCAAAATGTCCTGTTGATACATATCACTGTTGTTTCCCTTAATAAAAACTGCAGAAATTTTGTACAGATGTTTGCCTAACTGTTCTGTAAGACAAGAGATGAGAAACAATAAAGGCAAAAGACTGGAACCACAGACTCTTGGGATACTCTTAGCAGTAGAGCAGGTGTGGAAGGCTAAAAATAATCCTTAATACCCATGATCTGAATATAAATAACCAAATCTATCAGAGAATTATAAAGAGGTGGATATTCTGTGGTTCATACACTCTCAAAATTAATGGAGTCTCACCTGACGATAAATATATGGCAAATTTCACCGGCTTACTTCTGATAAATCAGAACTAATCTTTAATCGTGACAAAATATTCATAATCTAATCCTTTTATCAAATTGACTATCACTGCAGGAGTCTCATGTGTTTGCACAATTAAAAACCCCATGTTAGCTGTATATAATAAGATATTACATTTGATGCAAATCCTTTTCTATTGAAATAAATGCCAAGCTGACAGCAGGAAGAAGCTGATAAGAAAACAACAAGGCATTGCTGATGGCATTCTCAATAACTGAATACCTACTCGTAAGCATCCAGTCTACAGCGTACTACCAAAAGTGCTCCTTTTTTAAAAAGCACAGATCAAGGCAAATGTCCTCTGCTACATCTCAGTCACAAAGGCAAGAAATTATCTAAAATCAGATAGATAAATGATATATAAATAGACAGAAAGGATGGAAGGAAGGAAGGAAATGATAATTTTATATCCACGTGTGGTTCTGGCACTAGAAACAGTGATACATGACATTATCTGCTGCTATATCCTAGTTATAGGAATACCTACAACTTTGAAAGCATTGTGATATACTAATTATACCACATCCAAACAATATCTAAGTAGAAGAAAATAAACAAATGGATATGAACTTATGTATTACTGTTCTCTGCTATAAAAAGAGTGAACTCCTTGTTTTCAGAGTCAGTATGAGGGGCTTAAAACCCTAGTGTTATCTTCTATATTGACATTACAGAGTTAAAAACAGTTTTTAAAATATAGTATCTTATAGAACTATTCCATAATTTTAAGAAATATAAAGAACACAATCTTTGAAAAATCCTTTCCTCCGAAGTCTAAGTGCAAGAAAAGAATTCAGAATACCCAAAAGGAAGAAGAAAGTTAATGATATGGGACATGGTAAAGAAAGTTTAAAGGAGTGAGGACAGAAGTTGAATAAATCCTTTCACAGTTACTTAGTACTCCCTCAACAAATGGTACGATTTTCCCACCTCATGCCACTGCTTATCGCTTTCCCTTCTCTATCAGTTTTTAGAAATTTACTGTGCTATCTGAGAGATTTGGTATCATAGTTATTTCTATATATATTTCATCTTCTTCACCAGATTATAATATCTTGGAGAGGTGAGTGTCTGTTTTAAGAATCTTTGAACCACGTGTATAACACTGTGCTTTATTCTAAAATGTATTAACTTCATAAACACCAGTCCATACACTTAAAAATGTATATTCTTACCAGTTGTTCACAAATATCTTTAGAGTGTTTGACACATTAGCTTGCCCACCATACAACTCAGTAATTATTTGGAGGCATAAATCAATGAATGAAAGATAAAGATATAATTTTCAGAAGTCAAGCACAGTTCCATGACCAGGATATAAACCAAAGTAAAACTTCTCTGATTTACGTGGTTTGTAAAAGTTTCTAACAGTTGAAGGTAGAAGGCTTCCATTCCATATAATACTCCTAGCTTGAATTAGCTTCAAATCAGTAAACGGTCTGAAAAGCTCAGTTCATCGTGAGCTATAAAATGTTAGACTCAAGAGCTTTAAATACCACTAATACCATGTACAGGCTTGAGAGTACAGGGCTGTGTGCTGCGAAGCAGCAACACTGCTCTTCTGAAAACTAACATGTACTCTTAAGCCACAGATATAAACAGGGTAAGCATATTAAGTAATGAATGACCAGGAAAACATCTTTATCACTGCAGATTAAAGACACAATGTATACCTAATTATACTACACACATTAAAATCTATTATGCTATTTTAAGATTTTTAATGCCTTACAAAAATTAGAGCTAAAAAAATGAGATTATCCTAATTTAATAAACCGTATCTGAAGTTGCACATTTTATAGCTAATTTTAGCATTATTTTTATTTACAAAAAGTAGTCTAATACTTAAAGTAGTACATGCACACATAACATTACATATTTTATGTTAGAAATAACAGTCATTTCTTAAGTATATTTGATATGTCATTATTATGAAAAAGAAACACTGTTAAGATCTTGCTACCGCTCTTATCTTTGACCCTTCAACTTTTCCATTTCAGCAACCTCATTAATGTCAAAATGCCATTAGAATGCCTGCCCACTTTTAAATCTCTACAGCCTGGGCAAGGCAAAATCTTTTGGGTTCAATCAGGAATGCTTTCTTTTTGTATTCAACTAAAAAGCAGAATAGCATCACAAAGGTCAGCCTATTACCTTGATTAAAGAAAAAGGACCACATGACAAAGATAAACCTTACAACGTAAAATGCCATGTTTTAGACCTGAATTGAGCATTTTTAAAATTTGCTTTTAAACCATTTTAGTTTTTGATTGCCAGATTCCTATAATGTATGTAACCAGTACCACTGACAGGACTTGTTTTTATATCAGTACGTTCCTTAGGTTGGGTAACACGGGAAGCAGAATTTGAGCCAGGAGCTCTGAGAGGCTTATAATGCTCTTAGAGCTATCAGTGTGGCCATGAGTGAAGCAGGATTGGGTAGAGTGAGAAAGGCCCAGCAAATTCCTCAGGGAGGGAGCTCTGAGGTTGGGAGATCCCTTCAGAGATGTCTCAAAATGAAGCAAAAGATGAGAAGGCCAAGCCTTTGTACTCTGGCGTTCAATGAGGGCTGCCTCTGGGCAGAAGGATTTAAGATCCCTTCAGCCCATGGCAGTTCCTGGGCAGGGACGCACTGTGAGCCCATCCACTGGCAACTCCCTTGGCAGCTGGGGGAAAAAGGGCCTGATCTGAAGGGGGAATGTGGAGGGCATACCACAACATCCACTGCAACACTGTAATGGTGTAAAGAGTTTAATGGACTGTTTTCAAAAACAGGTCTTTTAATACCACTTCTCATTTTCACGGGTTTTATTGTATTTTATCTTCTTGTACATACTGACATGTCAATACTGTTTACTAAGGGATATTCAGTGGGTTTTCTATACAGCAATGAACCTTAACAGGCAGCTTTTAATTGGCCCACATAGGAAACCACATTACTATTAATTTCACAGCTACAGCATAAAATAAAACCATTGCTTCTCAAATTCTAGAGCAATTAGACCTCTCGGCTATTTGGCTAACTCTGCTTCATGATACCCAATGCAGTTAATTATATTTTTTGATGTTAATAGTCTCTGTCAGTCTCAAGCATAACTTCTCTTTGATGAATATTTAAATTATGTTTGAATAAAAAATAATCTTGGTTACATTTCATATTCAGTGATCATCACAGCTTAATAAAGGTCTACTTGTCAAGGGTTGAAATAAATGGCAATGCACATATAAAGGTTCTAAATCAATGTATCAGATAATATACCTGTAATGACCATTATCTATATCTCAATCCAACATACCTGTTTTAAAAGGTATAGTCTCATTCACATAATAACTCACAGTTAGATTTCAAAAGTTACTTATAAACAGTCTTTTAAATTATATATACAGAATTCCATGAATTAACGATGAGAACATCTTAGGACTGCGTCATAAGATAATTTAATGTATGGAATAAAATTACTAAATTTTAAAATGTCCTAGAAAATTCAGCATTCATTCTCTTTCCTCCTCTTGCTGTATTGTTTTAGAAAGTTCTAAGAGTAATAATAAAAAAAAGGCTTTGGGCTTCCCTGGTGGCGCAGTGGTTGAGAATCTGCCTGCCAATGCACGGGACACGGGTTCGAGCCCTGGTCTGGGAAGATCCCACATGCCACGGAGCAACTAGGCCCGTGCGCCACAACTACTGAGCCTGCGCATCTGGAGCCTGTGCTCCGCAACAAGAGAGGCCGCGACAGTGAGAGGCCCGCGCACCGTGATGAAGAGTGGCCCCCGCTCGCCGCAACTAGAGAAAGCCCTCGCACAGAAACGAAGACCCAACACAGCCAAAAATAAATAAATAAATAAAATTAAAAAAAAAAAAAGGCTTTGACTCACTAAAAGATTTTTTGATTATAAATGTTATAGAAATTTACTGAAATCATTATTTACTAATCATTAATGATTACTATGAAATCATCACACAGTAATTTAAAAATAATATTTTTCTCCACATAAAGGTTTTAATAGGAGTGGGAGGTGAGGGTGAAGGAAACTTCCCAAACTGGGGAATTGGGAGAGTGGGAAGAAAGTATAAAAGTAAAGCTCATTAGTATAATTTCTTGAAAGTTTGTTTAAAAATCATGTAGTTTAAAAACTCCCTTAGTTTAGCCTATATTATAATAGTAAGGTTTTAAACCAAGCATTTATTTAACATAAACTGTGAAAATGGGTTTTTCTATCTCAGCTCTTTTACTGAATGAATAAATATTTTGTTATGTACTTAATTAAATAAATTAATAAATTGATTTTTTAAATATTTAAAATTTTTCACTCTTTCTTCTCTGAAACCCTAAATCTTTGGAGATTAAAGATAAAGGAGACAAAATGAGATACAATTAAAAAGATACAAAGAAATATCCTAAAATGTACACATCAACCTAAGACTGTCTAGTGGAACACTGTGCCAATTTCAAGAAACTAACACATTATAAATAAAAATAGCAGGGGTGGATTCAAGTTTTGTAAGGTCTCCAGCTTTTAACACTTAGGGGTACCAATTTAAGGAAAAAATAGAAAAAAATTACAAGTAGAAAATAAGGTACCAAAGTGAATACTTAAGAAGAAAAAAAAAAGGCAACCACAACAAACAACACAAATTTTCAGAAAGCCTAAAAGTATCACAAGTAACAAAACCCAGAAAACTAAAAAACATTTAAAAAATTTAATTGCCTCCCATTCCTTTACAATTCTTTCCTTAATAATTTTTTCACCATACATCTTAGGATTGTCTCTTCACAATTTCATAGTGTCACTTTCTATAATTTTGCTTTTCCTCCTAAACAGCTGATCAAAATTTATTTTTCATTATTGATGGTTTGGATACTTTAGGCATGTACCTACAATGTCATTTGGTGCATTGAAGTGCTACAGCCTGTGCTCCACAAACACAGGTATTCTAATACATTCTGTTTTATATGATACTCATTAAAAGGGGAGAACAGTATGGGGCATTTACAATTGTCAGTACTACCTTTGGATATGTTCTCTGTGTACTACTGTATATAATCCACCAAGAATATACAGGAGAGAACTTTTGTTTTGATTAGTTATCTATAAGAACCCTTTAATGACTGAAAGAATTTTCCAGTCTAGCTTCTGGTTCCACTTATTCCAAACATTATTTCTCCACCACTGGCCACATATGTCAGGTGCCATGGGACACTTTTAAACTGTAATATGACATCTGGCCTTGCACATTTACGTCACAATCAGTAAGGCAGTATAATGAGTAATAGGAGTACTTCTAGAGGCCAGTTCTTCACCAGAATAGCTAACAATAACTAAACTGTACATGAGTGTCTACAAACCACATAAAAATACCCCCACTAAACTCAAACTGAATTTATCACCAACTGAACCTCCACTTAACAGAATCCCCAAATGCTCTTAGCTACCCCTAAGCAACCATAAATGAGGGGAATTGTAAGAGAGAAGTCAGAGAAGGAAATCAAAACCTTAAAAGATTGTGTTTAAATATCATACTTCAGCAAATTTTACAAAAACATGACCCTGTGAGCCCACTGCTAGGAACCCTGAGAATGCGTTGGAAGAGGCCTGTGCAAGCAAGAGGCTCTGACATTAAAGATTAATTACTGGCTTCATGATAAATCCACCTTTAGAAACAGTACTTTTTTCACAAATTACAGTTGAATTCATTAAAAATGACAGACCTATAGTCTGAAAAACAGAAAACTGTCTTGAGATTGACAACTTATACAGAGTGACTCTCATTTCAGACATTATCTTCAAGGCCGTGGGGCATTCTAAAACCATGTCTTTATTGGGTGCATATGACATGCGAAGAAATATTGGGAGAACTGCAACACATATTAGCTACACGATACACTTGATTGGTTTATATAAAATAAATATTAAGATTACAGAATTGCTCACTTCTTTGTATTTCTTCAAAACTAGATTTTTCCTAGAACCATCTGAGAGATGTTAGCTCTCATCCTAATTGTGGAATAGCAAACAGCACTAAAAACTGTAACTAAATTGCTATAAGATATTTAAAGAAAATAGTAAGTAAAAAGAATGTCTCTAAAATCTGTAAGACATAAATATTAGTAAAATGCTATCAGAAATCTAATTACCCACAATAATTTTTCTTAGGCAATATACAAAGTAGATATCCATACTGATGTTTTCTGTTATTGCTGTTGTTGTTAATATAGTATAGGTGTGCAATCCCATTATATAATATATGGAAAAATTAATAGGGCCATAATAAATGACAGTTTCAGCTGTTTTTAAGCAATTGATATCAAATCTTTTTCTCTCTTCATTTAATAAAATTAGTCAATAGAGTATATTATGAATGATACCGACTCACAATTTCTATCCCGTTTTTGATGTGGCAAAGTCAAGCAGCTAAACTGCTAGTAAGAAAATAACACAAGGATTTATAGTAAACCAACAATTAAAAATATTTTCTCTACCAAATAACATATAGGCAATTTTTTTTAACTTAATTAGAAGTCTCAGTAAAATAAAAAGGATAATAAGAATGGAAAATTCTCAACTTTACTCAAAATTATATTTTGTTATTATTTATGACATAATAAAATGTATAAAATAATAAACAGTATTATTTTCAGACAGTGGAATTATTCCAAAACTTCAATGAATACATAAACTTATTTCCTGGTAATAAAAATGCCTATATGAACTGCATAAGATAAATAATTCCAAATTCTTAAGTGAACTTACAATTCATAATTTGTTTTTAATTTTTTATACTGGTAGAAAATATGCTTTATATTACCGTTCAGTAGCATTTATCTATGAGTTTTTCGTAAGAGGAGAAAACAGAAGAAAAAGCCATATCAAAAGGAAAGATAGTGGCTATGTCTTGATTTGAAACTCTAAAATAAAATTTTATTTGTATTCTCTACAACTGTGATTAAACAACTATATTTATTTGTTCCAAGTATAACTCTTTTTAAAAGGATGCTTGTAAGTCATATTTATATACTGACTCTAGTAGTATGACTTCAGAAAGCAGATACACACTAAAAAGAAATCATACTTAGGTACAAAACAAAGTACTCAAAATGAGTATTTGAAAATAGTCTTATGTAAACAGATTTAGCGTGCTTTCATCTAGTTATTTAACATTTGATTGTCCAATACATTGTAGTAATATAATGTTGAATTAGACCTGGTTTCTGTCACTTAATAAATTAATTTGTTTACATTTACTTTGTAAATAGAAACCCATGTTTAGTGTGTAGTAGAGAATGTTCTAAGAGAGTAAAAATCTACAAGGTATATGACAATACATGTACTACTGCAATACTACTGTCACCTCATCTATAACACTCACCTCTCAAATGAGAAAGCTGGCATAAGTGATAACAGACTATGAAAAGATTATTATAACATTAAAATTCAAATGGATATTCATATTCATTTTTATTTTTTCTCCTCTCCACTTTAGTTTCAAAACTAAAAACCACTTCTAATAATAAAAACACCAGAGTTTAAATGAGATATGTCTCTACTTTTAAAAACTATATTCCCTATCTCTCATCTGACAGTAGCTGTCCAAAAATAAAATCAAATTCAAACTTTCACGGTATTATTTAAGGCTCTTAATTTCACTGAATAATCCTTAGGAAATATAGTGTCCTTAGGGAAAATGGTTCTGGCTTCCTTGACCACCAGTACACAAAGGTAAAACCCACATATTAAGCACCAGAAAAACCAGCAGGTCATGCTTGTATTCTCAGTGTTCATTATCCAGCACAATTATTTTACTAATTTTCATCTTAAAAGGAGAAACAGAGGACCCTGTAAGGCAGAATCTTTGATGTGACTGTTTCTTTCTTCCACATTTGATAAGGAGGGTCATAAGGGATATTAAGATGATTTGTCTTCTAAGCCATTTTATAATTTATTAGTCTTTCTTACACACTAAATGTGAATGTTTAATATGGTTCATGTTTATTACTGCCAATAGTCTTTCCTTCCTATAATGCGTGCTTTGGTTTAAACGCCTATCAGTAAGTGACATGCAAAGTATGTGCTCAATTAGATATACCAATTAGAGCATTAATTGTTATTTATTACTGTACTAAGGTTCAAGAGTTTGTGCTAGTAACCTCCCAATCCTTGGCCAAAGAGAGGTGCTTGTAATTCCAGTTAGCTGTCTTAAAACAACTCAGCCAAGAGTGAAAGAATTAGTGCAAATCCATCACCCAACAGGAAATAACCTAAATACATCGCAGAGATGATGAGTTAGCAGCATCTGAGTTATTTATTTTTGCCCAGATGCATGTCATCGTAATGGACAAATGGTTGATAAACCTGACACCACAGATAGATAAAAGCACTTGGGATAAACAGCATAAAGGTAAGGCTGCACTTTCTCAGAAATGGCAGGCTTAGACCCTATGAGAATGAATAGGTACACTGAATAAATACTAGGCAAGAGAAGGGTACCCCCTGACTAGCAAGTATTGATAATAACGCAAGAATAAAATATGCCAACCCCTAAAATATTACAAAACATCAAATTAGGTGATGGAACAGATTTAGCTAATTTTTCCCTCTAAAAAATGCGATTAATAAGGAAGGGATGTGAATATCTTAGAAAGATGAGTTTTAAGTTTATTGATACCTATAAAGAGGTCAGGGAACAAAAAATTAACTAAATAAAACCTCTTTTATATAGCTCTGACTTGGATACAAAGTTTCTTTATGAAGACTGAGTCATCAATATAAAAGTCGAACGGGTTGTATGTCAAGGAGAGTATGCCCACACAGAAATCTGTAACCATGAAGTTTGTCAGAGAACGCTGGCAGAACTGTGACTACATTTTAATGGATTTTCTTGGTTAAATTCTGAGAATCTTCCAACATGCATCAGTTGTCATATGAAGGTTTTGTGTGGATGTGTGCATGTATTTAAGTATCTCCTTTCTTTAAATATTTTACACACACTTAATATCTATTAGTATACTTGAAAATAACAGAAGTATATATACAAAACTAGATAACAGAATTTTTTAAGAATAATTATTAAATATTATTTAAGAATCAATTTTCATGCAACTAAGATATTAATTAATGAGGTTCCAGGTATAGACGACTTGAGGTTTCAGCCTCTGTGGCAAATAAATAACCTTTTTAAAGGTTCACAAAGTAAAAAGAAGGATATCATGTTGCCATTCCTTCTCAAAGATATTTTAAAAATAAGTGAGGAGAATATACATGCTGCAGTGTGGATGAAGTGTTTTGACTGCAATGACAGCTGATTCTCCAAGTGAAACGAGAGAGAGCTATACTATGATGAGTCCCAAATTCCTTGGCAGTTCCAAAAATCTGTTATTCAGTAACTCCCTTAAAATAGAAGCAATGGCCTATGGTTTTTCCCGCCCATAAAGAGTCCTTATGAGAGTTAAGTGCCTTGCTTCGTAACAAGAAAGAGGTGAAGAAGCCAATGCACTCATTTTTCCAGTCTCACTCTATAACCTACTGTAACGTAAAGAACCATGGAACAGAAAAAAGTAATGCACCTATGTATAAAATAACACATTTCTTCAAATCCTCAGGCACACAAGAAATTATCACCACTTGAATTGCTGTTGGGTTAACAATGTTAGATAAAATGTAATTATTATACTTGAAGATAATAAGTTGGGACACTGATAGGTTTAGAAAAGGAAAATTCAAGGATAGCGAAGTTATTGAATGGGGTATAGGATGGGAATAGATTAATCTGGTCCCTACTCTGAGTTTATGTCCATCATCCCAACCTTTCTGGACAAGATCTAGGCTCTGAAATAAGTTTTGGCTCTTACTTAGCTTAATTTAATTAAATTGTTCCCATGTTCTAGAAGCTAGATTTTTTTCCCCTTAAGCTAAAAACTCTCTGAGTTGTACTCCTACTTCATAAATCTAGATTATGTATTTATTCCTTGCCTGGATGACTGTGACTAGAGTGGTATCTAATTCATATGGCCTATGCAAGGCTGAATGCTATTTTCTTAACTTCTATCCTGAAACTCTCCTATCCTGAAAAATCCTAATGTGTTCTTTTATTTGAGCTAAACAGAATAAAAATCTTCAGCAGCAGTGAGAAAAAAATGAATCTCTTTTATACTTTACTGTTGGCTTATGAGACACTACCCTCCTGTTCTTGTTCTGATTTCCTTGATGGTAACTTTACCTCTGCCCCTTAAATGCAGGTGTTCTCTAGAGCTTTTTGCACGCTCAAACCACATAACTCCTGTAGGTAATATCATCTGTTCACCTGTAACTACCAACTATATGTTTATGTTTGCTTCATCTGTATGTTCTTCTTTCAAGACTCTTGTGAGTGCCAGATCTGTATAAACAACTGTTTGCTGAACTATTTATTTATATTTCACCATGTTTCCCAAATAACTTAAAGGAATTTAAATCGGTAGTTTAACAACCAAAAATATACTGTATTTTATTTAATAAGTAACCTACTGTAGTTGTGCTATGAGGTTCTAGCCAGTTGGTATCCATAAGTGGGCTAAAAAAATTGGCTAAAATCTTTGAAGGAATCAGGCTAGTTCCCTAAGTCTAGGACACTATTTTACTTTCCTTGGGCAATTTCAACACACAAAAAAAGGGCCTATCTTTGAATCAATTATACAAAATACACCTTTCCTACTGTAGGGAAAAAACTGAGGCATGTATTCTTACCATCTTCTTGAGAGCAGCACATATTACTTTTAGAACCTCTTTGCACTGACAGAGGTACACTGATGTACATCTGATAGTATGAGTTAAGACTCTGAAAAACTGGACCTACCTACGCCCATTAACCTTACATTTAATATTTTTTTAAAACCCAGTAAACATTTACATACTTTCTTACTTTCAGATCTCTTGGCTGGAGTGCTAATAAAAAAAGAAAAACCTAAGGACAATTACAAAGCATAATCTAAGGCACCAAACCACCTTGATGAGAACTGGCAAGCTCTTAGAGTGAATAAATGAACAAAGGGACAGTTATAAGCAATACCAGAAGAGGATCTCAGGTACAATTTAGCAAATCACTTTAACTAGATTGTACCCAGTGCTACAAAGAAACAGTATTGTTAGCAAAATTCTAATTTACTTATTCATCAAATACTTCAGAGTAGTAATAAGAAGTGTTTTTTTTCTTTGCTTTAATGAATTCAAAGTGTTGAAACTGTTTCATATTTAAGTTACCCCACTACAATTATCTTCAAAGAGTGCTAAAAAAATTAATGGTGATCATTTTATAGAGTATTAAAACATATCATTTTAGGAAAGAGTTTCATTTCTCACTTTTTAGGATGAGCCATTCAGTGTACTTAAAAGACAAGTAGAATCAGTTAGTAATAGAGTCTTGGTTTCATACCTTTAAGTGAGCAGGAAATAGAAAATAGAGAATAAATAACAATTATTGATACTTTTACTATCACCACAGTCAAGAATTACAAGTGTGTTTATTTACTTGACTCTCAACTGATGAAGTGATGACAGTGGGGGGGGGGTAGAAAAGCCTTGAATTATAATATAAACATATTTTACGGTATTGAAATTTCTGTGCCTATATCCATTATTATATGTAGAAAACAGGGAGTTTCAAATTTAATAGAAAAATATCTAGTGCTTTTATTTAATTTTTCCAAAGAGAAATCTCCTACATTAAAGAAAAAAAGTCTGATCTTCTACATTATTAACACATTTTTTTAATGATTATAAATGGAAAAATTTGCCAAATTATTAGGAGTTTGGTGAAAATAACTCTTACTTTATTTGTAAATACTGAAAGAATATCTTTAAATTAAAAAAATAGGGACAAGTATTCTACACATTCAGTAGTTATTCTGTAATAATTCAGCTGCAAAAATATTGTCTACCTATTTTTCTTACAGCTATTTCAAACTATGTAATAGTCAAATATGGTGGACTTCCTTTAGGGTTTATAATCTGACATACACAGAATGGAGTACTTATAAATTACCACTATGAAACTCACTTTTAAGTCATCTTAACATTGTCTTCCGTGTCAATAAAGTGTTCATGTTTAAATTGTCATTGTGTTGATTAAATAATTATAAGCCACTAGTATAATTCAACAATATAAAAATGGAGTTTCTACAGGCAATTTTGGAACTAACCCCTTATTTTCCCTAACACACCGCAAATTGTTCAGAGATTTTGATAACAAGGAAATTACAGTATGCTTTCACCGAATTTAAATACCCCCAAACTCTAGTTCCTTTAAAATGTATTATCAAAAATGTAGCCCTGCTTTTATAACATAATGAAACAATGAAAATAACTTGCTATCTTATCTTGTGCATTTCCTATAATATGTAATTACATTTATATTAACAAGTATGATAAGGCTTATGTGTTGTGCTAGATATTCAACCATGTATTTAAATGTATAACTTCACAAACAAAAGTAAGTTACCTACAAAGTACAATTCCTCAGGGCCAGCTCTTTTCAGATTCTCTTTGTACTAACCCCCACTGCTTTTTGCCTGTCAGTCTAATAAAAACAGGTAATTGTACATAATCATTTTTCACTTCCTATTTCTCTCTGGCTTACTTCTAGATGCTCATGTGATATCACTACCACTGAATAGTTGAATCAACATATTAAGAATGAATAAATGGTCAATTATCAGGGGTTACCTTTATTGTCTGCCTGCTATAGGCAGTTCTCAATTTTTTAAATACTATGTGTAAATTGTTCTATTACAATTTTATTGGAGCACAGAATCCATTCTTCCAAAGAATGTATATTATCCTACGTAGTTTGTTTCACAAGCCAGATTTCAAATCCTACATAGTCCATAAAGGACTTTTGTTTTTTAAAAAAAACAAAAACAAAACAAACAAAAAAACCGCAAAAATCCTTTATCCAGTGCCATTTGTGCAAATAAGATTTTACCTTAATTTTTTAATAACTACCCTTTAAAAACTAAAAATAAAAGCATTTTGATGGAAATCTTTCAAAAGTATTATATATGTCCTCTTGTTTATTAAAAATATCTTGATCAGCATCAACATTAACAAAAAACTACTTACTATAATGTGCTATCAATAAAAATATGCTAATACCTATTTTGTTTGAAATTAGAGATTTTACAGCAATTTGTACCCACACTCTTATAGACTGGATTTTTAAAAAACAGTTTTTCCATTATTTCCTTCATCGCTCTTATCACCTTTAGATGATTTCACTGTGCCTACATTGATCAGACCTCAGTCTAGAAAATTTGCTGCTCTACTTTAAGGCAGACTAGCATATAAGCTACAAAACTGGACAGAAGACTGTTTTCAGTGGGGGAAAAGAGGCAGGAGGAGAGGGTGTAAGCTTTGAATAGAAAGATAAAGGGTTTTCCCAGTAAACAAAATACAAAATCAACGTTGTAACTTGTGTTAACTCTGAAACTTGTGTTCCCTCTGAAACTTGTGTTCCTTCAGAGAGTCTCTATGTTCCAAATAACTGGGATTGCTGGATATTACTTTCAATCACAACGAACACAATTTTAATACCTTACATATAAGAAAACTCTAATTAAGATGCCAAGAGTACCAAAATTTACGAAAAAAAAAAAGATGCCAAGAATTAGGTGCTCTGAGTTAAGGCAGAGGAAAGTCCATACCCATTGTCAGCAGTTTTTTGTATTCTATTTACTTGTAGAAACACAACTGTCCAGTTAAGAGACATCATTCATATATTTTATAGTTTATAACACACTTTCCAACACATCATTTTTAAAACACAAAATTAAGCAAGATTGGTATATTACCCAAATAACTTTCTATCTTCTTTCCTCCTTCCTTCCTTCTTTCCTTCCTTCCTTCCTTCCCCCCCTTCCTCCCTTCCTTCCTATTATCTATATATGAAGAAAGAGACAGAGAATGAGCACTATATGTTTTAACTTTCTTAATCTGTTGTTTTTATTTTGTTTGTTTTTCTAAAACTGAAGATCAATAGAAGACAAGCCACAGATTGAGAGGAAATATTTGCAAAAGACATTATCTGATAAAGGATTATTATCCAAACTATATTTTAAAAAACTCTTAAAGGGATTTCCCTGGCAGTCCAGTGGTTGGGACTACGTGCTTCCACTGCAGGGGGCACAGGTTCAATCCCTGGTCAGGGAACTGGGATCCTGCAAGCCACGCAGCATGGCCAAAAAAATAAAAATAAAAATATAAAAATAAAAAACTCTTAAAGCTAAACAATAAGAAAACAACCCAATTACAAAAGGGGGCAAAAGACCAGAACAGACACCTCACCAATAAAGATACACAAATGGCAAGTAAGTATATTAAGAGGTGTTCAACATGATATGTCATTGGGGAATTGTAAATTAAAACAATGAGATATCACTATACACCTATTAGACTAGCCAAAATCTAAAACACTGACAATACTAAATGCGGGTGAGGGTGCGGAGCAACAGTAACTCTCATTCATTGCCAGTGGGAATGCAAAATGGTACAGTCACTTTGCAAGACAGTTTGGCAGTTTCTTACAAAACTAAACACACTCTTACCATATGATCCAACAAATCATGCTCCTTGGTATTTGCCCAAATGAACTGAAAACTTATGTCCACACAAAAACCTGAACAGATGTTCAGAGCAGCTTTATTCATAATTGCCAAAATTTGGAAGCAATCAAGAAATCCTTCAGTAGGTGAATGGATAAACTGTGGTACATCCAGACTATGGAATATTACTTAACACTAAAAAGAAATGAGCTATTAAGCCATGAAAAGACATGTAGGAAACTTAAGTGCATATTACTAAGTGAAAGAAAGCAATCTGAAAAGGTTACATTCTGTACGATTACAACTATATGACATTCCATAAGAGGCAAAACTGTAAGAAAATAAAAAGATCAGTGGTTGCCAGGGGTTAGATGGAGGGAGGAATGAGTAGGTGGAGCACAGAGGATTTTTAGGTCAGTGAAACTGTTCTGGATGATATTACAATGGTGAATAAGTGTCATTATAAATGTGTCAAAACCCACAGAATGTACAACAACAAGAGTGAACCCTAATGCAAACTGAGGACTTCGGGGGATGATGATGTATCAATGTGAGTTCATCTACTATAACGAATGTACCACCATGGTGGGGGATGTCAGGATGTCAATGGTTAGGGAGGCCTTGCACGTGTGGAGATGGAGTATGATAATTCTGTGTACATTCTGCTCATTTTTGCTGAAAAAATAAAGTTTACTAATTTAAAAAAATTAAGGAGCAATTATTGCCAAAGACCCAGACATTTAAACATTCTTGATAGTATAAAATATTTCAAAATTTTGAAGGCTTAAAAAACAAGATTACATGTCAATTACTTTTATTTTATGATGTATAAAAAAACATGTAATACATATTCCTTCTGATATGTCAATCTATATAAAAATGATACAGAGATTTAAATGTTGTTGAAATATTATAAAGTAGAAATCAACATTAGTAGGTAAAACCCTAACTCAGTTTAATGAATAGGCTGAGATATGGACAGTATCTGTCCAGTCTGGAGTTATGATAATACTTTTACGAATTTGGATGTAGTAACTAAAATGGGATAATAACACGTGAACATTTACCTTTGAGTCATAATTTTGAAGGCATCTGGGAGGTAGCAGTCTGTATTCTCCATCTGAAATGGGTCAGCGTCACAAATCTTGTCGTCTGTCCGACCATAGTTAGCGCTCTCAATCATGATGACATCACTGCCGGGACATCGTAGATCTATAGAATAACCTTCACAGGATAATTCTCTACGAACTAACCCAAATGGTAAAGCTGCTCTGCTGAAACCTTAAAAAAGAAAAACAAAAATTAAAATTTATGAAGTATATTATTTTAATAAGGCATTTTCAAGTCATATGAGTCATGTCTATATCCAAGAGATGTCATACAAAGTATGTTTTTCAAGCCACCACTCATACATTTATTAAATAATTCTCTGGATCTTTACTATGAATCACTAATGTATTATTAAATTTTTAATATATATCTTTAGCTGGATTATTCATCTTTATAAGACAATTTTAAATTACCTTAATAAAATATTTTCAGTATAACCTAGTCACAATCAGAAACTAAGTGGCCCTTTATGAGTAAACCCAAAGAAAAATGACACATTTGATCAATGGATTTATAAAGAGTGACAAGATTTACAAATACAGAATGCAACAATTAATAAAGGAACGGTTTTCATTTATAAATGAAATCAAAGCTCTGCTATACAGGACACTGGCCTTACTTACCCATTTAATGTAGACATATTAATTGCTGTTAATAGAATTCTCTTAAAAATACATTTGTCTTAGTGTCTCCCAAAATAACTAAGACACTATGACAGTTTCACACTTATGGCACAATAACTTATTTCAATTTGTAGACTCTTTACTGAAAACTGACATAAAGGAAAGGATTCAGCAGATGGGCATTCAAAGGAGCCAGCACTGCTCCAATCCAGTCCAAAAAGCTGAAACCCCCAAAAGGGGCAAAATTTCTGAGATTCAGTTTTGTCATTTACAAAATGCAGATGAAACATCTATGATGTTATTATTTTTCCTACCTGTGTGACTCTAAAATGAGATAATGTACAGAAAAGCACTTAATAGAAAGTGCCATATGAACTTATGTATGGTGTATTAGGTGGAATGTAGATAACCACTGTTCATGAGTGCTATAAAAAAAGATTCCAAATAGAATAAGAAATTAGAATTTTAGGTTTTAATCACGGTTTTCAACCAGGGGTCCTCTAAAGTAGTAACAGAGCATAGAACAAAGGTAAAAGCAGAGAAAGCCAAGAACAGCCAAGAACAACTATGTGTGGGAGAAGCACATCTCTGTGTGCTGATGTGTTACCTATGGGTTACCTACCATATCAAAAACTTCTACATTGACCCAATTTTTTATTTCAGTTCTCTAACTTGTTGCCATCTATAGCATTTCTTTTATAAAAGACTAGCATTAATTTCAGTATTTTTTCTTATCTCTATCCTTTTAATTACTCTGCATCACATGAGTTATCCCTTATATCCCTTTTTACTGGAAAAAAAAAAAATGACATTCAGAAGTAAACTGTTCCAAGACATAAACTTCTAAGTTGAAGAGCTAGGTTCTGTCCAGGTCAATCCAATGTTAAAACCTGTTCTCTTTAACTATTGCACAACGTCTCTCACTAATACAATAAAATAAACAGTCTCCTGGATAAACATGCATCTTCTTTCTAAGATGCAAATAATCCTGCAAAATGATTAGTTAGTGGGTTGCACCTTGGTATGATTTAGAAAATCAGCAATTCTCAAACTTGGCTGAGTTCTCAGTTCTACTGAGAAAACTAAAAATGTAATTGGGATGGAGAGAGAAGAAAAGCACACAGTTTAGAGCACAGAAATCTTCAGGGGATTGAGGCAAACGCCAACCTTGGTAGGTTTTCACTAAGAAGATTTATGGTCTTACAAGATTACTAAAAGAGAAGCGCACTATCAATGAAGAAGGAATACAGAAATGGAGCTGGGCAATATCATGACAAACAGTAAAGGGGCCAACCTTTCAACCTTTTCCCAAGTTCATAAATAAACTTTTACATATGTTATTGCTTTCTTCCATTTGCTGATACTGTACTGCTTATACAAATAATTCAGCTTAAATTAGTATTATATTTGTTTTAAATGAAAATATGTTTTAGGGCTTCAGAAGCGGACACACTTCTGTGGCAAAAAGCTGTGTGAAAATTCAAACAAGTGACATCATATAAAATTTTGGAGCACTGCATATTTTAAAGCCAGAGATGATTTGCAATTATAATTCCTTGTAAATCATATTAGAGAATATTACAAATATGAGAAAATGTTATTGTAAGACTGACTTGGAGCCAAAATTCACAAGTTGTAGTATTTGTCAAAAATATAGAATTGATTCTGAAGCACTGTGGTTTTTAACTTGAGCTCCTTAATTTTTGTTGTTGATAGTTTGCAGGATTATAGTTATGGTTCTAAGTGAATTTTCCTCTGCTTTTGAAAGACATTTGAGAAGTTGCAGAAGTCTTGCTGTTTTGATAATTCAGAGAAAGGATTTTTAAAGCCTTAATATTAGTCATCCAAAAAGGTAAACTATGGAAAAAGAGAAGGAAAAAAAATAGAAAGATCAGCACACTTTACTAATGTAGTAGATTTCCAATATAGAATTTTCTGAAGAACAGATCATGGCACTTATACTTTCATTGCATAGAACTGAATGAGTTCTTAATGGTGAATGTTGCTTTATTTAACGCTATAATGTTATTGCCTTAAATCGTAAGTGTTCTCTTTCCTAAATTCTTGCTCTCTCACCTCTGTTTCCATTAACTTTATACTTATGTATAAAATTTAAAAATCGCTTGTTATTACCACATGGTGCTGTGGATATTCATTTTTAATATATATCTTCCCTGCTAGACTCTGATGATAGTTAGTTATGATTCCAATGCTAGATTGGTACATGATACATAATTCCAATAACTGCTGTCAAACCAAATTGCTAAGTTGAACAACTAGTATCTGTTTAAAACAATATAAATTAAAATGCGTTTTCCTCTGTAATATCTATTTCCTTTGGCAGTGAAAACAAAGAGTGAGCATTCAGAAACAGATAAATTACTTAATAATCAATAACATTATGTTATAGCCTCAAAAAAAGAAAGAAATGTTTAAATTCTGTCAATTTATTATTTTCTAGGTACCACTGGGGTTCATTAGTGTTTCTCACAAAGACAGATGTTTATGAACCTTCCTTTATTTAAATCTGTGTTTCCAACTGGATATGGATATATATATATATATATATATATATATATATATCTCCATATAAAACAAATATGAAGAAAAAAATAAAAAGTAAATATTGTAGTAGCTAACATTTACATAGCAATTACAACGTTTAGATACTGTCCAAACTGCTTTTTATGGATCACCCTCTTTATGATCACCAGCATCATCAACAACTATCAACACAACAAAAAACAATGGAGTAGTTAACTGTAATAACACCAATTTACAGAGTATGAAACTAAGGCATTAAATAGTAAGTAATTCAGGGTCTCAAGGATTACAGTGAGTTAGATTCTAATGCATGCAGGGTTCTCAGATTCCAGAGCCCATGCTTTTAGTAATGGCCATGAACAGAAAGGGATTCTGTGACTTCTCAAGCCACCATGTTGATAATACAAACAAGATTTACTTTATAATTTTTCATACCATTTGAAATTCACCAAAAAATGTTAGTGAATTTGACAGGAAACAATTATTTTTTAAAATTTATTTATTTATTTATTTTTAGCTGTGTTGGGTCTTCGTTTCTGTGCTAGGGCTTTCTCTAGTTGCGGCGAGCGGGGGCCACTCCTCATCGCGGTGCGCGGGCCTCTCACTATCGTGGCCTCTCTTGTTGCGTAGCACAGGCTCCAGACGCGCAGGCTCAGTAGTTGTGGCTCACGGGCCTAGTTGCTCCGCGGCATGTGGGATCTTCCCAGACCAGGGCTCGAACCCGTGTCCCCTGCATTGGCAGGCAGACTCTCAACCACTGCACCACCAGGGAAGCCCGGAAACAATTATTTTAAAGGTTCACACAACATATAGATAATAATGAAAATTGTATTTGTGGAAATGTAGCGACGTGTGCCATAAACTTATTAAGAGAGCAAAATCTACACTGTGCAAGTATGGACATACAGAAAGAGTACTGAACAGTACAGGTGTCTGGGTCAGCCTTGTGAACTTGGCTAAGTCATTTTATTTTTCTGGGTTTTAATTTCTTTTTCTGAAGAATTTAAGTCATTTCAGAGTCCTATCAAATTTCACCAATCTATCATTCTAAACAGGCAAGCTCCTTTTACTCAGGTATACATGCTATTCTAACATTTTCAAGTGGTCAACAATTAAGACATTTGTTGCTCTATTTCTTTAAGATATAAACATATGAGAATGTTAGCATGGATGGACTATGGCACAATAATGTAGACTGTATGGTACTGCCAAGACAATTCTCAAAAGTACATGATGAATTAGTCAGGATTCATACAAATCACAAGTAGACATCTTTCTGGATTAACTATTTTAACCAAAGACTTACTGGAAGGGAGAAAATAAACACGGGCCAATTATTAAATGAAAAGAAAAACCTACATAAACTTTTTTATTTTTGGTTCCTAAGTTTTTTTTTTTTTTTTAAAGGATTTTCTTATTTATTTATTTATTTATTTATTTTTATTTTTGGCTGTGTTGGGTCTTCGGTTCGTGCGAGGGCTTTCTCCAGTTGCGGCAAGCGGGGGCCACTCTTCATCGCGGTGCGGGGACCGCTCTTCATCGCGGTGCGCGGGCCTTTCTCTATCGCGGCCCCTCCCGTCGCGGGGCACAGGCTCCAGACGCGCAGGCTCAGCAATTGTGGCTCACGGGCCCAGCTGCTCCGTGGCATGTGGGATCTTCCCAGACCAGGGCTCGAACCCGTGTCCCCTGCATTAGCAGGCAGATTCTCAACCACTGCGCCACCAGGGAAGCCCCGGTTCCTAAGTTTTATTCAAGAACTCATACAAAATATTCCAGATAACTGAGTTTTAATCCTCATCTTCCTCCTCTTCTTCATCTTGATTAATCTAGAAGTAACGCAATTCGTAACTCTCTTTGTTGTTAGTAACTACGCGTAACCAGTCACGTAGATGATTCTTCTTCAAATATTTTTTTGGTGATATATTTCAAATACCTTTTGGAAAAAGGCACCTCAGAAGTTACAGTAATCTTGCTTTGCTTCTTTTGACTGCTACAATACCTCCACCAAGATTCCCAGCTTTTCCATTCACTTTCTCTCCTGAAAAAACTGCTCAAGATTGGCGGCATCCATGATTCCATCTTCTACAGGGTGGGTACAGTCAAGAGTAAACTTCAGGACCTGCTTCTTTCTTTTTGCCCCCCTTCGCCACAAGCTTTATCACGGGCGCCATGGCAGCAGCGGATGGCAGAAAGCATAAATTTTTAAGAAAAATGTAAATTGTTATGCTTTCTTTGGCCACTTCTCCCTATTTTCCTGAAAACTTCAAGGGGTATGGCTTCAAACTCTTCCACCAGCAATGGAACTTCAAAGAAGTTTGGAAAGTCTTAAATAAAACTATTCCCATTAATATTAATTTTTAAAATTCAACATTTTCCCTAAGTAAATCTTATGAAAAGGCAGAACAAAACTTATTCCTAAAAACACTTATTTACACCTTTATTTATATCACATTAATGACTTACTATACTGAGTCACAGGAAGAAATCATCACAGGTTTCAGTACCATTTCTTAATTGCACTCTCTTCCTTTGTACATGAATTCATCCTTAATTGTTTAATTGCACATTTTTCAGGACTTTTTAAAAAATCACTGCTAAGAGTATATGACTGACTCCCAAATATGACTTTGCATCAGAGTCACCTGGTAAGTATTTTTTAAAAGACATATCTGCAAGCCCGAATCCAGCCCTACTGAATCAGAATATCTGGGTTCAGATGAAAGTAGGATATCTGTATTTGGGGAAGAAAATTTCTTTATTTGCAACACACTGATACAATAACTAAGACATGCCAAGAATTTCTCCAAGGTCCTTTAAATATGTTTTCTCTATTACATATTTGTTAAGTCGTCATCATATTTCCTCTTAATTCTCTAATATAGTTTTACTTTAATCTTTGAACATATTCATAATGGCCACTCTGAAATGTTTATCTGCTAAATCTAACATCCAGGCCCACAACAGAGGCAGTTTCTATTGAATGTTTTTTCTCCTAAGTATGGGTCAACTTTCCTGTTTCTCTGCATTAGCTTGCAAATTTTTTGTTGTTGTTGAAAACTAGACATTTAAAATAATATACTGTTAGCTATTCTAGATTCCTTTCCCCTGAGAATTGTTGCTGTTGTGATATTTTCTTTTTAGCATTCTGACTGAATTTAATCTGCTGACTCTGTCTTCCCCTGTACTTTGCAGCTGCTGTGTGTCTCTGTTCATTATTGTCGTTGTTATTTTAATTCTTATTTTTATTTTCTAGCTTGACTTTCTTGGGATCACACCTATCTTTGCATAGCTTAGTGATCAGCCAATGACTGAGCAAAGACTTTGCACAAAAACCATGAACCCATAATAAGGTCTCCACTGTCTGCTGACTGATCTGTATGTTAGGGAGAGTTCAAAGTTCAAGCAGTTTTCAAGTCAGCCTTGGTTATTTTTCTGCCACGTCCCCTCGCATCTCCCCTGCTCTGTGTGTAGCTTCTCAGTCAGTCAAGAACGCAGAGAACGTTTGGCTCTTTCATTTCCAAGGTTTGGCTCTTTCATTTCCAAGGTTTCCTGGTTATGTTTCAGACTGGCACTCAGTCTCTCCACCTGGGACCACAACCTCAGGTTAGCAAGAGCTAGGGGTTTTCCCCATCTGTTTTCCAGTGTTTACCACTTTTACTGACAACACTGCTGGGCATGGGTTTCCACACTCTACTCTAAATCAAGCCAACTCTCCCTGGCAGCTCAGTCACAGATTTTCAAGGCCAGCCTTGCTCTGACAAAACTAACCACAATGACATAGCCAGAGTGCAGGGTGGGGGGAGGAGCAGCCCCAGGCTAGAACACTTTAAACTTGAACTATGTGCACCAAAAGTTCCATCAGCTTTTTTTTCAAGAAATCCTTCCCAATTTCTTATTTGGCTCTGGTTAATTTCCAGAGCCCTAAAATGGTGGTTGTTGACAATTTTGTTTAGTTTTATACTTGTTTGGGGGAAGAGGATTTGTCACCCTCTTCACCCCATCATCACTAGAAGTCCCTCTGAGGACTTTACAAATATATACTGACTACAAATCCTCATAACAACCATATGAGATAGGTATTATTATTATCACTATTTTACAAAGGAAGAAATTGAAGCACAGAAAAATTATGTTTTCCAAAATCACACATCCAATAAGAATGAAATCAAGGTTTGAAACCTAATACTTCAGCTCCCAAACTCATGTTTTTCAATGTTACTTTAATGCCTCTCCAAATGATAATGACACTTAGCAGCAGGTTGGGGACCCCTGTTGTACAGAACATAGTTGGGGTGTACTGAGTGCCTCTAGTCCTAGAGGAACAAGGGCAAGAAAGGAAACAGTTGTCTGATGGTCAAGTAGTCAATGAAATTGCTCAGTCAACATAATCAACATAAAGAAATGCCCAAATTAAAGCTCTTTAATCACACTATTACTATGACATTTATTCTAAGCTGTACTTTCAATATATTTCTGTTTCAACAAAGAAAAAAAAAAGCATCCCAACAAGCAAAGTGTAATCCAATCCATCTGACAATCGAAGAAAAAACTTGTGGGAGGCTCTGTGAGCAAAAAATCAATATTGCAGCTTTCTGCTGTGCAAATGCGAACACTGCCAAATAGTGGTGCTTAGAGTAAAAAGAACTGTTTTGCTCCATTTTCTCCACTCTGAACAAATGACTTTGAAGACACTTTTTCCCTCCCAAGCTATAAAATGTCAAGCAATAACTGTGCTTTAGGCTAGTGATTGGAATAAACACCTCCTGTCAACAGGTGCAGTGACTTAGGACTGAAATCTTTCACATTCAGGGAATAACTCCTAATAAACAGATGTACTGCTATGAGATGGGCATTTGTAAGACCAGAATTGGAATTCTAACACTGGATTTCTCATCATTTATGAGCATTTTGGCAAGAAAATATGCTACTCTGGCAATAAATAGTATACTGCTATAAGCTTATGCCTGTGGTGGACTTCAAACTCTTGATTAGGAACATTTTGCTTTTCTAACATTGTCTCCCTCAGTCTGCTCTTTGGACATTTCTGTAAAATCATACATTCCAATAAAAGACTTATTAAGCTATAATATAAAAACTTCAACTTTTCTGGTACTGTTTTCCTTAATTACTTTGAACTGAACCCTGTCATGTATGCCCTGCTTATGCCAGCTAGGGTCCCAGTAAGCACCACTCCTTTTGATTATCATGGTCCTCTATGGGACTGAGGCTGTGACTTCAAGCTCTACAGAAACATTAACTCAGACCATCGTCTATTACCAGTGATGGAATATGAAATCTCTGATTTATTCCTGTTTATATATGCTAATAAGATTTCTTCCTAAAAGGGAAATAAGAAAAATACTTAATGAGGAGGGGAGCATGATTTCCACCAGGCTGAACTCTAGTTTAGAAGCTGCCAGAAAACTTATTTCCATTTCATTTTAATTTAGGTGAAAAGTCAGTGTTCAAAGTAAACCTAAATGATAAATTATTTCACTAATAGTTAAACTTTTTCAATTTATCTCTGCATATTCATGAGGTTATTATAACAAAATTTTTAAAATCAAGGATGTATAATAAAACTTACCTTTGTATACTAAAAGGCAGTATGTTAAAAACTCATTCCATGTAAGTTTGCAGAATGTCACTCTATTGTTTTACTCTATTAGTCCATTTTAAGAAATAGCTTTATCAATCAAGCTCTAAAATATCAAAATATCTAATTTTTTGTGTTCATTAACATATAATTCTTTAACCTGTCAGTATTATGTGAGGAGCCTAAACCATGGCATGTGCACAGTAAAAACAACTACTTTCACCTTTGAACTTGTGTTCATGCCAAGAACAAAGAAAATAAAGGAATGCAATGTCATTTTCCAGCACCCTGGCCTTGAAAATGTAGCAATTTGTGTGTTAAGTAAACTTGGTTAGCATGAAACACAAATCAAATCCTTACAAAAATATAAAGTTCTTGCAAAAGAAAGTGTTCAAACAATTTAAGGTCATGTAACTACAAAATAGTCAACTCACCATATATGTGTGACATGCCTTAGCTTCTTGTGTCTTTCTGGTTTACAAAACATTTTTTTCTATTTTGGGTATACTTTAAATTATGAAGCACTTCAAACAAAAAAATTTTTAGAAGAATGTTTACAGTTTCAAGTAAGATCAATTTATACACAAAATACTAAGATTTACATTGGAATACACAAAAATTCCTAATAAATACATAATAAAAATTAATACATAATTAAATCCAATTATATAAACAGCAAGGGAAAAAACTTTACCTCTGTGATTTGTTAAAAGGGACAAAATTCTGGACACTTTGGACACTCAAAACGTAAAAATATACTGCAAGAATGCCATCAGCTATTAGGTTCAAATATGACTACTCCTGAAAAGCCTCTCAATATTTTAAGGAGAAAGTATGCATTATAAGTCCTTCAAAACATTTGGAGATTAAATTCCTTATTAGAAAGAAACTGATCTCTCCCACTTAAAAACCTGTAAATTATCTGGCACTGATTAATAATTCACAAGTGCCATTAAAATATAGCAATTTAAAAGTTATAAATTACTCCCAGTTTAATACTGAACTTTAAAAGAAAAATTCCTGGTAAGCATGTCTATTAAGAATAATATATGCCACAGACAGACGCTTTTAATAGTCTCAGCATATAGCTAGCTATAACTTCTTGTAAGTTCACAAACATATAATACTTTCATTCTGATCTACTTTTAAATATTAGTGAATTTTGTATTAAGCCTCAATATTACCCTTACTACTCAGTGCCTATACCCTCTGCACAGGATGTTCTACTCGTTTTTCTCTTAGTAAACAATTATTCTCCAAAATCCAGTTCAAAGCTTCCCTAACAATGGGGAATGAAGAACCTGAGCTCAGGTTTGGGTCATCTATTTTCTTTCTTCCAATAAATATTTATGAGCGCCTACTACGTGCCTAGCACTCTTCCACACTCTTGGGATATAACAGTGAAAAAAATGACAATAATCCCTGTGTCTGGGTAGCTTCCATAGGGAGTGAGTTCTCCTTGAGGAAAGATATCATCCACCATTACAATGCCAAGCCTGATAGAGTCAGTTTCCAGTGGTCTCTTTATAGTAGACATAAAATAAAGACATGTTAAAACAATAGGTGTAGGAATGAAATGAGTGCACGAACAATTATGAGCTCCACTATCAGAGCAGGCAACAGGTTCTTTACTTATATTCCTCTCCTACTGAACGCTGAGCTGCTGAATACAAAGAAGTGAAGCTTATTTATTTTTGTATCCTTAGTTTCCAACACAGTGCATGGTACATAGGCAGCAATCACCTTTTGCTTAATTTTATTTTATGCATTATTTTATACCTTAATTCCTTGTACAAAAAGTTGTCAAATATACCTAAGAACATAAAATGAAGATGTTTTTATAGAGGGGGAGAAAACACACACACCACAATTTTATCTTTTTATATATGTTAGTTTTAAAGTTTCTAGTTTTGAAGTTTCAGCTATGTACATTATCAGGAAATGTTGTATTTAAAACATTTTATGTCAAGAGATAAAAATATATATATAAATGTAACAAAGATGACATCTTCACCAGAGTCTCCAAATCAGTGGGACTCAACTATGAAATGCACCCTTAAAAGACTGACCACCTGCTAGTTAAAAATCATCCAGGAGTTGTGGTCATTGGTCATGTAAAAGCATCACAAAAACCAGAATAGCAACTTTACCACTCCCCTTTTTCTTCCCTCAAGGAAATAGTAAACACTTAATATTTATTTTTTATTTATTTAATAAATATTTATTATTTATTTAATATTTAATATTAATATTTATTATTTTTAATAACTAGTTAAAACCAGTTTAACATTAAGAAGTTACTATCGGAAATACAATTTCTCAAGTCATTTACATTGCACTATCAAATCAAAATTCATAAGTAATTCTGTATAAAGTATTCACTGACAACAACAACAACAACAAAAAACTAGCGAATAATCACAGAATAAGTAAGAAAATAATTTCATCGTCTCTTCTGGTACAACAATTTATTTCTACTTCCACATTGATTATTTACCATAATCTTCTAGCAATTTTATTATTTTTTTATTACCCTTCCTGTTATCAGAAATTCCATTACCTCCCCTCACCCATCCAACCTCAGAACATATGTTCTTAAAAGCGGTTAAACAAAGCAACAACACAAAAACATGTGTCGTTCCTTCATCCAGTGGCTCACCCCAAGCCATACCGGCTAAAGGATTCTATTCCTTTCCTGTCACGGTATTAGTCTGATGAATAATACAACTACCTAGGAGTGGAGACCTCATTTAAAGTATTCCCCAGTCAGGTCTCCCAGATCAGAAAGTCAAAATTCAGATTCTAAGTCTTTTTGTTAATATCTTGTATTCAAACATAAACAATATGAAAAAAAAAAAACCCAAACTCCCAAAAAACTATTAACCATAACTTCATTTTTTAAAAGGTACATTTACATTGAATCACAAGAGGGACAACAATGTATATAAGACTTCCATGTCAATTAACTTTTATTTGGTAACAATGAACTCTAAAGATGTTAATTTACCAGAGTTACAACGGCTTCCTCATTAAAGGCATCTATAAGGGGGCCAATTAATACCAATTCTAAAACTTATTTAACTACACAGAAACTGCAGGAAACCACCCACTCATTTCTCTCTTTCCCAAACAGGAATCCAAAGGTAATCACATTCAACTGCTGACTCAAACAAGTGTCCTAGAAGGGAAAGGCATTATATCTCCACATACATTCCCATGAGGTATTTATTTCTCACTTCAGGTAGGAAAGATTAGCACAGCCTGAAACCAGTCTCAACTCTTATCTTGACTTTTCACAAACTGTTACCCACACTAACCACTAACACTTTGATCACTTAAAACATGTCAGGCATTTAACCTTTTGCCCACCGAAGAAGGGAGAAATTTCATGTCTTTCTTCCTACATGCCATAAAAGGCACTCTTTCCCTAAAACCTCAAAGGACTTTAGGAAGTTAGGGCTTTTTTAAAAAAAAAAATTATTTAACTGAACACACTAATACTATCGAAGATGACACAAATGCTTTTCTGCTAGAAGTGAGAAGGCATCTTCCAATAGGGTTCTAGAAAGAGAAATTCTTACTGAGGTCCTTTCCCATCTCAAAAAAATAACTCATGAGACCAAAGTTGACTTATTTAGTTTCCTCCCTTTTCCCAAAAATGATGCTTAAAATTTTATTCTAAATTATACCACAGGAACTTCCCTGGCGGTCCAGTGGTTAAGACTGCACCTTCCAATACAGGGGGTGCGGGTTTGATCCCTGGTTGGGGAGCTAAGATCCCACATGCTTCGTGGCCAAAAAACCAAAACATAAAACAGAAGCAATATTGTAACAAATTCAATAAAGACTTTAAAAATGGTCCACATAAAAAAAAAACTTAAAAAAGAAATAAATTGGGCTTCCCTGGTGGCACAGTGGTTGAGAATCCGCCTGCCAATGCAGGGGACACGGGTTCGAGCCCTGGTCTGGGAAGATCCCACATGCCGTGGAGCAACTGGGCCCGTGAGCCACAACTACTGAGCCTGCGCGTCTGGAGCCTGTGCTCCACAACAAGAGAGGCCACGACAGTGAGGCCCGCGCACCGCGATGAAGAGTGGCCCCCACTTGCCGCAACTAGAGAAAGCCCTCGCACAGAAACGAAGACCCAACACAGCCAAAAATAAATAATAAATAAAAATTTTTTAAAAAAAGTGTATCATCTTATTTAAAAAAAAAAAAAAAAAAAAGAAATAAATTAAAAAAATAAATTATACTACATACATGGAATTTCTGAAACCCCAAACTAGACTGTAACTACTAAGATGTAACTCTTTCTTTATAAATAAAGGCTATTTTTTATCTCATGAACAAGTTGTAAAGATAAATTTCTAAAAGATATACAGAACTATTGGAGTAACTAACCAAGTGGGTAATAAGATCTATAAAACAAAAATTAAAAGATTTACTCCAGTGAAGACTGTACTACTGTGCTGTTACATTTTTCAATGCTCCAGGACCAATTAAAAAACTGCAAAATAAATGAAACCAAATGCAGTCGTGAACCCATTTTTGTGAACTTCAATTCAAAATGCAAACTCAAAATAATCAAAACCACCTCCAAATGGAAAATAGCATTTCAAAGTTATCTCTTACTAACATCTTTGGTAGCCCCACCTAAACACATTTATTGCTCATTCATTCATCCACTTGTATTTGTGTCCTTAGCACATTCTAATTTCTCCACCAGACTATTCTGAGATAAGCCACAGAAACTCATAATTCCCAAAAACAAACAAAAAAAAAAAAAGAGAGAAGAAACTTGAAATTCTCAAGTTGGAGGCAAGTCCACCACTTTCACAAACTACAGAAAGCCCACTCAATGATAAAAGTTCTCCCTGACAAAAGAGATGACTTCTAGAAGTATTCTACTGTGATACTCTGAGTGAAAACAGAAACTGCTTCCCCAAATGGTATGAAGGTTATTATATAATTCCTTAAAAGACAATATAGGGCTTCCCTGGTGGCGCAGTGGTTGGGAGTCTGCCTGCTAATGCAGGGGACACGGGTTCGAGCCCTGGTCTGGGAGGATCCCACATGCCGCGGAGCGGCTGGGCCCGTGAGCCACAATTGCTGAGCCTGCGCGTCTGGAGCCTGTGCCCCGCGACGGGAGGGGCCGCGATAGAGAAAGGCCCGCGCACCGCGATGAAGAGCGGTCCCCGCACCGCGATGAAGAGTGGCCCCCGCTTGCCGCAACTGGAGAAAGCCCTCGCACGAACCGAGGACCCAACACAGCCAAAAATAAATAAATAAATAAATAAATAAGAAAATCCTTTAAAAAAAAAAAAAAAGACAATATAATAACCTTTATTTCATGGGTGGTTTCGGTGTTATTATTTTTGCATTGTGATGTTGAGGTTTGTTCAATTTTTGATGAAAAGGTGAGGTTTTAAAGAACACACTCAAGCTGTTCTCAAATCTGTGTCGCCAGAGCATCAGGGAGGGAGGTGGAGGTGGGAGGGATAAGTTTAATCTGACATCGCACAGCGAAAATGTTGCCTTCTTAAAGAACAAACAGTACGACTTGCCTGCAGTTAAAATTTTATCCTTTCTTGTATTTAACTGCCAAGTTGAACATCAAGAGAACAAGAAAAAGCACGGTAGCAGGTCCAAGTGTATAGACCCTGCCCTTACATACACAGCCCAGTGTCATCTTTCATGCTTGCCTTGTATAGGTACCAACAGCGCAGAGGCAACAGAGCAGTTCCAACTTCTGGATTCAGACATTCTAATGAATTATAAGGAATTGTAAGGAAAAACGGCTCTTAGGAACCCTGTTTCAGCCCGTGTTGCTATGTCTCAGTGTACTACTCTAATGTCCCTTCCCTCTACTTTACATCAGGTCTCCCCAACCCCTGGGCTGCGGACTGGTACATTTTAGGAATCGAATCGGGCCACACAGCAGGAGGTGAGCAGCGAGCGAGCAAAGCTTCATAAACTGCCACTCCCCATCGCTCTCATTACCTCCTGAACCATCCCCCCCAACCCCCATCCGTGGAAAAACTGTCTTCCACGAAACCGGTCCCTGGTGACAAAAAGGTTGGGCACCGCTGCTTTAAATGTTTATTTTCCTTTACAACCTCAAATACTTTAAATTTCACCCTTATGAAGCTGAATGTTGCCAGATAAAAAAGCTCCCTTGCTATAAAAAAAGAAGAAAGGCTTGATAAGAGTCTCAAAAACAAGTGCTTCTTATCAGAAAATGAGGGTAAGTTTAGGTGAATCTGATTTATAATGACAACAGGCATGTTTCAGAAAATTACATCTCCCAAGATAAACTGTCTAAACAAATACCACAAAGTTTAAATACTTTATATAAGATGTACTCACAAATCATGAGTATCAATTTCAAAGTAGGTGAAGAAAAAAAACAGGAAAAAGAAATAAACATAAGTAACAAATAAACATATACAATGCTCAATTTAATTGGTAAGAGCAAAAGGAGGCAAAAAATTAAAATATGATGAAATTTTCTCCTATCAAATTACCAAATATCTATTTGTTTGAGTATTGTAAAACACACAGCCTCATACATTTCTAAGATTACAAACTGATACAATATTTCTGAAAGGACTCTTACCAAATTTCTTTTGTAAATATATGTTCTGGGGCTTCCCTGGTGGCGCAGTGGTTAAGAATCCGCCTGCCAATGCAGGGGACACGGGTTCAAGCCCTGGTCCGTGAAGACCCCGCATGCCACGGAGCAACTAAGCCCATGTGCCACAACTACTGAGCCTGTGCTCTAGAGCCCGCGAACCACAACTACTGAGCCTGCGTGCTGCAACTACTGAAGCCTGCACGCCTAGAGCCCGTGCTCCGCAACAAGAGAAGCCATCGCAATGAGAAGCCCGTGCACCACAACGAAGAGTAGCCCCCGCTCACTGAAACTAGAGAAAGCCTGTGCGCAGCGACGAAGACCCAACACAGCCAAAAATAAAAAAATAATAATAAAATAAAATAAATTAAAAAATATATATATATATGTTCTGAAAAGAATCCAACATTTGAGATTTAGATAAAAAGACATTCATAATGATAAGTTTGAGACAAACTAAAGAATCAAAATAGTAAAATGGCTCAAAAGTACATTGATAAAATAGAATGATACAATCCTAATAAACCATATTATAAATGATAAGTAATAATAAATATTATAAATAATAGTTTAATAAATAATATTTAGTGATTTGGGAATGCATTCTTAGAGAATTATGCAAAACAAGATATACATGAATATATAGGGGACAAAAGAGACCCAGGAAGCAGAAACCCTTTTTTTGGGATAACAGTGACCAGCTCGTCAAAACCAACTGGGCTCAGCAATCGGGGAGGTGATGAAAACTGGCCATCCAAGCTGAGGTACCAAGAAGCAGAACTTGGGTTAAAGTGAGCAAGTGAACAAAACGGCACTCTTCCAAGTAGGATAATGAAATCCTATTCCCCTTTTGGGGAATGATCTGAAAATATACCATCTCTCACCCTGAGAATCAAAGTGTTTCCTAGACCTTCCTGGTTCCGAGCTACCGGACTCTGCACACCAGAGGCCTATGTGGACATGGTGGTTCTTCCCAAAGACTGGATATATCCCTACTCCTTACATCAACTCCCCCATTGCATCTGAGATCCATTTTCCTCGGGTGGTCTGTGCCCAAACACACTGATTCAATAAGGAAAGAAATATTTTGCTAAAGCAAGGCCTGTCTCCTATAGATTACATGAGTTTTTCCTACTCCCCACCTCTTCCAACTCATAATGACCTTCTTGCTGTTTGCTCCAAATTTCCCCCAACTCAATCCAGGCTTCTTACCAGCACATCCCACGGTGGCCACTTTGCTATTGTTTGTGTTAACCCTTACATGTTGAAAGGTGAGTGAGCCATCTATTTTTATGGAATTAACTGTTTATATAAAAGAAAGAAGCAAATGATACCTGTGACATCAAGGTGTTATGTAGGAAATTCCAATAATTTATTTTTTCATACAATTTATTAAAATGTATACTTAATCTGCTTACACTATGGAATTGAGTCAATCATTTATTCGTAATCTAAAATATAGTACATGTGTACCTGCTTTTGCAACTTTCTGCATGCCATTCTCCCCACTTAGAATTCTCTCCTATATGCTCAGCTTCAGGGCCTCCCTCTCATTTAAGGGCTCAAAAGCTCCCTTCTCTTAAAACCTTCCCTAGCAGAAGATACAGCATAAAACTATCATGAAACTAACAAAAACCAGACTTGATTCAAGACAGGATGATACTTTTGCACTTATACAAATTATGTGCATAAAACTGTCCAAATCACGCTAACAAATGTTAGGTTTTTCAAAGAAAAGTAATGTATTGTCAAAGGAGAAGAGCATTAAAGGAGGGGTCACTGGTTATCACAGTGTCCCACATGCACCGCTCATGTACACTGAGTCTTACTGAAAAGGCAAACAGTAGAGCCAGCACATCCAGATTCCAAAGGATGCCCCAAGAATGCGGAGACAAAGAACCACTCCTGCCCTTTAGAGAGATGTTCTCTCCATCTCCCTGGTGATGTGCACTTCTGACTTCCAGTGTCTGCTCTACTCTGCAACAGTATTCTGTAAGCTTGTCAACCACATTCACTTGTAGAAAAGTACCCACTTACATATCCCATAGGTTGGCTAATTTGCTTGCTTCCTGTGTGCTTTAAAACCTAGTTGTTGGGAGGCTGCACATATATCTTGAAAGTCTTAGTCTTCTGGAACAAGAAGTCTTATTTCTAGGAACTTCTTAACCACAGGTGATTTGGTAAAACTCTGTATTTCAGTTTCCTTCTCTGTAAAATTGGGGTAATAGCTCCTATGTCTCACAGGGTTTTGTGAGGATTAAATAAGTAACTACATGTAAAGTATTCAGAAGAGTGCCTGACAAGGTAAAGTACTCAATTTTGTCAACATACTTTTCTTAAAAAGTGTTGCATTTGACACCTGGTCATAAGCTCTGGGTTCCATCTTCAGTAAACTAAGGAAACAGCCTAATTGGTTAAATTATAAACCAGATATAATTGAATAACTCATTATATGTAGATAATTTGCAGATTATGAAATCATAATTATAGGTAGTGAGAAATAAGCTAGTTCCTGTTGTTCCCATCTGTCTCTCCTATACGTTCTTTGAGGGCACAAAGTTCATTTGCCAACTGTGTGTGTGTGTGTGTGTGTGTGTGTGTGTGTGTCTGTGCAGGCACAGTACTACACTAGTAAATAGGTCAGGAAAAGGGACCATGACTTGCAAGGATTTATAATATTCTAGACACAGTGTACATTATCTCAATTATCACTATGATTTAGCTGAATCCACAGAATCCTGGCTGTTTAGTGGATTCTTACATCCCTTTTTAAGATTAGAAACAGGAAAAACCTCCTCGGACGAGTTTTCTCTGAAGCTACCCCACCTCACCCCCTGAACTGTGTCGTAATTCTGACAATAAGTCCATGGACACTCTCTGCACTATCACATGGTTTCAAACTTATCTGTTTATATGTCTCTCCTTTTAAGACTAAATATTCCTTGAAGGCAGGAATGGATACTTATTCCTGTTTTTATCCCAAGCATCTAGCACAATGCCTGGTTATGGTAAGCACTTGATACATATGTCATGTTAATTTTACAGCTCAGAAAATGGAGGCTCTGGGGTATTTATCCAAGGTCACATTACTACAAAAGGAATATGAAGACTGGCCTTAATGCTCCTCTCACTATACCATGGTACCTTTGTCAAGTCCTATCAGTAGTTATTTTTGAGCTTCGAGACCACTTCACGTCAGCACCTTTTTAGCCTATTTTACCATGGGCATCACTGCAATTCTAAGAAATCCCTCAAAACCTTTCCTAGGCATTTAAAATAAACCCATCAAATGCACATTAAAGTGACATACTAATAAATTTTGCATAGATTTTCCAGAGGTTACATTAAACTTGTTTTGTAAACTATGTGTTTGAATATGTAATTCCCTCACCTAGTAACACTTTCGTGTGTTAACACAAGTCGAAATTTTATTTGGAAATCTGATAGGCAAAATTTCAAAGTCAGCCAAAGGTTAGTAACAAACATTTTAATGATGAAAACTTCATTACATGTAACATTATTACAATTTTTTCTGAGCATTCAGATGTCAACATTTTTTATTACCCAAACCAAATGATGGAAGACTGTAAGAAACCTCTGTAGGATTCAAAAGAAATAGACCAAAAGGTTCTGTGTCCCGGTCTATTGCCTTGTTCACCCTTGCTTTCAGTGTCCAGCACAAAGGCAGTTTGTTGAATAAATTAATCCTCTTACCAAAATTCCATTTCATTGTGTCTGAGGAAACGTGCTTGGCCACACATTACTTGGTAATAAGTGTATATTGGAAGTCTGTATGGATGTGCCCTCTGGAAATTGGAAAGAGAGATCGTTCTACATAAGGAGCCACAGACTGTTTTCTTAAGCCATACAGAACACAGCAGAGTGTCCTTTCTGGAGCTGGAAAACAACCGCTTATATTTTTAGGTAGGGGTTGTCATCTTTCCTAGACCCCTATATCTTAATCTCCTATATTTCACTAACAATTTTACCTGAACCAAAATAATCAGATATCCAAATATTCTCACCATGCACTTTTTCACACTCAGTATGTGTTAAATGTTATATGATTTGCAAAAATGGGATACCATGATGTCAAAAATCTAACGCCGGGCTTCCCTAGTGGCGCAGTGGTTGAGAATCTGCCTGCCAGTGCAGGGGACATGGGTTTGAGCCCTGGTCCGGGAAGATCCCACATGCCGCGGAGCAACTGGGCCCGTGAGCCACAACTACTGAGCCTGCGCGTCTGGAGCCTGTGCTCCGCAGCAAGAGAGGCCAGGACAGTGAGAGGCCCGCGCACCGCGATGAAGAGTGGCCCCGCTCGCCGCAACTAGAGAAAGCCCAGGCACAGAAACGAAGACCCAACACAGCCAAAAATAAATTAATTAATTAATTAAATTTAAAAAAAAAATCTAACGCCAGTAACTTCAGTAACAGAAATTATATAACTATCTTTAATAGCAGCTCCACTACCTTTTCAGATATAATTAGGAATTTCTTCATGATATCTTCCCAGCATCCATTATACTATAATTTGAATTCACATGCTTTCTGATTAAAGATGGAAAAGTCTGTATGAGGGTATAGATAGTTTCTATTCTGTTCACAACCATAATTACAGCACCCAATAAGGTGGGTACTTAATAAATATTGTATATGTTAACATGCAAACATAACCTATGTCTAAATGCTATTAGATCAAATTTTAATTTCTTGCAATAATTCCATTTTTAATCTTTTAAACTCAGTTTTCTATGAATTTCCCTGCTTTGACTGTATTTCAGTTTTTTGGTCACTTATATACATCATTGAAACATTTATTGAGTGGTCACCATGTGCTAAATAAACAAGACACAGTATACTAAAAATAAATTCTTCCATTTCTACTTTTAAGCACTTCGGTCTTAAAAGTATGACACAGAGCACCTCATACAGTGAAAGGTGAATGATTTCACAAAAGATAGAAAGCACTCTCAACAGGGCGGTGTCCAGGAAGGTTCCTCAGGAAAGGCAATGTTTTAAAATCTCCAATATCAAGACTACACCAACCAAAATAGGTAAGGATCTGATCAGAAGTGAAATGACAGAAAGACCACATCAAGTTCACTTTTTAACCTATTACTATTTTTAATTGTAAGAACTTTCATTTTTTTAAACGAAACTGCAATATATGGAAGGCATAGTTGAAAGCATCCTATCAAAACATTTCTTTTCACTATAGCTTCTGTTTAATCAACAAAGCTAGCCTCATTTCAGTCTTTTAACATTTCACATAAGTTTACTTGGGTATTTTGCAAAGGTATCAAAAACTGCTCAGTATTTCTAAAACACTAAAATAAAACTCAATGTACTCAGAAACTCAGTAAAATTCAATTAATGTGTGCATAAAGGCTGTAAAACTAATTTTTATTTTACTGTTTATCAAAAGAGGACTTTCTGACTCACTGTTTACAGACTCCACCCTCATCATTTCATGAATGTCTCTTCTGAAATTCTCTCATCACTCATCATCTTCGTACTTTGAGTCATTCTCTACTTCAGTTCAACAACCACTCTGCTACCTTTACCCTTCTAAAAACCAATCTAATTCTAGCAGGTTTAATAGGTTTGACAGCTCTCCCAGTTCTTCACAGTAAACTCCAAATACCCAAGTACGGCAGGCAAGACCTCTTGACTTTCTAGTCACATTCAAAGTGTCCAGACTCATCTCTTTCAATTCTCTACCCCAAATGAATAAAATCATACTCATCTTTCAAGGATATATTCTAACATCATGGGGTATTTTCTGAACTTGACGATCAGAACTAATCACTTGCTCTCTATGCTCTCACAGTTTTTAGAAAGGCCTAAATTATCACATTTAGTAATTAGGAATAATTACAGTTTATATAGGTACTATTTCTCTTAGAATATCGAGACTTGCATCTTCCTTATTTATCTTTGCATTCCTAAAAGTATCTGCAAGTGATAAGTTCTATTTTTTTTTAAAATTGCAATCTAAGAGAAATTTAAACATTTAAAATTTCATGTGGGGGCATTGTAACTGGGAGAGACTTTTAGGATGAACCATCCAGTATTTCTTTACACAAACACACGCACACGCGCACATACACACGCACACACACACGTAAACTATGCCCACGGGCATGATACTCTATATCAAAACAATATACTTATTGGGTTCACATATAATTAATACAAATTTCATGAAAAACTATTCTTATATATAATGTCCTCCATTTGCTATTCTCCTTAAGTGCTGATCATAACCCACTAAATACTATCTTCACAAATTGATAATGGGTGGTACTCTACAATTTGAAAAGCACCAATCTAGTCCAAATCCTTAAATAAAGAAATAGGGGCCCAGGATCGTTATGTGAATTCCCAGAGGTTCCTGAACTACCGTTAGACACCATATTCTAAGACACTGGTCACACTGCCTTGGCAACTGTTCTGCACATTCTCAATATGCATTTTGTACTCTATCAATTGGTTCAGTAAGAAATCTAAAGCTTCCAATGGACACTCAACTATTCTGGATAAAGTAATGATTCTCCTCTCATATTTAATACCAGTTATAAATTTACATATAATAATCCCTATTAAACATATAAAACATATACTCAGAATGTCTATCTTTGGCTAATTACAGTAGGGGGCAATTTTCAATATCTCTAGACTTCAGGACTAAGTGCATCTTTCTGAGAAAGTGTGTCACATTCCTGGAATTTCAGAGCTATGGTCTTTTAATCCATTACCAGTTTTCCACCAAGGGATTACTGTGTTGTTTTTCTTACATTAATTATATATGGAATCCTCAGGCAGAAATTCTGACAGAAAGAATGTAAATGAGCTAAGCAGATGCTATTTTAATTAAAAAGAGTATATGCAAATATTTCATTTTGAATAGGAATTCAGTAAGTTTTAAAATTATTCTTATTTGGCAGGTTTTGTTGTTCAAATAAAAACCAGATTTTAAAAAGCTTATCACATTGATTACTAATAATGCAGAATAACTAGTCAACTTAGGGCTTCATATGCAAAGGTAATAAGTATCTGAGGAGTATTTGGGAAGAGAAAACAGAGGAAATACAAACTTATCTGATGGTTAATTTCCTCTAAGAAGCTGAACTTTTGCTTTCTAGCAAAGAAGTACCCGATTACTACCAAATTTAAAAGACTGTAACTTGGGCAATATAAAAAGTATGTAATTATGTAGGTAATTGCAAAGAAATAACATGTGTATTTTACATCTAAAATGATACACGAAATACAAATCACGTACAAACTATTTTAAACCCCTTTCAACAAAAAAGGTAAAATCCACTTGTTGCAAACACGCTCCTTTGAAGATCCGCAGGGGCGTCATTATTAAGTTTTTAGTTAGTGTTGATTAACAACATCACCCAACACAAGATCCTTTTACTTTCAGTTAACTGTTATCTAAGTGACCTGCCTAGAAATTCACAAAGCTATAGGGTAAGCCTAATTTGTCCCTGTTTTCAAGTAACATCAGTTTGGGACTGTTTCAGTGTATATTTTAACAACAGTTAATAGGGTATTCAAATTTGGGGGTAAAAAAACAGAATTTATGGAAATCCCAGTGCTTAATTAAATCACAGAATGAGGTTTTGAAGTAGTAAATAATAAATCACAATGAATCCTCAATCTGGTTGTCAAGGAAACTACTTTGCCTTTGCCATAATTGCTGTGATCCCCATCTTGCCCCCTTTGACACCAAGCCTCATCATGCATTCTGGTCAGAGACTGAGAAAGTAGCTTTTCTATTCCTCTCAGGCAATCATGTAACATGCATTGAGCCTGACTGAACAGGGCCATGCGACCATACAAATGCTGAATTCAAGACCTTTCCTCTATCTGGAGACAGTAATTAACTAGTAAGCAGCAGTATATTTCTATCAAGCTTTAGATAAGTAATGGGACCATGTCGCCTTGGCAGGTTTTAGCAGCTGTGTTTGTAGAAAGTTTTTACTGTTACTGATTTATTGTCAGAAGACCTGTTTGTGAACCAGTAATCATTAATGTTTTAAAGTTAAACATCAATTTTTTAATTCCTTTGATAATAAAGATCAAATATTAGGTTTAATAAAACAAATATTTACATCAAAACATTACATTTAATATTTATAAACCAAATATTATAAATAAAACAATAAAAGCAGTGCCAAATATGTACCACCAGATCAAATGGTTTTATTTAACTTTCTCCTCCTTACTTCTATTTTTGTATATTGGTCATTTTTAGTAATTATTATAAAATAAAATCCTGAAATAAATGGGCAGTTTTATGTCTCTAATTCCATACACTGCTTCCATTGTTTTCTATTAATTATTTTGACTTCCTTAACTAGATTTTTTTAAAAGCATTTGTTTTCTAATATAATTCTAATTTGCTTTCAAAAGTATTTCTTGAGTTCATTTTGCTGTGTATTCTGGAATACTCAGTTAGATCACTCAATCATGAAGTGCTCTCTACTCACTTCAACTACTAAATGGTATAAAAGTAAAATTACCAGTGTACTTCTTAATGTTATTTGTCTACACTGAAATCAAAATTATCTTCCTCATTAGCAGGACAACTTCCAAAATTCAAGGTACATATTCATTCTTTTCTCTTTTATTTACTTAAACTCAATATTGGGTCACACACAAACCATGTTTCTCTAGAGCTGGTCACACTTAACTAGCAATAAAGATAATAATATTGACTATAGAGTATTATATGAAAGAACGCATACGTAGTGTTTAGCTCTGTTCAACACCTGTTTACTCAGAAAGCATTCAATAAATTGAATAAATTCAACAGTATTAGCAACTTCCACATTTTTAATTTAAAATTAAAATATCAGGCAGTAAATCGTACAATTTTTTTTTTTTTATTATTGGAGTAAACTGAAGAGCAGGTAGAAAGTTTGGTAAAATGTTAGTAAAAAAAGATTCCACAGTAGCCTCTAGGAAACTATATTCTCTCAACGTACAGTTCCAGGAAGAAAAAGGTGTAAAGATTCTTTAATAAATCATTCACAAACATGAGGTTGTTTAATTGGGATGAACAATGAAGAAAACAGTTTCATCTGAAAACAGAGAAAAAGTGTCTTAACAATCCAAAACACTTGTGAGTATAAAAAATAGAAGCTAAAGACTTTTTCTTTTAATCTTTGTACTGTGGTCACTACTACTATAATTCTGATCTCAAAAATACCATGTACCTGTACAATGCTTGGTGTCAGTCTATTTATCTCTTGTAAAAAAAAAAAAAAAAAATACCATGTACCTTAGTTTTTAAAAAGCAAAGAAAACCTGTGTCTTGCCTAAGCAACTAAGGAAGGAAAGTAACTAGTTAAAACTAATAAACAAAGAAAGTGTAATAATTATGGGAATTCAGGTAGAGTGTTAGAAATGGAAAAAATAATAAAATTGAACTGGCAGATACCTGGAAGAAGATCTAGAATCAAAGTTTGGTTCAAATATCAGTAGAAACCCAGTAAGTTGCCAGGACATAGTCATCTCATACTATGAAATTTATTGCTTAAATATTTTCTCCCCATTTTTTATCTTACTTCAAATAAATGGATTTACTTATTTTTTTTTAAGACTTAGTAACTACAAAGTGTCCTTGAAAATAAGAGGAGGGTATTTATGTTTCTTCAAAAACTGACATCAAAGCAATATAGTCAAACCTTGATTATTCATGCAAATAGATGTGAAAAGAACAGGTCCCCAAGTATTCCTATTGGCTCCAATAAAGTTAATATGACTTTTGAATATTGGTATCTGATTTTCTTGGTTCAACTGTTAACTTAAAAATAAAATTAAAGTACATTTGTAGTACTTTAACTAGTACTCAGGTAATATTAGAATGTTACACTCTTTTTTTTATTCTCTGCTTAAGTTCTCTTCACATAAAATACATCATCCTGAAAATAAACTGCATAACTACTCAGACTAAAGCAGCATACCCCATAGAATCCTTACTCTCCCAATGAAATACACCATACCATAACTGGGGAAGTTAATTGTGTGCTTTGTTTTCACAAACCAACTGCTGTTGCCAGCTGCATTCTAAGTAAGAGTAAATAGAGACAGTTTGAGCTGCCAACAAAAGACATAATTAAGTAGAAAAAAATGCTGTCAATAAAACACGGCTACAACATTTAAAACTTTGAAAACAAATAGGGCCAACCAGATTTGGACTACATTGTATAGTCAACACATCTTAACCACTAACCAATTGGGTCAAATAAGAATAATGTAGAAGGAGAAAGCTCACAAAAACATATTTGTGGGGAAATAAAGTTTTATGTACATGAAGGTTAAAACAGATCATTTTATAGCTTTTCTCAATGAGGATTCCACAAAAGAATAAAGCTCTACATAAAATGATTGAGGGTCTATTTTTCTAACTCTGCTCTTCTAGCTACAATGGAGAGAAACTGATTCATTACATACAATGGATATGTTAGATTTAAAGTTTCTGCTGGAACTAGTTGAAAGGGGCTAGTAGAGCACCTGATGAGAACCGGCTCCATAGTTTTCAGTTTGTGATGCCGCGGATACAAAAGGCACTTAGTATCTCCCTCAGGGGTATCTTCTAACCAGAAAGCTAACTTGTGTATTTACAATGTTTCTAAGTTTTCAAACTGCTTTCACATGTGCTGTGTCATTATCCACATAAACAGCTCTGGTTGTTTGGACATGCTTTGCAGAAAGCATGATTTTTTTTTACTGCAAAATAAAAAAAGGGTTTTTTTTTACTGTAATTTTTCAGATAAAAATGACTTTCACTCTGATGAATACCAAAAGGGCTCGGAATCTACACAGTACATTTTAATTATTAGTAGTATCTTTGGCATGACAAAATCCTTCAACAGGTTTGCTGGAAAGCAGTGTTTCTTAGTGACAGTAGACATCAGTAAACCCTGGAAGCCGCAAGGATTATGCGGAAAAACCACCTCTGACTACTTAGCAATGACCTGATTTTTGGATATTTAACTAACTTTCTCATTTCTAGTTAGAACACTATGTCATGAATCATCATTTCTCTATCTTCCCATTTCTCCTCCGATACCTAAAATCATAAAATAAATTATGCAAATTCTGTATAACCTAAAGGCTTCCCTAGTGCATCTATGTTGGCACAGCAGAAAAGCAGGAAGGTCAGCTGAAGTGGTGGACTCAGGAAAAAAAGGGAGTGTAGATCACTAGGCACTTTTCACACTCAATGAAAGAAAATGGATAATGAGAAAAAGGAACAAACTAATGAATCAATCAAGTATGCACTGACCACCACTGAGGTGCTTTAGCACCATCCGAGGCAGCTTTAGGGCAAGATGAAGACAATGTCTTGTGTCTTCATCTTGTATAGTTTGAGGTCTACTGAGGGAGCAAAGAAACAGCTCCATTCAAGGAAATATATATATGTAAATATTCAATTATATGGCATAAACCGTGTGGGGTAAAAACTGGGAGTAAAGGGAGATTAACGAGAACCGGAACGTGAAAGATGATGTTGTGTAGGAGAGAAGATCTCAGCTTAACCCTGAAGGATGAGCAAGAGAGAAAACAGAGGAGGACGGACGGCCAGGAGTAAGAACAATCTCAAAGGCGGCTGGCTCGCTTGCTTACTCGGTGCTATTTGTAACAACTTGAAAATAACAGAAGTAATTTGATAAGAAAAATGCAAACATTAACATGGGGTTATTATTTAAGTAAAGTACACAGGAATTAAGGCCTTACACACCCCACCAAAAGAAAAGTTCTATCACTCATTATTTTGTGGCCTGGATCCATCAATCCCCATACCATTTCATAACCATGTATAGTTTCACACTTAGCATATAAACCTATGTATCCATAATATGCAATTTGAGTATACTGATATTTCACACAAATATAGAAAGACATGAGATCTGGGGCCTGGGGGGAGTAACAACCACCACAGTATTAGAGCCTGAGAGATGCTGTTGTACTGGTTAAAGGCAGAATTTGAAGGTGTGGAGCTAAGAGATCTTAAACTTTCTACAAAAACCTCTATTAAGAACTTAGGCTGACTTAATAGTCCATCTCTGTATAAATCAGAGAAGGTTGTTTCATAGCTTTTACTCTTAGGGAGACAAGGAATGTCCAACTACTTGAGAAATAACTCCCTCAACAGTATCTGAATCTCAAGTAATATGCTAGAAACATTCCAACTAGAGCACTCATAAGGATATTCAAACGGTCACTCTTTGAAAAGAGTAAACATCAGGGTATCTCTTTAGACACAGTGAGGCAACTTGAAGTATTATTATTACCATTGTTCAGACGAGAAACCAAATCTCAACATATTTAAAGGACTTGTTTTGTTCACAGTGCTAGTAATTAGAACTCGAAATCAAATTTAATTGTTCCATATTTTAGTTTCTGTTAACACTTGATTTTTTTACTACAAGTATAAAGAAGAGTCATTGTAAGAACTCCCACTCTATTACAGATATACCTGGCTCACTTGTCAAATGCATTTTAAATATTTCATTCTGGATTGAGTAATGAATCACCCATCAATTAGTTACAAAGCTTAAAAAATGGCCTTAGGATTTATCTAATTCAACTGGCTAATGTTCTAGATGAAGAAATGATAGACCAGACCTAAATCTCTGCCCTTGGATACATATCTAGTGGCAATTTAGTGGCAGAGAAAAGTCAAAACAAATGATTTCCTTTCAACTGTAATGATTCTAGTTTTTTCAAACATTTTTAAATTTTCCCAAGTTTGTTCAATAATGACTCTGTGTTTTAAGAACAGTTCATTTTCTCCAGACATTTCCTAATCCCACTGACTCCAGATCTATTCATCTATATGTTGCATTTCTAAACCTACAATGCTACTTTCAGTCTGGTCCTACACTGGGGATAATTCAAGTCTCAAAGCCAATCAGAGGAACAGATCACTTCTTGAGAGGGCTGAGGTATGGGCAAAAGGAAGAAGCAGATAAATATGTGATTTCACTGTTAGGCTAACAGATTTAATTAAATGGTTTTGGGGGAAGGCAACTTCTTTCAGAATGTATATATATGTTTTAAAACTGCAAACTTTTGATATGAATTAATTGTACCAGAATCCAATAGAACCAAAATGCTACCATAGTATATAATGTGTATCTTCTTAAGAAAATCATAATTTCTAGTGTGTTCAAGAATAAGACTGTAACCACATAGGCCTGTATTTATTTCAAGTTTCCCATGATGCCATTTACTCTAGCTTTTAGTCTTTTATGTGACATTGAGCTATTTTATAATTACAAAATAGTTGAAAAGAACGACCTGTTAATTTAAAAGGGACACATTATAACATCTCTCCCTCTCTGGTACTATAATATTTTAATTTCTTTTTTGAAGACAAACCAGTTGGAAAGTGACCATCTGCTAGTGTGGTAGTATTATTTGGGCAAAGTAATGAATAAATGTCCTCCTTTGCTCCGAGAAGGGGACCATTAAATGACAGAAATTCAGAAAAAGAAAAATGAAACAGATTGATTTAGGGCCATGTAAAAAGCATTCTTCATTTATTATTTACAACTTTCAAACAAAAGAATAACCTTTAAATGCATGCTTTTTTTTTAAGATTTTTTTTTTTTTTAATGTGGACCATTTTAAAAGTCTTTACTGAATTTGTTACAGTACTGCTTCTGTTTTATGTTTTGGTTTTTTGGCCGCTAGGCATGTGGGATCTTAGCTGCCCGACCAGGGATGGAACCTGCACCCCTTGCACTGGAAGGTGAAGTCTTAACCACTGGACCTCCAGGGGAAGCCGTAAATGCATGCTTTTTTTAAAAGTATAAATAAATCTTCTACAATCTATCTTTTACACTAATTCAAGAAATATATCAACAAACAACTAAAATGCAAACTTCCTATCAATTTTTCTCATGATTTCTTCAAATCTATTCATACATAGATAGGTTATGTCCCAAACATACATATCTTCCAAATATGTAATTTAAAAAACACACACGTAGTAAACTTAAATTTCACAGGTTGTTACATTCTCATGTATTCTGAAACATCTTCCAAAGATGTATGTTGTCAATATTCAATGAGTTGGGTAAAGTGATACTTGTTTATTTACAAATAAATTATTAGAAGAATGTCAAATCAAATAATAGATTTCTGACCTACACTGTAGTAATTAGTATAGTAATCTCTATGTATGTGTAATGTGGAACCTATAGCAAGTGCATAAGCTGTGTACCTAATGAGAAACTCCATCATGCTAGGTTATGTTACAGAAGAAGGGCAAGGAAGGCCACCATGATAGTCTTCCTGTGCCTAAGGGATGGGCTTTGACCAGAAGAGATTTACTCACTTGGAAAACTGTGGCTTCCCTGAATCTCTAGGGAAGCTTACCAAAGGAGAATAAAACTTCCCCCCCAATTGTAGTACAGTTTTAGAACCAGGAACTGTAAATGCTTATTCATTAAAACTACATAAATGGTTAAAACAACTATACCTCAATTAAAAAAGAAACAAAAAAAAAAACTACATAGTATTCTAATACAGTAAACAAGTGGAAAATTATAGATTCTTATGAATAGTCCCAGTCTGTTCTTTAAATCTGTAAACATGATTTACAGGGATTTTTTTTTTCTGTCAAACACAATTAAACTGCCTTTGTCAAGCCTGACTCGTGATTAACACCTGGCACACATTTTAAATGGTTTTGATTGCTATTAAGCAGATAAGCCATGCTCAACAACCTCTAAGGGCAAGGTAACTATATAACTATCTATTTAAGCCAGTAGCAAAATTTCTTCTATCTCTAAGATAGAAGATATCTCTTCTATCTCTCTTCTAGAGATATCTAAGATATCTCTAAGATATCTCTATCCCCAAAATAGCAAGTGGTTTTTATTTTTTTAAACAAAAGGTCTCAGTGCTTTACAAATATTAATTTCTTTAATCCTCCTAGCAGTACTATTATAATCCGCATTTTAAAGATAAGTAAAACAAGGCCAGAGAGGTTAAGTAACTGGCCCAAGGTCACCAACAGTAGAACACTCCTATTAAAGACTGGACAAGTTGAGATTCACACTCAACTACTCTGGCCCCTATGAGCTCAAGCACTATGGCATGCCACCTTAGTCATGTCAATTGCAGCAATAAATTTTGATGGACAGAGATAAAAGCAAACATTGTTTAGTTTGGAAGTGAATCCTGAGAATGATCCCATTTTAGGTCACTTAAAGTGAGAATATCTATCATAACAAAATGTTGTTACTTCACTGGCACTCTCAAAACAATCATTTTAAGGGGTGATAATTAGGGAGACAGGAGTAGGAATTAAGACTCAACATTGTAGGATGAGGTGTTGAGCAGGAGTGGTTAAGATGAGCATCCGGGGCTTCCCGGGTGGCGCAGTGGTTAAGAATCCGCCTGCCAATGCGGGGGAAACGGGTTCGAGCCCTGGTCCGGGAAGATCCCACATGCTGGGGAGCAACTAAGCCTGTGTGCTACAACTGAGCCTGTGCTCTAGAGCCCGAGAGCCACAACTACTAAAGCCCTCGAGCCTAGAGCCCGTGCTCCGCAACAAGAGAAGCCACTGCAATGAGAAGCCCGTGCAACCCAACGAAGACCCAATGCAGCCAAAAGTAAATAAATAAATAATTAAAAAAAAAAAAATGATGAGCATCTGGAGAATCCTGTCTCAGTAAAAGAATCAATTCCACTTTCAATTCTACTACATAAGAGACTGAGCTTAGTGACACATATCCCACCAGTCCATAGCTTGGAAACTAGGGCTGAGAGCTTTTGAGGCCGACCTTCCATCAGTAGATAAGCTGTATAAACCAAAGGCAGGAAATAACAATTTTTCTCTCAGCCTGAGGGGTTGAGTTATCCTGATTCTGCCACTAACTTACTATGTTAACCTGAATAAACATCAAGTCATGAACCATTCTTCAAATCAAAAATGAAGGTGGTGGATTAAATTATCTCCAAAGTCCCTTTTAAACTTCTATAGTCTTTAACTTGGTCACTTAAGTCAAACAAGCATTTATTAATAGTCAAATAACTCTACTTGTTATTACACGAAAAGCTCTGTTAAGAGTAGATCAGGGATTTCTCTCATGATCTGAAATGGTCTAATCAACGGAAAAAGTAATTTTATAGCACATTTGAATGAGTGTAAAAGATCATACATTGTCCACTTCAGTATTACTAAAAGCTTTTCAAGAAAATAATACATATAAGCTACAGCCTTAAAAACAAATGTTGGGATTCTTAAATATTATTTCATGGTAGACTACATACAAAGTTATGCTAGGAGTAAATGAGAAAAGAGATCAATGTACAAGTATCTGCTTTAAAAATATTTCAGGAACATATTCAAAGCATATGATAAAATCAACCTGAATTCCACTTTGAGCAGTCATTTAAAACTTTTCATATTTTTGAATGCATTTATATCATATAAAGTCATATTTGGAAAGCGTTTTGATAGTTTAGCCCTTCTTAATAGTCTAAAAATTAGCTCAAATATGCTAATTTTTTAGAAATGTCAACTTTTTGAACTACCTTAACTGTTCATTGAAAGACACAAAAACGTGAAAATTCTCAAGGTCTAGATTCTTACTCAAATGAATAAAGACTCATTCCACAAGCACTTGATATACAGTATTTTCCTTTATGCACTTTAAAAAGTTGAACTACTACAGCAAATGAATAATTGATTTATGGGGGGAAAAGTTCAAATGAAGGACATACTATTAACTGTGCATAAAAGAGGCTGGTTGGAAGAAAGTGTACCTCTCTGGAATATTTAAAAAATGCAAATGCCACATACAGGCGATGCTCTCCATTTCACATCAGCACGTAAGTCACACAGTAAACCCTAAGTCCCCCTCCAAAACAATAACAAAAGGGCAGATCATGTATCAAACCACAAATAAAAAGCACATCTTTTTCCATGTGAACATGAGAAGGGTACTGCACTCAAATACTATTTTAAAGAACAAGATTTAACTATTGCTCCAAATTTCCAAAAGTACATCAATAATCTAATCACAACATGGTGCAAAAACTACATAACAATGAATACTGCATTAAAAGTCTATAGGAAGTAATGTTATTCACAATGTTTCTGTTACTCAAAAGCATTAGAAAGGTGCTTTAATAAATTTTACTTCATAATTCTGTATTCTTTAATGATAAAAATGGATCTTTATTTTCTTACACATTTTCATCCCATACCCTGAGAAATAACTAGTCAAGCCAGTCAGTTTTTCAACCAAACAGCAGAAGATAAGTATTATTAGGGAAGTGGGCTGGCAGTTGGACAGTTGTTCACTCTGCCTGTCATATTCCCTTAATGCAACTCTGATTTGCCTTTGTTCTGACAGTGGCAAACAGCTGCTTGTAAATGAGCCACCTTCCCTGGGCTGCCTCCCATTAATCCCCACTTCCGTTTGACAAGGTCACTTGCTGCAGAGATTTGGGGAAGAAAGTGTGTGCGGCCCACAGAATTAAGAGTTTAGAACATAGGCAAGCAGGTAGTTTTCTTTTGGTAGCTTGAGCAAATCAAGACTTAAAAAAAGTTTTCTGCTCACTAAGTCAAACGTTTTTCCTTTAATACTAATTTTAAAATCTAAGGCTGTATCACAAAAGCAAATGACTTTTCCGTTGATCCTCTTTCCTTTAAATCTACATGACATTGTATAAAAGACAGATTTAATCATAAAATGGTATTTACAAGCACATATTATTAAATACTAAGATGTTGCTCTTCTGTTGTTTTACAATGAGAGACTTCAGATCTGAAAGACAGCAACTGGAGAACCATTCTAGGGAAACTTGAGGATAAAATCTTATAGTTTTTCCCTGATTTTAACGTTTATGATTAATTTCATTTATGACTAATTTCATCAAGGGTAAAAGACAGGAACCTCCGGGATCAAACATTTCACAGTTTCATTCTGTGTTGATTGTTACCTTTAATGTAAATTAATCTGGACTGAAACTTATTAAAATGTTTTATCAATAATCCACCAATGCTCCAAAAGGTATAACTGACACTATCAAACAAGGCTCACCTCTAATTTTCAGCTTGAACTATGATCTTCAAAAGGGCTAAGCTACTTTGGACAATATCATACAATTAAGTTGTTTCCAAATAGAGGCGTGCAGAAAGGGTGGAATGGCCAGTTTTCAACGCCATGGACAAAAGCAAAGAGGGCATGTTGGAGCAGCCTCCACGCAAGATGAATCACGACTTTGTGGTTCTGAAAGTTTATGAGTGGGAAACGATCTAGGAAACTCTTTGTACATTCTTAAGACTGAACCATCCAAATGTCAATAGAACTCTGGAGTTAATTATTCAAAAATATAATTTCTCACTACTCTATCTTTTTACCTACATTTAAAATTACAGAGTTTTGAATATTTTTCTCATCTTGATACACAACCATCACAAGGAATGTGAACCTATAGCAAACTTTATTACGGGTTAACTAAAACAAAACTGAAATTCTTTTCAGCAACACTGGCACTTTGGATGTGTCCACTGGTATGAATTAGACATTGCTACACTGAGGGGGGGCAACTAAGAATCATGTGACTATCTCAAGTTCCCTCATTCTCTACTCAAAGATTACAGTACTATTCAAAAAACATACTATCCATGTTTTTGAAAATTTCCAGCTTCCTGCCATCTAATTACACTTGACAAGTTTCACCATTTTGGGTCATGTGGAAGGCATCTGAATTCTAAAAACATTTTTACTACTTTAGCTAAGTTGATTCGGTACGCCTTGTAATGGCTACTCTATTGTCTCTCTAATGTTTAGTCATAACTCTGATCTATCATTTATGATGTTCAAATAAAATAGGTTTTTCTACATTTCAATCAGAATGTGTCAAAGCATTTTCACAAAGTACTATATTTAGAGAAATATTAAAGATTATATAAATATTTATTGTAACTGAATTATATTGAATCATCCAGTGTTAACAAGTATTCACATAATAAAAAAAAATTAAAATAAGCTAATAGTCATCCCTTACAGCAGCCTTTACTTTTTGCACAAAAATTTGAACACTCTAGTAGTTCACTATTAAGAGCATAGGACAGATTTTCAGCTTCATTTATATTCAGAGGCAGGCAAATCACCAAAGCTCATTTATACCTCTCCATTTTCCTTACAGCGTGTTACCAGCAGGCATCTATCCATCCCACCTTCGAAATAGGTAGGTGGCTTAAAATGCCTCTACTCTTCAGTCAAGACCCTGAATTAAAAATAAACTTGAGCTTTAACATCATCATTTTTCTCTACAAGATGCAGTAATACAGAATAAACATAGTACTTAGTTTGTTATTTTAATCTACATTTCACATACTGGTTTCATACCATAAATTTGCTTATTTTAATCCTGCATGTTCTCTGAAGACTTAAGCATTTTAGCTAATAGAGCTAATAAATGATCCAGTAAAAAATTACATTTCTTATATTTTTATTTTATTTATTTTTGCACACCATAGACTTGTCGGTATTCCTTTATGCTGATGAACACTAAAACATTTTTTACACCATCACAATGGGGAAGTCATTATTATATTGGCCATGTACTAGCCCTACGATGTCCAGAATATATCTACATAGATATATGTATAAAAATATCTTCATGTCTTCTGTTGGCAATGACTTTTCAGAAATAAAAATACTTAATATTTAAAGTAATTTCCAGGGACATATGCCTCCTGCTACTTAGCCTGACATTAGTATTACAAGAGCCAGACTGAAACACGAAAGTCAATCACATCCAATACTTAGTACAGTGTGAATAAATTAAATCTTTGTGAGAGGAATATGTCAATTCAAAAAGGTTACAGAGACTATTCAAATTATCAGCAGTACAAGCACTTTGAAAATAAAAATACTGAAGACTAAAGCTACATATTTTATAAGTTGATGAGAATCTTTTCAGGGAGGAGAGGTGATACTACTTGAAATTTTTCAGACTAAAGTCAGACTTCCAAAGAACACTATCTCCATATCCACGATAACTTAAAATTCAGCAGGTTGTGACCTAAGTTTTTCACTACTACTGTGGCACCTGCATTTCCTTTGAAATTACAAAATAGGTAGGGAACAAACCAATCTACATCCTAATCTTAAAAAAAGATGCTAAATATCTAAACAATTCTAGCTTCTCTGGGTATCAGTGTCTAGTGACAAGTTAATATTTAAAATCAATGGGAAATAAAGTAAGATTTATTGAAACGTAACTTGAAAAGTACAGTTTTCTTTCATTATTTTTCAATCTCCACCAATAACATAGCCATTTATTATTTATGTTGTATAGCTCACCCGACCAGACAATAAAAATATTGCCTTCTAAAAAGGTTGGGAAGATCATCATTTACTAATGCTTTAACTAAATAAAGGGGTACAAAGTTTTTTAAAAAGTATAGTAGTTTTATATAAATGCCAACCAATATAAACATAAAAATTTTCATGACCAGAAAAATGAAAACCAACCCCCCCAAAAAAGTATGTGTTTTTGGTTGCTTTATCTATGCTAACATGTAAATGAATACAGCACAGACAAAACCCATTTTTATTTTAACAGTACTAACACCAATAAAAACCTGAACCTTGATCATTTAATAACATTCTCTGTCTGCAAATAAATGTAAAAATGCCTTCATTAGAACTAGTTCTGGCAACTTAAAATGTAGTTTATATTCCTATATCTTGAAAATAATTTCATAGTCCATAATTTTCAGATAAGCTAAAATTAGATTATCATTATGGGTACTTTCTAAAATATGAAACTATTATTTGAAATGACTAAGAAAAACCCGTTTCTACCTTTGTTTTACTTGAAAACTGACTCATAATTAGAAATGTTACTTTATAAAGTCATATTGTGGTTATATATCAAAATGTTTCAAGACAGGATAAACAGGAGTATTTAGTTTTTCTCTTAGAGCATTTCAAGTATGAATGGAAAAGGAACACTGGTTATTCCTTGTTTTTTGGATTGAGTAAGGAATCCAAGTATTCCAATTTAGATAATTAGGAGTAAATAAAAGTTTTTGTACAAGTCTTCAGTTTCAACAAATGTTAGGCTATCAAAAATGTATTTTTAATAAATTAACTACATTTTATTCACATGAATAAAAACTCTCATGAATATGTATAAAAAGTTTTATGTGCAGATACACACACCGATATGTATGAAATTAACTCAATAATTGTCTGGCACAAGCCAAGTCTTTAATTTCATACAAATCTCATAATGAGTGTTACTAATTTTTTGCTATCATTTCATAAAGGAAAATGTGCATTTCCTACTTGTCCAATTTGGACATGGTAGAGTCATTATACATAGTGATCTAATATTAATAATGGGGTGGCCAATATTAATTGGATTTTGTTAAGAAAGAAACAGCAAGATTACAGTCTCCATTTAAAAAAAAAAACTGATCTGTATATCTTTATACTGTATTTTAAAGTAATGTAGCTCAAAGGTCACAAGGGCAGGTACCTTCTCTGAGATAAGAACATTTAAATTTTAATCTAAAACAGGAAAAAAAGAAGCAATTGTGAGTAGGGGAGAGGCAAATTATTCTGGGCAAAGAAACTACAGGTGTAAAGGCAGATGTTTACAGGAACTATAATAAGACTAGTATGCCTGAAGCCAAGGGACCCTACTGAAGACTGGCTCCATGCAAGCTGGAGAGAGAATCCTAAATTAGATCACTTAGGGGTTTATACCAATCGAGGCCACCAGAGGGTTTTTAATAGGAAAAGAAAGTGACCTAATTTACTTTTTACTGAGTTCACTTATGTCAAACTGTGGAGAATAAATGGAGAAAGGGGGGGACATGGATGAAAGTGACCACTGCACGAAGCACCATCATTGTAAAACCAGCCCCATTTGTCACTTGTTTTAGTTAATGCATGTCTCCCCCACATTTTAACTAAGTGCGAGTTAAACCTTGTCCGGCTTTTCTTCAACAATACCACCAGTTTCTGGGATATAGCAGTGGTAGAGATGAATATTACCAATGAAATCCTTAAAGAGTAAAAGAAAAAAGTCAGTAATTTTTTTTTTGTAAATTTACGTATGTATGTATTTGGCTGCATTGGGTCTTCGTTGCTGCACGCGAGCTTTCTTTAGTTGCAGCAAGCGGGGGCTACTCTTTGTTGCGGTGTGCGGGCTTCTCATTGCGGTGGCTTCTCTTGTTGTGGAGTGCGGGCTCTAGGCCCGCAGGCTTCAGTAGTTGCAGAGCATGGGCTCAGTAGTTGTGGCTCGCGGGCTCTAGAGCACAGGCTCAGTAGTTGTGGCACACGGGCTTAAATGCTCCTCACTGTGTGGGATCTTCCCGGACCAGGGCTCAAACCCATGTCCCCTGCCTTGGCAGGCAGATTCTTAACCATTGCGCCACCAGGGAAGCCCAAAGTCAGTAATTTTTATAATACACACACACACACACACACACACACTCTCTCACACCCCATTCCAAAGTTGAATTTTCTTATTAAGTAGATTCCACAGGTATACTTTGTGTCTATATTAAAACCTTCATATTTATATGGGAGTTGTTACCCAGCTTTTACCAGGTTCTCCAAGGAGTCTACAAGCTCCAAAATTTTAAGAACCACTAAAGCCTACATCTCACCATAAATTTAGAAGGTAGAGTTGTCACAGAACATAGAGAGATAACAATCTAAAACAGAACAGGGAATGAAATAGAATCTTGGTTCTTCATAGATGGATAAGTTAATAGAATATTGGTTCTTCATAGATGGATAAGTTAATTCCTGACATTCACTCAAATGAAGTGCAAATATCATACAGACTAAAATTTTAAAGAACATTACTTATTCTTTACTTTTCAATTAAATATTTGGTTTTCCTTTATGACTGACTGTATTTCATTTGAATACTTAGTATTACCAATTCCAAGTAAGGAAAAGCAGTGTACTATCATACTTTTAAATGTTTGTGGATAAAAATTAATCTGCAGATAAACAGATAGTATTTTACAAACTAAATAGTTACTTTCAAATGTAGAATTAAATAAAAAACTCACCAGCCTCATTTTTATTTCTCTCTTGTACATCAATAGAGCTGCCTCTGCCTCTGACTTTCTAAAAAAGAGCTACATGGCACAGGCCCATGTGCACAGAGCAAGGGAAGTCAGAACCCCCCCAGGGAAGAAGTTTGGTTTGTTTTTATAGACACCCAAAACAGTGCTCCCCTCTTCTCAGGGGGCTCAGCAACAACACTACTTTGTCCACCAGTATAGCAAAACACTATTACATCCAGGCTATTTTTTGTTACTTTTGGAAAGTAGACATTTTAAAACATTGTGATTTTAGTAATCATCAAACACTAATCATAATAGTAACTTATTGCCAAGTAAGATGCATTAGAATTCTGTCATGAAAATACTAGCAGAATCAATTGGCTACTATTAGATCACTAAAAATATTTTACTAGGTTTATTTTCTCTCCTCTATCCTATTAGGCTAAAAGGGAAAAAGTTCCTACTTAAATTTACTTAAGAAAAACTACTTAAATTAGTGGAATTTTTTTCTGCTTCCCAAGGTTTAAAAAGTAACCACTATTCTATATAACACAGATCTCAAATTCTTCTATCTAGAAACATAATGCAGTTCTTAAATAACTTTGCATAATTTATTTATAGCCACAGATAGCAATTTATATTCTAGCAATGGAAGCATTTACTAGCCACTAACAATTCTGTACTTTAAGTTCACCCTTGGTTAATGTTAAGATGCGTAATATTCCGATGCATGCTATACACAGGTCTTCAGAGTACCTATTTCATAAAAAACTAAAAATCATATAAATTCCCCAAATCAGTGAGAGATTACCTTGTTTTGTGTAAGATACACAATCTACTTAATAATTCAATCATTAAGATATGCTTGCAAAAGTGGGTCTTGTATGGGAGATGAATGTAAAAATTACAAAATGGCTTTTACCAGTAAACCAGAGTTTCAATTAAGAATTTCCAATAATTTTCATGGAAATTTATATATAACTCATTATTTCTTTAAAATAACTTCTGATTGCCACTGTAACAACTGGAAATTAAAACCAAAGTGCAGTTTTCATTATCTCTTTAAGAAATTTTTTGAGGAAATAGTACTTGTTTAGTTTATCTCTACATACTTATAAGGGAGCCAAATACATAGAGTTGTGTTCATTCACTGAATCAACAACTACTAAATATGCTAATGTGTGCCAAGTACTATTCTGTGAAACAAAACTTGAGGAAACAAAAGAGGAAATGACAGGTCCTTGTCCTCATAGAGTTTATAGGGGGAGAGACATACAAATATAGTATTTACAGATACTAGAACTATTAAGAAAGAAAATAAATAGGATGATGTAACTTGGAAGGTGCTTCCCATAAGATAGTTATGAAAAGCCTCTCTGGGGGTTGACATTAATTAGAGCCAAGACCTAAAGGATGAGGAAAAAAATCAGTGATGTGACAAGCAGAGGAATGACTTTCAGGCAAAAGAAAAAGTCTACATGTTCCAGAAACAGAGAAGGCAAATGCATGCAATGTTAACATTTCTTTCCTATTCCTCTAAGATCAGCATGAATTAACAGTAAGAACATGGACTCTGCAATAAATAAGTTTGGATCTGAATCTCGGCTATACCAATTTAATAACTGCATGTTCTTGGGCAGTAAGTTACCAAAATATTTTAAGCCCCTTTTCCCTAATCCACATAGTGTAGAAAATAAGATCCATGCTTTATGACTCTTGACAAGAATATCTTTGATAAACTAATAATACCCAATAACTTGTTCCTTGCTTCTTCCAAAACTGGTGTCACTTTTATCTTTTGGAACTTTAAACAAATACCATTTTCTCTTTAAATTTCACTATCTATGTAGAACATTTTAAATAAAATTATTTCAAATGTCTCTTAAAACGACCCTTAAAACAAAATTTTCAGTGTCCCTTAACACAATCAAGTTTTCACGGCAAGTGATGATGTAAGCCCTCTCTCCCCCACCCTTAGGGTGATGAATTGTCACCCTGGGAATTCTTTTCTCAGTACTGTCTGTGGGGCATACAGCAAAGGTTACTTACAAAGGCTACCTCACTTCCGTGGGTTATCTCTCAAAAGGAATGAATCAATGGCTCAAGATTAGTAGCTAAAACTATTAATCTCACATTTGAGAAAAATATAAGTTAGGAAGAATCAGAGATTAATTCCTAGAACAGGAAGCTCCTAAACAATCGTGCTCAGAGAAAAGTGATCTCTTCATATTGGAAGGATGGTATGAAGGAAGGAAAGAAGGTTGAATAAATTATAATCTTTAAAGTAGAAACTATATGAATGTTCCATATTCCCAAATAAAAGTGACAAAAAATAGCTGCAATGTAATGAAAGCTGCTAAAATGTTTCCAGTTTTAATACTTCACATTTATCTTCATATCAGTAAAAGTTTAATTAGGGAATCATACAGGATTCTCATCAACTTTCAATATTTCAACATTTTAGCTAATAAGTCAGAACTGAATGATGGCATGGAAGTAAAAAATTTTGGCTAGTGTCACAACTAGTTTTGTTCACAGTTAAAATTACATTAAACTTTAGAAAAACATTAATTCAAGGTTACGGTTTTAGAAATATAGATGGGAAGTTGAAAGACAACAGAGCACTTTAGCTAACTTAATGTCTCTTTTAAATAGTTAAGCCTGTTTGTTTAGAATGAATAGTGAATAGAGAAAAAGGGTAGAGATGCTAACATATGAAGAATCTGCTATCTGTAAAGCAGTACATGGGAGCTCTCACAAGTTTTAGAAATAAAGTAAAATGGACAATCAAATCTAAGGAGATGGGGAAATCTCACTGTCCTACTTCCCTATAAATACATTTATAGTAATTGAAACTCCCATATTAACAAAGATGTAAATAAGGCTAAATGTCAAATTAAACAGAAAGAGTGTAATAATCATGCAATTATATATATATATTTTTAAATTTTACCCTTAATAAATAAGCTACTGGTCAGTTCATTGATCCATGCATTCGCTGGTGCAATATTCTACACGTGTCAATTACCGCTATTTGGAGGAAAAAGAAAAAGAATTCTTCTACGCCCTGTATCAATGCTATAGGAATCACACTGAAATTCTTCTGAATCAGAAGCAGGTCCTCATATCATTTGGCAAATGTGTATAAATATATACACATTTGCCAAATGATATGCTGTCCTCAGACACATTACTTAGCAATTAATCTTGCATATGACAAAATTTTCATTCTTGACAGTTCTGGGGCTCACACTGAAGGCCTTTTTGTTAGAAGGATATATGGAATTAAGCCATGAAACATATTTAACAACCTACCATTTAGGATGTTTATGATTGTTGTCATATCATTGTTGACCCCTATCTATGGTAAGTAAGCGCATAGTAAAGTGTAACATTAAAAGATCTGAAATGCTAAAAATGTAACACTGTTTTCATAGTTTTAGTAACTTGTAATAAAGAAAAATTGAATTCCAGCATTTTTAGCTCTTCCTCCACAATAGACTGCTACTTATATCAGAAAACTGTAATCATTTTTTGATGTTGTTCCTATAAATACTTAAAACTGTTGAAAAATAAAATATCTACTGCTCTCCAGATAAATTTAATTCCTGGTACTAAGGAACTACAAGTCTAGAGGTGATTTAATACTTGTGACACATAATTCAATAAGTTAGGGTCAAATGTATTGATTTCTAATCTTTTCACACAACTTCATTATTATATTTTTTACAACTAATGTATATAACTCAACTACCAATCTTTTGGTGTGGGAAAACATGCTCATTTATTCTGTTGTAGGCTCTAAACATACAATATCTGGTTTCTTGGGTCCCCCCCCTTAATGAGCCTTAATGTAAACAATTAAATCTCACTTTACACTACATCAAATTTAAATAACAGCAAGAGACTGAAGTTTTCCTCCTCATCTTGCCATCTTTTAATCTGCTCACTACAACCCCCTCTCAGCAACTTGAGAATCATCACAGGAGAGAGTCACTGTTGTTTAGAGCAAAATATCACATTCCTCAAATTGGGGGATGGGGGAGGGAGGGCAGCTAGGGTAAGAAAATGACTGTCAGCAGGGCTTTGGTTGATTTTTCAGTTTCTAGAGGAGGATCCTTTCTGGGACTATCATTTAAAACCTGAGGCTCCTCAGGCACTAAGCAATACTTAGGAGGCAACAGGAAAATGCTATGATCAAGCAACCCTGAGTCCCATCCAATGGTTCCTGTGGTTTGGAAACCTCAACAGCTTGCAATACAATACGAAGACCAACATGAATTGCCTGTTGCCCATACTCAATTCATATGTGACAGGGCCTACAGCCAAAAAGGAATCAATCCTACACAAGGCGAAGATCAATAGCCTGGGAAACATACAAACTAATTTGGTTTTGTTTGAAGTGTAATTGATATACAATGTTGTGTTAGTTTCAGGTATACAGCAAAGTGATTCAGTTATACATACATATCTATTTTTTTTCAGATTCTTTTCCCTTATAGGTTATTACAAAATATTGAGTATAGTTCCCTGTGCTATACAGTAGGTCCTTGGTTATCTATTTCATATATAGTAGTATGTACACGTTAATCCCAAATTCATGTTCTTACACCAGCTAGCCCTAGCTGCTGATCACAAACAAATCATCTGAATTCACTGTTAGACCCTCCATAAAATGAAGAAACCCCTTGCCTTTGTAAAACCTATACAGAATATTGTTTATGAGAAAGTACAAACATGACATTGAAAATCATATTCTCAGCCTTCCAGTATTTGCTCATTTTTCTTTGTGACTTAGTACTTAGAAAACAGCATAGTTTTTATGTTATTTAGTTTTATGGGCAATTTTTTTTGTTTTAAAAACAAGGTCTGATTTTTTTTTTTTTACAATAATGTGAATACAGAAAGGATCATTCATGTATTCACTTCTCCAACAAATATCTATTTAGTATTTCCTCTATGTATACACTGTGCTGGTTGCATGGGAGACATCAGTAGAAGTGAAAAGTGAAAGGTGACCTTGATTGGTCAAAAAATAAAAGTGCTATGAAAAATTAAATATTTCTTTTCTTTCTCTAGGGTTTATAAAAAGCAAATCCAGCTTTTTTTTAAAAGGCTTACTCACTCATGTTCTATTAATATAGTCATCTGCTGGGGAATTCATTCATTCATTAATTTATCCATTCATTCATCAAATATTTATTCATTTAAAAATATTGGCTGTGCCTTGCACTTTCCTGAGATCTAGGAATACACACTGGCAGAAGACATGGTCCCTGCCCTCGTGAAGCTACAATAAAACTACAAAAAAACGAGCTTTGAATCAAGATCTATTCGTTACATGAAAAGAGTAGCTACCTAGTAACTACTCAGTGAAATGTGCACGTCCTAAAATTAATGAGGCTATGTAATGAAAATGAGTGAGGCAACTGGAAAGCAATCATACATTTAACCATCACCATCACATGTTGAAAGCAGTATTGTAAGACAAAATTTTTTAAAAAAAGAAGAAAAAGTACACTAAAGGCAAGCAGATTTTTAAAGCTAGAAACAAATACTCTCAGTAAGCACCTTTACTTCATAGTTTAGATTCAGCATATTCACCTCCTTCCAATCTAATAATTTCCTAACTTATTAAGATGAGGAAACTGGACAAGGGAAATTAACTAATAGACACAGATCCAAGATCCAAAATCTTGGATTCCTAGAAATTATTTTTTTCCCCCAAACCACCTCTTTTGTCATGTTACCATAGGACATTTTTTTTCCAGGTAACATAAAGACCCTAGTGACTGAAGCCATACAATATGTGATTATAAAATTTTGCACATTTAACAGAAATGTATTGCACATTTAACACTTTAATGTATGCTATAAAAAAAAAGCGTTCAAAGTAATAGCATGTCATTTGTTCTTTAAAATACTGAAAACCAAGTATTTTTTTAAATTTTATTAAAAAACACTAACAGATGTTCCAAGAAAATGTTAGTTTCTGGATGTCAGGATTTCAAATCCTTTTTAATTTTTTCTTTCTTGTTTTCTAGTTTGGATTTGTTTAGAATTCAATAAAACCATTAAACTACTTTTACTTTATATTTTTTAAAAGCCTCACACAATATTACAGTCCAAATGACCAAAAACCAACAACAACCAAAAAAATGAGCACTAATCAAATAATATTAAAAGTTTTGTTTTTTGTGGTCATTTTTACTAATAAGAGGATTTCTAATCATATAGGGGTAGAAGAATGAAACATTTCAAAAATTCTACACAATAGAAACAAAAATAATGCTGTTCAATGGACACAAATATTTAAACACAGTATCTTTTCATAAAAATAAAAGAACATTTATGCACAATCATGTCAGAAAGTAGCAAATGTTTTTGAATAATTTGATGCTCAAATTATTAAAATATCATAAAACTCAGTCACTATATTTTACTTTACTGTCTTAAACCGTGTCCATTATTTACAACTTTATTGGTAGCATCATTTCAATTCTTGCTAATTATCAAAATCTGAATGCGCAAACGTAATTACTTAATAAACTCTGGACAATTAATTTCATAGAGGTTTATATCAAAACTGTATTTATTCAGTCAACACATTCCAACATGTGGAAAAACAAACAATGATAAACATTATATGCCTATAAACTCCATGGCACGTTCAAATAAAAACTCCATAGCAGACTGAAAATAAGTCATATCCAGTTAAAAAATAAGCACTCAATTACAAACAGCCCCCTCATTCTACATTACATTCAGGGAAAAAAATGCTAAATGTGTCTACAGTTTATGAAATGTGTTTTTTAAACTTTGTACATGATTTTCTTTTCAGGTCTTTGTACACTTGCTATCATTTTCAAAGGTACTAAAATTTTACTGGCCCTGATATAAGTAATCATCCCCAACTGTAGTAATTTAAGAACTAAGAACACTAAGTCAAATACTGACCCTGTTCCCATCTATTCAAGCTGAATCTCAAAAGGGGTGAGGATATGCCACGCTTTGAAAGGCAGCAAAGAAAAGATTAAGGAATATGTAGTCTTAAGTCTTAGCTCTAAATATTTTTATAATACATCTGTTCTTGCCCTAAGAGTAAGCTTATAAAAATAGGAAAAATGATGTTTATTCTTCTTAGTTTCAGTTCCTCACACCACCAACCACAAAAGTATGTGGCACATAGTAAGAACTCAATAAATACAGCCTTTGCTGAAAGAAATAACAAATGAGTTTATGAATAAATCAAGTTAAGGAGTAGTTGTACTATTGGTTCAATGGCATTTGTTCTATGTCCTAAGTGTTATTAGGTCTGGGTTTCTCCATTCTGACATATCATGTACTGAATTTCAAATTTCCTATATGTAGCCTCATTTAAACCAACATTGCCATTATTCCAGTAGAATAAGAGTACGTTTCAGTGGCTAAAAATAACTGCTTATACCTCAGAGAGTTAGAGTATTATAATATTTAACATTCATCCTCCTTGATTTCCAGTTTCATCTCCCTAAGTCTAAATGTAGTCATATTAATCTTTACATTTCCTTATTTCCTTGTTCCAAACTAACCATTAATTTTACCATTCCCATACATTATCAAGGGCCAGTCTCAAAATACCAATATAACAGTAAAGATGTAGATGACAGCAGTGAGAGTGAAAAAGACTGATCGCTGTATAAACGCAAGAAAAGTTCTTCTAAGGGATCCAAAGATGGTTAGATCAAAGGTATGTCTGGCCAATGACATTCTCTCTAAATATGTCACAACATGGATTTTTAAAAATTTTATTCATTTATTCATTAACTATTTAAATACTCTCATATATCCAGAGCACACATTTTAAAAATAGTAATATATTCAAATCAAATACAATCTTTCAGTTGTATGTTTACTGATTAGGAACAAAAGCACAGCACAGAAGCTGTCAATGGATGGTGAATCTGAATGAAGAGGTTGCCACCAGAAGGAACCATCTGTGGGCTGATAGAGGCTTTTCTACTGATTGTCGACATAATGCCAAAATATGTAGTCAACGCAGTGAAAAAATAGAGCTAAGTAAGATGTCTGGCACCAGAGACAAAAAGCATATGGTAAATGCCTACATCTTCCACTTTCTCAATAGGCTGTCAAGGCATCAAACAGACATAGCCTGAGTGTGAATAGTGCATGTTCATTTATGAACCTTTTTAAAAGCCATTTCCTTTTTACACATAGGCACTGCTTAAATTATGGATGGCTAAATTGTAGGCACCATGCTATATACATATGGAAACATTCCAAAACTGAAACTTAAAGTGGATTTTCATTATTACACAAACTAAAGAGCGTCAAGAATGTTGTATCAGACAGTCATGGGAATGAATGAATCTCATCTCTGCCTTTATTATTGATTTAATGCTATTGATTTAACGTACGTAAGTTTCCTCAGGTATAAAATTGAGAAAGTAATACAAACCCCATACAGCTGCTGGGAGCATTACCCACGACAATGAAGAGAAAACACCTAGCACAGTCCTTGATATCTAGAACAAGGCCAACAAAGAACAGCCACTGCTTTTAGTTTTAAATTAAAAGTACAAATTAGGGAGAGAAATTCAATACTAATTGTTTCTGTATATCTATAACAGAAGTTTTCCAAACTTTATTCATGTTTATTATTTAATAATTAAAGCAAGCCTCATGTTATGTTTATTATAAATTATGGAATATTAAGGCCATATGAAATATTAATACTAAATTTCTAATTCTTATATTTTTTAAATTCTGTAAGTATGGGCCACTGACAAGTTTGTCTAAGTCTCAGATCCCTATCATTACTTATGTTTTTGATGGCAGTAACTTTATTAAACTGACTACACAAATTACACATCAAATCCATTTCTCTTTTTATATTTCTCAGCTTGGTGAATTCATGACGCACCTTGACTCCCCACACTCATCACTCACCATTCCTAAATATAAACTGCCATTTCTGCCAGCACTGAGTTCACTCTAACTAAAAATGGTCTGCTCATAGGCACTGGTAAGAAGGCAAGGCCAACCCAACTATGAGATCTTACCAGCAACCGGACACAATTGATCAAGACATGGTTCTTGAACTCAAGGGAGTCAGACCATGATCCCAAGAGCAATGTATGACGTGGCTTCATGCAAAAGCAGGAGTGAGGCAAATGAGTTTCTCTCTTTCTCAAGAATCTGAATTGGGAAACAGGGGGCAATTCCAGAATTAGAGAAAAAGTTGAAGTTGCATGATGCAACAAGGCTGGATGGAGTATACTAGAAGCTATCCTAAGATAAAACTGTGAGGGAACAGAAACTATGAGTAAGGCAAAGAGAGAAAAGATAAGGAAAAGAAAGAGTAGAGGGAAAGAAATGCCAACTGGTATTTGGGAGAAGAGCAGGCAGATACAAAGGGAACCCACTGCAAGTAAACAGTCCCAGAAACGCCTGCTACTCCAAATCTTGGGTCAGCGCTGGACATGATGACCAGTTTTCTTCCACCTTTCAAACTCCACAAGGGCAAGACAGCGAGGCAGTGTTACTCTCCATGAATCCCTGGGAGAATCTAGTTTATTTTATTCCAAAACATCCATTATTCTCCATTCCTTACCACCAACAAACTAATAAATCACTCTTTCCCTCATCAGTGATTTACCAAACCTCATCAATTCTACTTCTGAAATCTCATCCATTCATTCCTTTTTGTGTAGTCCCACTGCAATTTTTGCCAGTCTCTCATTCTTTCTCACCTAGATCACTGTGACAGTCTTACATAAGAAAAAGGGTACAGGGACTTCCCTGGTGGTCTAGTGGTGAAGACTCTGAGCTCCCAGTGCAGAGGGCCGGGGTTCAATCCCTGGTCAGGGAACTAGATCCCGCATGCTGCAACTAAGACCCAGCGCAGCCAAATAAATAAATAAATAAATATTAAAAAGAAACAAAAAGGATACAAATGGGCAGACCATAGGATGAATCCAGCTCACAGGTACATTTCATCTGCCCCCCTCAGTGCTTGAATTAGTTGCCAAGATTTCAAAGTATGTGGATGTAACATTCAAAACCAATTTGGGTTTTCTTGGGGGAAAAAGAAAAGATCAACTGACAATATACTCACTTTGACAAAGGATCAAAATAATGACAAATTAATCACGTGAAGTAGCATCTGTCTACTTTAGACAAGCATGCATTTTCCAGTTTTGTTTTGTTTCTTTATACTCTGCCTGCTTCACTTTTCATGTTAATTGCCTGACCCCACAAGAACTTATTCAAAGTTCTCTCTGCTTTCAGCAGTAAACCCATGCAAACTAAATAAATACTTCTAAAATAAAAATCTATAATCACCTTTGAAATTATTCATTATCTGTTACCTACCTGATAAAATCCTAACTCATATGATCTGGCCCATATTCTTCATACAGTGCTATCTCTTGTCACCTCTCACCTTGCAAACACACTGGACCACTTGGCAATTCACATTTTTCAGTGGCAACGTTTTTGCATACTCTAGTGCCCCTCCTGGAATGCCTCACTCTTCAGCTGGTCAATTATTATGTGTTCAGGCATCTCTGCCAGAAAACCTTCCCCTCTCTCTAGTCCCCTTGCAGGTGTCATAACATAGTAAGGTTCATTAACGGCAAGAACCATACCTAGCAAACGGCATAATCCCAGCATGTGGCAGGTGTTCAATAATTACTAATGAATGATTTTTTAAACGTCGCTTTTCTAAGTGTCAGTAGTTATAAAAAGCAGGTATTTCTCCAATTTCATAATTAATAGAGAATGCAAACTCAAAAGTGAAATAATTCATACCAATTCACATAGCTAGTAAAAGTCAGAATTTGAATAAATAAACTTTATACTAAAATTTGCTCCCTTTGAATACATAAAGCCTTTCTCACTTCCATGAGAAACTCTGGTATAAATGTAATTTCACTACAGGATATGTCAGTGAAAGGAAACAGAAACCAAGTCAATACAAAAGACAATAATGTCTAATCCTAAATCAAAGCTGACAGGATAAATCCTGTGAACGGTTCAGCAGTATCACTGAAATGTGACTGGCTGTCGAAAAGCCATGACAACTTTCACAGTCCTAGACAAACCAGAAGAAACTTCATAAAAATCTTCATATTTTGAGCACTTAGTACTTCATTATCTTACCATAATGGAAAAATGATTAGAAAAAAGAAAATGAAAAAGCAATCTACAATGGAAAATGCAGTAAGAAAATTCAATGCCGAAAGGATAGGCAAAAGATAGATCATAAACTTTTAAGAAAATTATTTATGACATCAAAAAAACAACAGAACTAATTAATGAATAATTTTGTGATTCAAGTTATGAAATTTCAAGGAAAGTAAAATTATTATAAATGCTTCAAGCACAAATTAATTTGAGCAGTACTTAGCAAGAGCTTGTGATATAAATTCATAAAACAAAAAAAAATTCTAAATTTTGCTTTCAAACAGAGTACTATATTACACAAGAATTTCTTCTAAAAAGTGAAAGAAAATAAAACAGTTATATCATGTAGTAGTAAATCTTCCCAGTAAGATCAAAAAGTCTGAAGAAAGAAACAAAAAAATATTTAATATTCCTTTAACACTTGGTTTGCTTTCATTTTTTACAATCTTGGAAAACTTCACTGCTTAGTTTTTTTAAGACTCAAACATAAAGCCTCATTAAATGTTCTAGCTTAAAACACCACCCCCAGTTTTTTGCCCTCACCAGTATCTCAGGGCCAACAAAATACCGACAAGTACTGTTTTCAGTGCTTTAGGGAGTAAAACCCTTGAAAGCAATAATCTTCTTCACAGAGATGGATACAGATGTTTTCAGTGTTCTGTATGGCATCTCCTTTCCTCATAAGCACCTGCAGTCTTGCACTGTCCTGCTAGGCATTCCTAAAAACACCTGGGCAAGCTGTTTACTAAAAAACTAGACATAGGAAGAGATAAGGGATAATTAGCAAATAAAACTATTCCTGGCACTCTCTCTACATTAGTGCAGAACTGAGCTCCAAGCCGGCACCTAGTGAAGGGAACTGCTAGATGTGATAATTCCAATTTACACATTCAGCACAACATTCTGTCTGCCTGTCAATTTGAAACAGTTTCCTATTCAGTGATAACAGACACCCCAAAAGAATGCAGTGTCGAAATGCTGACATGAATTTTTTATGCACCAACTAGACCCTCTCTCCTCTGGACCAGCTATATCTGCCTTCTTCACTTTTGGAATGGACTGACAGTTGGGTACTTTTTTCAACTGTACCAACAAAAAAATTGAAATTCATAAGATAAATTTAAAGTATTGGATCTTCCTGCAGAATAAATACCAATAAACTTTTCTTATGCAGTTAAGAAAAATAATTAAATGAAGTTGTAAAAAAAAAATTCACTGTGTCAGTGGATCTTAATTTATATAGTGTGATACTTTTCAGCTGCCAAAACCATGAAAGTACATATTTCTACTAAATATAGAGTTAACTAATTTTTTTTTCTAAATTCACAGAAAGAAAGCAAGAGAAAGAGAGAGGGACAGACATACAGAGACAGCACAGTAAACTGGATATTCACTTGCAAATGCTAAATAAAAAAGAAACAGAAATTTAACTTAAATCTATGCAGGTTTATTTTCCAGATACTTTCATATGATCATATTTTGAAGAACAACTATAAACAGGCAATTAAGTCAAATGTTATATTCTTATTCACTTCATATTTAAATAACAAACATATGAACTGTGCTTATAAAGTACTACTGTTTATTTTTTCTACATATATACCAGATTATATTCATAAATATCTCTCCCCATCACAAACTATCCCCTCTCCTTCCCGGTAGTCACATGGATGGTTATTCATTTGTTCTAATAATGCAGCCATGGCACAGCTCAACCATTTCTGGAACTCTCCTCTCATGTCTACCCTATGAAATGGCAACATATTCTTTTTTTTAATGATGCCAAACTTACATTTAAAGAATGGAGTGACTTGCTAAAATAAATCATTCAGGAATGAAGTTGATAAAATAATGCTTCAATTCGAGAGACACCATTATTGTTATAAAACAAGAGGTGATAATGAACTATTCGATGTGATGCTCAGAAACTAGCACTTCTGAAACTACAAATCAATGCTGAGCATGTCAATGAAAACTCCTTAAGTTTTCTAAGCAAACCTTTTAATTACAAAGTATTTAAAGCTAGACTATTCAGTAGAAGTATAGAATATAGTGTTTTTTAACTCACCATTCTAAGCCAAATGCTTTCTTTTCCAAAATTAATGAGTATAGAAAATACTTCCTGTAGTTGCACTGTGCATTTACCTCAATTTCTACCAAATACAGAATTTTCATTTTTTTTCTAAATCAGAGACACAGTATGTTAAACCAGATAATCATTTGCAAATGCTATTTAAATAGAGAATAAAACATTCTGACTGCCAGTATACATACGTACACACATATATACATATATAAACATACACATACACACATATCACACATATATATACACACATATATAATTAAAAGACACTTTATGAAGATTTCTCCAACAAAGCCATCAATTTTATTATAAGCTATAAACATTTTAATATTAATATTAATAGTAAAATCATTAAGAACATATTAACCAAAAAAGTAAAATATTTTTAAGTGTGATGTATAAGAGTATGTAAAATAACATTATAATGAAACACCATTTTCTATTATAAGGATAAATTTTCCTCCTTCTTATATCTAAGCTAAAATTAGAGAAGAATTTTCTAGTTACTAAAAGAAGTTCACAAGCCAAAATCACAAGAATGTTCTAAATGACGAGGGATATCCATTACTCATCATTTTTAACTGATGCCTTCATAACTACTTATTTTCTAAAGCTCTCAAACCATAGAAAGCAAATGGCAATATCAGCTGGGTTCATCATTGGATTTCAAGAAGGAAGCTCCATTTAGGGAGTAGAAGCCACCATTAGCTGACTTAGTTAGATGTAAGTTATTACTATCCAGATAATTTAAGAACTATCAAAATCATCTAAGAACTGAGGCTGCAGTCAGCAACTAGGGTTTGCTACTGTTAAGTCTTAAAGTATACTTAACACATACTCAGCTGTTAATCTCACAGACTCCATTCCTGCAAGCCACATACTATGGGTACAACTACATTAATTTGTTTTCCATATTCACAAACTCCCCACATTGTTTTTGTGTGATCATCAGTGAAACTGCTGTACCATGCATGAAGTATATATTTTAAATATTGCTTTGGTACTAACACTCCCTGACCACCTCTCAACTAATGGAAATATTTTTCTGAGTGCCCAGGCACTATGAAAAGGAGATATAAGAAGTGACAAAAAAAAAAAAAAAAAAGACTGAAAAAAATGTTTCCCTCCAGTCACATTTGTCATAGTTCACGCGCTCAATAATGACTTGTAGCTAGTGACCTACTCTACTCAACTGTGCTGCTATATAAATTCAGAGAATTCCCATTTAAATTCTCCCATTTAAAGCCTCCTAAAGGTACTAGGTAGTATCCTAAGGAACAAACAGGAACTGAATAGGGGGAAGGGTGGATTTCTTGTCATTGTTTTTAAGGAACTTTTAGTGATATAGCCTGGCTGAAACTGCGGGAGGAAAACTCCACTCTGAAGTCAAAGCCAAGGTCCTTGAATTACATGCTACACTTTTTAGATTTTAACTCTGTGAAAAACTGGTCATGGAACTGACAATCGAATAATGCATATATAAGTATGTAACTAACATATACTAGATGTTCAAAAACTGAAAGAAGGGGTAAAGAAGGGCGAGGAGAGAGAGAGGATGAAGAAGAGTTGAGGGGCTGGAGGATAACGAAGGGGAACTAAGAAGGTAAGAATGAGAACAGAGCTGCTGCCTCTTAACTCTCTTCACTAGGCTAGATTAACATTAAGCAGCTACGAGACTCTAATGAAATGTTAATGGTTAAGCTTCAAAATGGTCTTACTGATGCCAACAAAAGCTTTTTTATACTTTGCTCTATAACACAAATTAGTAAGGAATCAAAGTAGCATCTACCACTAACAGTCACAAAGTGGTTTCAGTCTAATAAAGGTATTCAAAATTACTGTGGGCTCTGTAATGGGGAGAGTATTTAGGAAGAGGAGTTAAATACGGGTTGTGTCTACTGACTGTAGCACAATGTCAACCATATTCTGTGTCCTTGCACTTCTTGGTATATAGCATTTCAAATCTATAAATGAGTCTCTGATTTGTGTTCACTTGAAATGCATTCCAAAATCCAGAAGAGGTGCTACTCATTCAAGTTATTTATTTGTATTTTTCTTTTAAGCCTATGTATTTCAAGCTGTCAAACTGTATATCAAGGATTATAAAGCAAATAAACATTACCTAGGAAGGTTTCCACTGACAAATTTGTCCATATCTTTAATGCTTCACTACTTCACTAAAACATGTAATCTTAAGACACATCGACATCTACATCAGTTTTACAATGTACAATTGATTTACAGTCAATCTTCCCAAAAGACCAAAATATTATTTAAAATTAAACTTAGTTCAATTTTTCTTTTTAACAAAATTACTAGAAACATTTGTTTGGGCCTTGTCAGGAAGGTTTCAATTTTACATCATTATGTTTTAACTTGCCTAATCAGTTGAACAAAAGTACTTCATGTAAAATGATTCTTTTAGTTGCCTTACCTACAAATCCCTGCAGGATACTATAATTGAAACCTACTCAAGTAAGTTAGGAATAATTAGGGCCCCAAATTAAGCCAAACATAAAGTTAATTCAAATAGTCAGCTGCTGTCATTTAAATGGTTACAGAGTTTTATTGTTGCTTAACATTTCTGAATGCTTTTAAATGTACTTTGTTCCTTTAAGTCCATGTTTAGTATTTTAGTACAAATAGAAATGGGATCAAGATGCAAAGATTCACCAGCCTTTTAGACTGGAGTCACACCTATATCCAGTCTTTTGTCACTAAAGGTTTTCTACTCAATCTTTTTTGCTATCAGTTAATTAACAACACAGCTGAAACAATGGAGTGACAGCTCTCAAAGGTAAGCTTTCTGGTAAATAAACCAGGATCACAGAATCTACAGTGAGTGCCATTAATGCAACAAAAGTAAGAGCTTTTGAAAGCTAACAGGGATAGTCTCTATTTGCCTAAACTCTAAAACAAAGCGAAGGATTAAACTAGCTTCCTGGGGTAAGCAAACAAAAGGGAAAAGATAATGTCGAAAACCCATACCTGAAGGAGGGGCTGCAAAGGCATGCCTTTAACTGCTTTATTGATGACTGCTAATCAGTGTTAACTGATAAATATAGTAAAAGTTAAAATTATTGTTGTGTTATTTCAGTTTTACAGTGTTCTGGGTAGTTAATCATTCTCAGCAATCATTTGTATTTTCAAAGGGAAATACTGATTTTTTTAAAAATGTAGGCCTGTGGCTGTATAACTTCTGAAGATTATTTGAAAGTTGCAGAGAGTTAGCAAGACTGGTCCTTCTGTAATACATATGTTACATATATTGCAAAATACAGTCAATCTTAATCCAGTTTTTAATCTGAAATAGTAATGATTTTAAAAGCTTTGAAATAAGTGATTTTTTTTTGATCATCACTATTAAGTTAAACAAGGCAGGAAAATACACCAATGATCTGAAGCTAAATATTAAGTTCTACAGAAAGAAAAATGGACCGGAAGTAAGTAGAGCTTGGCAAAGGAACAATCTTGGCAGGCCTGTTTCTGCATCAGTAAACTGAAAACTTCTACACTGCTAATCTCCAAGTTGAGATTCTAAGTCTAAAATTCTTCAATTCTACCAAAAAATTTTGTAAAACTATTTTGATCTCTGAGATACCAATATATGTTTAAAATTTGCTATTTACTTACTTTTTATTTGGCTTTAAAAAGATCATGAATCTAATGAACTTCATGAAGAAATAAATGTAATTTGTGATTTGTATTAGAGTAAAGCTAAAATAAATCAGATCAGTAACTTATCTTTATCTCTGATAGGAAAAGAAAATAAAATCATGTCCAATACTAATAATAAAGAAATAAAATCTTTGATTAAGTATAATACTATAAAGTGGAAAAATCGCTAGATCTTAAGCAGAGCTGTTTTTTGATAACCAGTTTACATTCAAGTACTCCCATCCTATACTCTTTTATGGTGTTAACATGTCAGAGTATTAATACTGAAGTGAAAATGACAACAATTCTTAGTTTTTAAAATATGTTGACTTTGAAAAATTAGTGAAATATAAACTTTTCCTAAATGGGTTAATAATATACACTTTGCATTACATGATTTTGTAATGTTACTTTAAGTAATAACATTTATAGTAAAATGCTATTCAAATGATGTTTCCATGTAACAGAATGAAAGCAGGACAGATCAATGGGGAACAGAGGAAAATATTAGGGAGAAAGGGTCAGGCTGCATTGTTACTCAGGGATTTTTCAATACAAATCATCAGATAAAAGGTCAATAGAAAGCATATAAAATAGGACTAAAAGTGTAACAAAATACAAAAATGTGCAGTAAAAAGTTGCAAGGTAGCTTACTTCCTTTTTTAAATGAAGTGAATTATAAAACTGAAAGTGATGTTATTTCTATATTTCAACTGTGTTGTTAAGGTAAGAAATAAACCCCAATTTGCAAAGGTAGAAATCACTATCATGAAAAATCTGATTTTCTAGACTAAACATTTTAATACCTAAAACTCCTTGATACAGATGTCCTCTCACAGACCAGCGGCCTCAGCATCACGTGGGAGGTTATTAGAAATGCAGACTCTCAAGGACCATCCCAGATTACTGAATCAGAATCTCCATTTTAACAGGATCCCCAAGTGAATTATATGTAAATTTTGAGGCGCACTGTTATAGATAAACAAGATTAAAAACATCCAGCACGACCTCCCTTAAACTTCTTCTTCTCCTGTAAACATCTCTTCCTGAATCTTCCTCTCCCTGTATCAAAATATACATTCTCCTTTGCTGATGAGCCTCTCTATCCTTGCACTGGATCCCATTTCCTTTCTTTCTGCCTGGAAACAAATTCAGGTATTCAACACATCTACTACAAACAACCAAAAAAGAAAATTATCAAAAGTACTTTCCTTAAACAATAGAATACACTTAACCGGCACCACCTGTCTCCTTCACTTTACTTACAACTTTGGAATCAACCTGCCAGCACCAATCACCTCATTACAGCATTCTGTCATATAAAAGTGGGTGTCTTAAAATCCAGCAGAGATTAGAGAAGCATTATTCATAATAACCAAAAAGTGGAA